>NC_064212.1:9056331-9410585 GCF_023101765.2 Spodoptera frugiperda
TTCCTTTTTGCCATATTTACTTTAAATCTTTTATACACTCATAAACATGAGTCTATTACAATAAAATAAGTAATCTAAACGTTTGTTTACGAGTAGGTACCTAACTCATTCGTGCCTTACACATATATCGCGAGTGTTTAGCAAAGTGACATCACCTGTGAATGATGACCGTGTCTGTTTCACTCTCCCTGCGAATATTTCATTAAGCGAGCTTTGTCAAGCCATGCCATGCATCATAGGCTACGTTCGGCCAAGCCACGCTGACGCTCTGATCCACTCAGCTTAGTAAAGATATTAATACGCGGCCTCACGTGCTATATTGCGATGGTTTAAAAACGACGCCGCACTAATGTACGCCATTTTCATTGATGACGCAACAATCTAACTTCGGAGTTTCGAAATTCCACAAGTTTTCCTACATTCAGTGACTTTAAATCAAAACTAAATGGACTGAGTGGTTTAAATACTTGTAAAGTAAGCCTGTAAGTTTTGTGTAGAGTAAAATAACGAATGTCTGAAAGGGTCGCTAACACTATCTGCGAGTAAAAGTTTGATATGTGCATGAGGCGCTAGGCAAAGTAGCGCAGTAGCGCGAAGAGATGCGGCTGCGGCGCCCGGGGGGGCTGGAGTAGGGGGCGACGACACGTACAGAATTCTAGGCAAATCCGAGCACGCCACTCGCCAAGAGTTTATTACCTTCCTCATATTTACACAATTTGAGTGGGTGTTAGCGTCTCCGCACTCCAAACCAGCATAGAAACTTCTTTGAAAAATTGGATGCCAATCACAAGTTTTCTGCATGGTAAATATATTTTCTAATGTTTACTCTCATTTTAAATTAAAAAACACCGCGATCGAGGAAGAAAAATCTGTTTAGTTCTTGATAAATCTATAGAAAGGATGTAATGAATGAAGAGAACAAACGACTTTAAGAAATGCGGGGCCAACTCGGGTGATTAAGTGTCTCATTTAAATGCAGTCTCCCGACGCGGACTTCTCAAACGCAAAGGGAACCCGCCACTCGCGGAAAACGGAAGACGAGTCTCTTCACAAAAGGAAGGAGAGGTATTTAAATTAGCGTAGTCGCTGAAAAAGTGCACTAACAACATTAGCGAGTGGAACAATGGCAAGGCACACAAAGAGACGGAACGCGCTGACAAAACAGTGTACGCGAGGCGGGTTCCGTGTTGGTAGCACGTGCAAGTATATATCATCGAACAAAGTTACGCTTCGTCAAATCGTTGAGAGGAATTCTACGCCGCAAGATATGCCACACAGAACAGTCCACAATCCGCTGGAGATTTTAAGTTGTGGCCGTTAACTGGAAGTTTAGTCGAGTGTACACACACACGGACGCTCCACACCCGCATTCTTGGTTTCAACTTGTACCAGAGGTTCTAACGGAGGAGATCCGCGTATTTGTCTTAGGTTAGATATTGTAGGTCTACATACCACTACCTCCGGCTCTCGCATACGCCTACTAACTTATATTAAGACAAAATTTCAAGTCAATTTGCTTTTTTATTTATGTAGCTTGAAAATAAGTTTGGTTACGTACATTTAGGTACATACACAACACAATTCATATAAACAATTTATCACAATAATAGACCTCCAATAACAGCAACTAAGGGCATTGTACATGTGAATGGGCAATAAACTATAGACACGGAGACGTTTTATGATTAACAACTACTCTAGTCACGTACTTCACAAACATGATTGGAAAGAAACAGCTGAGATGTTTTTATCTACATTTTTACTTGAATAAACAAATAGGACGAACGGCTTCGGACTAACAGTAAATTCATCTTGTTAAGAACAAATTTGCTTACCACGCCAGACAAAAATAATGATGATGCTTTTCAGACCTTTCTCCGTGAAAATCATATCTCCACTAACAGTAACTTCTTGTTTATGAATTTACTGGTTATTTGTGCTGAGAATACATTTTTATTATTATAAAAGTAAAAATGTTCCTATTTTTTGTGCGTAATCTGACCAATTGATGTGCAACGTTCCGCGGGTTCGGTTCTCACTAATTCTTTGTGGAATAAGCCACAAACGAGTCACCTGAAGTAACATGGTGCAACAAAGGATATGTTTGTAATGGTAGCCACGATCATGTGTGTAGGGCTACGTCCTAATGAATCACTTTTTAAATGTAATTTGCCTAACAGAAGCAAGCCACTACCTATTCATTACTCTATTATGTGAATGCTGTCGGTACATAATGATATGCAAGTAACAGCCAAATTATGCAAATATCATCATTGTACACCAGTTACATACATTTTTGGTACTGAAACTTTGAATGTGTAATAGGGGACAGCTCGGGACTATTGTTAAATGTAAGTTTACCGACGAACAAGGTTAATCCGCCTAAACAAATTATGAACAACATTAATATATCCTCTGTATCCGGCAACTTCCCGCAATAAGCAGAATGTATTAGTGTTATTTATCTTAGCTCGAAGCGCCAACAAAGTTTTAATTGCAAGCGCCGATACAATTTGCGTACAAATGAATTTATTCGCTGAATCCGTAGTGCAATCGTGTGGGGCTCGGGTGGCGGAGCGGGCGGCGGCGGCGCGAGCGCGCGGATTATCCGCGTGTGTAGAGCCGCTAATTGCGGGTAACGACGAGCCAACCGCCGCGCGCCACACTACTGCGATGCACCCACCACCAAATCACCGCGCTACAACAGATCGGTACACGTCCTATGCTCTCATGAATTTCAAATAATGTTATCCATATGTAATCCCATACAATTAGTGCAATATTTAACATTGTTCTTTTGATTTTTTAACTATATAAAACTCAATAAGTGTACATATTATAAATATTCTAGGTAATTATGTTCATAATAAACGTTAAGTCTGTTATGATAGTGTGAGAGTGGAGAGGTGGGGGAGGTGAGCATCAGCAAAGAGAGTCTGCATTCAGGCTAGCGGAACTGGCACAGCAGTCGGTATCCGGCCTAACAAAAGGGTGATAGCGGTACGTGCGTAAATCAAACGTCGCACAATAACAGAGCCTCCCGCGACCGCCCGACCCTTCTCCACAGTCCCTCCTAGTTATAAGCCTCCCCATGCCTCTATAGCAGTCGGTCGGTTCTCATAAATCTGCCACACTGAAATGTGCTCCGTTGCCGGCCAGTTCTGTGACGGACGCCGTCGATATCTGTGCCAATAGGTTTTCAATGCCAGTGTACCGCTGTTTCGATTCAGTTAAGCCCAGTGGCCCGTCAGACGCGCCCTTTTACTATATCTCCCCTTAGACGTGGCCCCCTTTTAAATCGCACCATTATTTTTTGAACGAAGAGTATTGCCATCAAAGCAACAATTTATCAATTTAAATACCGCACAGCAACACAAACATGAATGTTAATATCTGAAATAGGACGTCATGTATGCGCGGTTCACGTGTTTACATCGCACACATTATTCTCATGAGCTACACACCGAAGCAGTCGACGGGGCATTACATTTCTCGTTCGGATGGTACGATACCATCGTACTTCGCTCCACTCGCTGCAATTAACGCTACACAATGACCATATAAATCTTCTGTGAATACTCTGTTCGTTCTATATTCCACGTAGGGACTTGTCGACGTAGTCCAGCTTATATACTACTAGTTTACGTTATTTGTAATTGGTGAGTTAAGGTCGACAGCAAACATAAGATTGCAAATGATTCAGTATATTAACCAGAATATGTACAGTAATGTTAGTAGAGGAAAGAGTTGTGAGATCCGGCCGGCATGGATTGAGGGCGCGTAGCTTAATCTTACCTATACGTCTCGAGCCTAAGAACAAACAAGCCGCGAGCTGAGATTACGCTCTGAATAAATCAATGTTACGACGCGTTAAAATATTTAAGCTCGCGATTAATGCCAGGCGCGGATACGCGTCTTATCGAATGAGTAGCGGCGGTGTGCGGCGAAACAAACGCAGATGTTCACGTTGCCGATAATAGGTTCAAGCCAAATATTGTATTAATCAAAAGCTACGTAATGATCCAGGAAAACGTTTTAAGTATACGTCCTTAATATCTTATCCTTCTTTCAAATACAATTTCGATTTATCTATTGGAAGGTATCTCATATCAAATGTAGGTTTATGCTGTGAGTCAATTTATTTACTTATAGGTAACAAGATAATGACAAACAGTGGAATTGAACAACCGTTCTTTATTAAATTATTTATTAAAGTGGCAATTAAAATTATATACATTATATGTGATAAAGACAAACTTTTGAGATGCATTATATCAAAATGTAACATTTACACTAACGATAATTTAATTAAATTGACGATAATATAACCTACAAGTAATGTTATCTTCCTTAGACTTAAGAAAATACGAGCAAAGTTTAACGCGGTTTTAATTGAGCGAGCGAGGAACATCAAAATCGTTCAATGCAGTAAGGGTATTTCCTAACCTAGGAGGACGGTTCTTCCTGATATTGCGATATACTGGCGGAAGTAATAAAATAAAACGATTTTACATCTCCAGGGGGAAACGAACGTTTTTGTCGAATGGGAAAAGTCGCGAGCGACTTCTCATTCCGCGATAAAATCAGGAACGTTTTACGACAATCTTCTATTCGATTACCTTCCGTTAAACAACAATCTTAAGCAAAAACGTTTTATCCGTTTTGTTTTTTTATGTAAATTACAAAATTTTAAGTTTGTACAGCATTTTCATGAGCGAAGCAGTCATTAAAGATTAGTATGTATTTATCAACTTTCAAAAATAAGTATGTAGTTGTTTTAAGAAAATCGCGTCCGATCAGAGATTTAAAGAAATCTGCGAGGGTCGGTGCGTCGCCACACGTTCTGTTGTTTGTAATATGCGCCGGGAGCCGGGAGCCGGGAGCGGACGGACATAGGAAAAAGTGTCGGAAGGCGAGCGAGGTGACTGCCGGGGCTGGGCTCTGTGCCGCCGCATAATGAACTGGTCACGTAGCCACATTTCGTATTATTTCCCTGGGACGCGTCACGTGACTTGAATAAATGTGGGCGGTCGTTGCGCGGGCCTCCGCGACTCCAGCGTCTCCTCGGACCCTCCACAAATAAACCGCTTTACGCACGATTCGGCAGCGGAGATTCATTATTCTAACTCTTACCGATTCATAATACATTACCAAAGTTTTCTTTTTCATAGATCAGTTTTATCTGACCACCCTCCCTTACGGGTCTCTGGGTTTCGATCCATAATATAGAATGGCCGGGATCTTTTAAGTACTTTAGTTTATTAATATGATTCTTACTTTGCGAAGTTATGATGATTTATTTCAATGATGTACGATATTAAAATCAACATTTTCGTTTTTGCATATTCGTTGATAAATTAAAGCTTATTACGATAAATAAATACCAATAGTGTACCTAAACTGTTTTAAAATTAAAGATAACAGAAATATTTATTAAAGTATACTGCTACGAGAATTGACACTAACATATAACGCCTGCTACGTCTGCTACACAAGTTGCGCTTGGCTACGTAATTTGCTACGTTGCTACGACATGTGCTACATTGCTACGCAACTCGCTACTTGCTACGTTGGAGTTCCATGAGATTTGACTAGTGTTTATTCGTAATCCAAACAGCAAAGTTGCTTTGTATTGCAATAATTTAAGTGACTGTGTGTATTATTAAGTATAATGGTATATTTGTGATATGAAAGTGTTATAAATAAAATATTAAAATTTAAATATTATGCGCATACACAACCGTTATGTTGCATTGATTTTTGTAGCTTAATACCATAAAAAATTGTTTTGTGATTACATCAAAAGCTATCTAAATAGTTTCTTGTTTTATTTATTAAAACATTTTTCCCAGTCCAACAAATGATCAAGACAAGCCTATAGTTAATATTTTTAGGTATAAAATAAAACATGCACCAACGTTGCCGGCAGTAAAGACATCAGAAAGCGTAGGCAACACACATCGCCTCTGAGCGCTGTATTAGACGTGTAAGCAGTTTATTGTGAGGCAGGCTCGCTCATAACTACCCATTCTCGTAGGGATAATGTCGTACAACAAGCGACGTTATGTTTATTTGAGACAAAGTCCACGATATAAAGGCCTCCTGTGGAAGTGTGTATTATCTTTATACAAATTATATCTTATTTTATTTTACTATCATTTGGGGTTGTTGTTATCTTGGCAAACGTGTTCCTAAAGTGAGGCTGAATTCTCTCAACCATATACTAGTGTATAATAATCATCGAATATTATCATACATGGAGAATATACTTTCAAAAGTTATCTCCAGTTAAATGATAAAGTTACTTGTGCTTAGTAAATATAGTGCATTACCTTGGATTGCCTCGCAGAGCTGCATGGTGCAGAGCGTTGAAACCATTGTTGTTTGTAAGAGTCATGTCAGCTCCATGCTCCAACAATAAAGTCAACATGTCGTCACGTTTCTTCGAAATGACATCGTGTAAGGGAGTGTCGCCTTCTGAATCCTGCAAGAGGAAAATATAATAAAATATTAATTTGGCCGGAGCGCGATTACTGTGAGGGGTGGTATTATTATCTGTGTCCAATTTAGGTCAGTATGCACTCTATCCTATAAATATAGAGATTCAGTGGCAGCTGCGGTGATATTCGTCTGCTGAATTATAAAGCACAGCCCGTCTTGAGTATCGCGACAATTTTCTAAAACATCAAACCGCTCGAATGAATAATTGAGGCAGTGGAGAAGGCGTTTAGGGCGTGGATTATGGCGACTTGCATAATTTATAAGCGTCTCGGAGTGGTTGAGGCGAGCAGCAAAAGGCAAAATCGTGCTCGCACGCGGCATGGCGCGGTGCTGGGCGCACGAGCGATATCAGAAACGGTGTCGAGTGTCGTGTCAGTAATATAGGATGAACAGCGCAAAAAGCGCGGCTACCGCGTCATTATCATAATCACCAGTGCTGCGTGCCGCGACGGTGCCGCCCAAGCCGTTTTGCTTTGTGAGCGTGCATTAAGAGAGCCGAGCGTTGTGCTCTGTCATTCCTGCAATTAATTTGCAAGGGTCCGTAAGATGAGAGCTTTCACTTTGATGTAATAACATTCATTTAAGCAAAGACCTTCTCAAAGCTTTTCTGATACATAATTATGAATAATTAATTATATGCACTCGGAGCTTTTTAATTAATTATTATTTAATCCATATTTAACGTTTTTCTGAATTAAATAAACTATAAACTTTAAGCACTACAAGACTACTAGTAAGTAGTCTTTGAAAATAATTACTAGGATTCATAGCGACATAAGAGATTTCCCTTTATTTCAGAATAATAGTCGAGAACATAATTCAACTGGAATCTGCTCCTAGATTTATCTTATACAGAGAGATGAATCCCAATCTGCAGTCACAGGTATATCAGGGGGATGACAAAGCGTCCAACACCCATTCAGATGCAGTAATTCAGCGCAAGCTCAACCACAGACACCGGGTAATTCCGCACAGAATAGCAGCATTAAATATTAATCGTATTGGCATATAGAT
The DNA here is from genome assembly GCF_023101765.2 of Spodoptera frugiperda. Lineage (NCBI taxonomy): Eukaryota > Metazoa > Arthropoda > Insecta > Lepidoptera > Noctuidae > Spodoptera > Spodoptera frugiperda. The sequence goes on from NC_064212.1 coordinate 9,063,847, forward strand.
GGTCATTACGGCCTGTAATTCATGCCATCGTGTTGCGGTGTATGCATTACACATATGTGCTACTAATTATATGCTTGCTGATAGTTTTATGTACAATATTGCTTAGTATTAGTAATGATAGTTACCTTTACACCTAAATCGCATTTGTATTTATACACGTAAATTAAATATGTGATAGAAACTTTAATATTGCACAATTTGATACCGAAAAAGCATCGCTCTAGGTAAACACATCTTGGCAGAAATAAGTGTTGAGGCGAAATAAGAAATTTGATTTACGCGGCAATATCCGCAGGTGCACGTGAGATGCACCCTGCGAGCCGCCGCCGCCGCCACCGAGCTGCGATATAAATATTCTTACGAATATTATAGCCGCCTAGTTGACGGCCTCATAACACTCGCATACCGCATACGGTACTTTAATTTTAAACTAAATTACACGTGTGGACGACTCGTAAACTAAGATAATGAATTTTGATGTATATCCAGGTTGGCTTATGCAAAAAATGTTTTAAAATCAGTAATGGGCAGAATTTATCTGACCAAACCAAAGGACTTTGATTAGATTAACGGGTATTGGCGGCTTTTACGCTTACGGTTTTATGGGTGCGTATTTTGTTCTACTCGCATAAAATAATAAATATTTGTAAGCACACTAATTCACAATATATTTTTGAAATGCTTATTGTACAATGAACTCTCGAAAAATGTATTTCATGAATGACAGCTTTGGAAAAAGTAAAATTACCGCAGCACTACAGTGATCATGTAATAAAACAAAGCGACTCGGAAGCCTGAACAATAAAAACAAAACAACAAGGTAATTACTCAAAGATAAGAACAACGCGTCGAGCACTAGAAGTGGCGAGCCGTACTCAGTGGGAGGCGGGAGGCGGCTGATATCGCGCAGCCTCTTACTAAGGTTAAAAATTCGTTAGCCTTGATTAAAACGTCTGCTCGTCGCCTTACAGCGGATGAACAAAGAGCCGGCTTATCAGACGAATTATACGCGAAACCGTAAGAATATACTTTATACAAAAAAAATACTTAATAGCTTTTTTATCACATAACAGATTTTTGTTAAAATATACTTTCCAAACAACAAGGTAATACTTTGAAAAGAAAATCTTAGCTGGCAGTATTCAGTGGCATTCAGGCGAAGCTTCATCATTGACGAGGCAGAAAGAAAACAACTAATTGTTTAATTCCAAGCCATTAAGTCGAGTATTACGGGTGGATTATTCACGGACCATATACCGCAGCATCAGCGCAGGCCGCGGCGCGCCTCACTCTGCGCGTACCGGCACGCCACCACTACCGCCGCCTCTAACAAACCGGTAATGTCTACATTCAACACTTTACCACATTCATTTCTAGCTACAATTTTACATTAAAATCTCATTGCACAATTAAATTAGCACAAATCGTTCGACTTGTTATTCCTCACTAAATATTTCTGTGACAGTCTGGGTACCTACCATAGGAACATTAATTTATTGATTCTCCAAAAGTGAATAATGATCCTGCTTTTAGTGATCAATGGAACAATCCATGGAAATAAGATATATCTCTCGTGTTACCAGAATATTTTTACTTAGATATTGTCTCCAGAGCATAAATAATGTGTTTTGGTACTCAGTAACATGTATAACGTTTTTATATATGCTACATGTGTATGCATATTTCTAGTTGTAAACATCATAATGAATATTGTTTTGTAATAGAGATAGTTTGTAAAATCCCAATACGTGTTATTAAATCCAAATGTTATAGATAACATACAAATATATCAATAGAGTTACAAAATTACATAGTTCGGATTTTGCAGTAAGTGAATGCGCCCTCATAAGTCGCCTTGATTGATTGTGCGGAAATAAACCCAGCTTTCGGTTCGCTTCCACGTTCACTCACTCATGGATATTATATTACGAAATGTATGAAACACAAGTTTTACCACATATAGCTCATTACTTATACATACAACGTTCATAACGACGACAAGCTTCTGGAAGGCTTCATAAATTCCGCAGTCCATTAGTGTTCCGATATCTCAACCACGCAATTCTTTGTTATTCAACTGGACCGCAGCCGCGCGGTGAGCGCTGTGCTTTAGTTATCGGAAAACGCTAATGTTCTAGCTGAGATTTAGCACTGAGTGGAACTCTATCGCTATGCGCAACCCCGTGCAATTATAGCACAAAGTTTATTTTTACGTTTACAAACAGAGCAGGCATCCCGGGCGGGAAATAATAAATTTCATAAATTATCATATTCTTGTAATTAAGCTTAGGTACAAACTTCGGTTACTTTGTTATTATGTGAGCGAGGGAATGAAATGAATTATAATATCAAATTAAAAATGCGGTCCCATTGAATAATCAATTTAAATATTCAAACCGTGAACATTCACAATAAAAATACCGTCTAAGTAGGTACATAAAATATTCAGATCCACGATTTCAATATTAGTCGTGGAACTATCGATAGTAGCGCTGTGAATATTGGAGGAGGCAAGTATTTATTGGGTGAATATTGGCCCGATGCGAGTGCGACATTACGGTGCGAGGATAGTTTTTCGGTCCTAACGCTGCGGCCAACGCACAGGTGTCAGTAATGAGGCACAAATCGCGTTTCGGGTCAAAAACACCAACTTGGCATGTTTTGTGAGCGAAACCGAGCGACATAACTGAAACTATTGTTACAAACACAGTCAAATGTAAATACGGATTACTTAGCGCTAGTAATTTTCTATTTGTTTTCGTATTGTTTCGATAGTATATCAATAGGCAGGAAACAAGCTCTTTAGCATAGTCTTTTTAGGTTTATCAATATATTTCACTCATTGTACACCTCCGTCTATCTTTATTCCATCAGATATGTTTTCTTATGAGTAAATTCAATTAGTTAATAAATCTTATTACATGCAACTAGCAAAATACAAGCCAGTTAGTATTATTTAAGTACACAGACTATTGTACGTTTCCAATTGAGAAATATATATTTTTATATCATAAGCTCAAACTACCCGAGTTATAAATATAAAAGGTGAGTGCCGAAGAAAGAAACCATAAAATTTCAGGTGACGTCGGGCCTTCCATAAATTTATCGACAGCTCGTGGTAACAGGCAATAAGGAAAATATTTATGAAGTAGAATAGCACCCGGCGCGATTTTCATTAGCTAATTATTAGCCTACCATTCAAGAAAAGACAAAGATCGACTGTTTAATAAATGACTTATTTTAGATAAAATAAAACTAACAAGTTACGTATATATTTTTATCATGATTTTGATTAGAATTATGTCTTTTGTAACTCCTTCAAACGGTTACGTTGTGTTTTAAACATATTTTGTGCATCACAGTGTGACAGATCTTACTTCAGGTTAATTGGTGTGTTTAATTGAACGGCTGTTCCAGTCATTAACGTGCCGGACAACAGTTTATTGGCAGTAGCGCCCGGCCACGCAGCCCGGGACGCGTGGCGCGCTACCTACCGCTTATCGAAGTGTTGCCATCTACTGGCGTAGCACTCTGTGACAGCGATTCGTAGCGCGAATACCAAATATTAGAATATTGCGTCCTGTTTATACGCTGCTGTTATAGCGGTACATTTTACATTTGTTTCACTAGTAGAATTAACAGTTACTTGTACGGCTTGTACTAACAAAATTATACATTGCAATTTGTAATAGATATCTGACACCGTTTTGAAACGACATATTTTGCGAAAATATTTTAGGAAATATCATTCTTTCTGAATGTGACACGACCAATAAATCGCATAATGGTGTCGTAAAATTTCGGCGGTATTATCTTGGGAAAACCCGGCTATTTTACATTCACCTGCGAGGTTTCCCTCCACGTCCAATTTATGTTAGTGGGCACAAAACGAACGCTGACAAATGTGGAAATAAAATGAACATACGTTTTATCTCTACGCTCACGGAGTCGGTTTTCGAGCTCGTAACGGTGTAGGGAGAGCGCGGGTGGCGGGGCGAGCCGAGCCGAGGGGCGCGGGCGCGAGCTGTGGACCTTCCTGCCTGCCTAGCTAGGGAGCGGCTGGTTCCGTAACAATCCGACAACTAACAGATAAATATTTTACTCAAGATAATCTGATTTTCATTATTTATTTACAGTAATTAACTAATTAACAATTTGAAGACGGATAAAAATGGAAAGGTTTTCATAATTCGAAATCGACAGAGCCTGTAGTCCAGTGTTACCAGTTTTACGATACTATAAAAGAATAATAAATTTACGAAATTTATTTTGACTGGCGACGTTAAAAATCTGTGTCACAGTAATGTAAGAATAGAAACAATAAATGTCGTTACGCACAATTCAGGACAAATTATATAAATAAGTATATCGCCTACAAATTCCCATCTTACATTTATTATGAAACGCCTTAAAAGCATCCCTGGACTTTCCAACCACTCGCGTAGTTTTTTACTTAGATACGGTACGACGACGGACGAAACTAAGTGGAACTTTTCCCAGGTTGGCGTATAAAAAGAATTTTTAAAAGATACTTCACATCGGACCTGTAAACAAACTTTTAACTTCAACTGCATGTGTGCACATGAAACCATAATTATTTTCTCAACTTTATGTTATGGCTGTGCATATTGTATGTATTCAGACTTTAATTTAGAGAACATCTTAAACATTTTTTTTACACACACATATACCCGTGAAATCATATTTCTATCTATTGATTCAATAGATATCATACAATAGCAATAGACGACGACCAATCGACAAAGTATAACAATCAACTTTGACGAATACAACTGATGTGCGATAACAAATTAAGTTAGTATTTTATTTGGCACGCGAGGCGACATACAAAGCTCTTAATTTGGAGAGGGTGGAAAGATAACGAGTAGTAACGAGAGGCATTTAATACGTACAGGTGTACGGGAAGTAACCTCACGGCGAGATGGAACTCGCGCCGAAGATAAATACTTCTCCCTCCCACACCAGCCCCGCTCCGACGCACACTTCTGATAACCGCGCATATCGTAAAACTTTATTTACCGCCTCCACTCCAATTTGTCTTTGCGAAACTTCCCAACTCAGATATGACGATAACTTTCAGTTGTTACGTATAAGAAACGTCCAACCCAATCTATGTTTAGACAGACACATGTTATATTTCATGTCTGTCTGTCCGTCTGTCCGTCCGTCCGTATGTCACAGCCATTTATACAGTTGGGCCTACATAGTTGAAAATTTATAAGATGGTGTATAACCGCTATTAGAATTTTGAATAAAAAATAATAAATTTAAAAGTTAAAGCTATAGGTACTGGAACTGATTCAAAAAAAATTTTTTTAGCTTACAGTCTATGGATAGGTCTTTAAAAAAGACATTAAGGTTCCTAAAACCACTTTTCGTTAAAATCAATCGTTTGAAAGTTAGACGCTTCCAAAGTGGAAAAATGAGTGTCCCCCCCCCTCTAACTTTTAAAATAAGAGAGTGAGAAAACTGAAAAAAATATATGTTGTAGATTTCAATGGAAACTAACAACGAAAATTGGTTTGAACGAGTTATCATTATTAGTTTTTAAGAAATAAAACATTTTCAAAAACCGCAAATACAACTTTGTCGTTCATACAAACACTATGTAAAACCAAGTTATTTAACAACTTTTATATTATGTCTTCTACTTGCTGTTACGGAACCCTTCATGGGCGAGTCCGACTCGCACTTGGCCGGTTTTTATACACCTACTAGATGTTGCTAATTTTTTTAACAGTAAATCTTAAACAGTTTTGTGAACAGTTGCAGAAACTATCAATACGAAAAAATCTCGTTTTTTTCTGTTTTAATTTACTGTAATAACACAAAAGTGCTTTCGCGCCCGGTGAGCTATTTCCCATAGTCCCAGAGTAATTACACGGCGCGGTTCACAAAGTCCGCGAGGCCGCGGAGAGCAGTGGCGCGCGGTAGGCACAGTCGGCGTCTAATGCATTGCCAATATAGGCACAAGCACCTACTCTCCGACTCGTACTTCATCATTAGCTACCGCAAACCTATATTAATTTTATACAATTAATATAAAAGTTACACAATATTTACTAACTTCGTTTAACCTAGCTAACCTTGTCTAGCCTTGTTAACTAATTAGCATGAATTCCGTGAAACTACTGTACCATGAGCTTCAGTAACAACAACACTTTGTTCGCACATACATATGTACAAGTATGTACTTAGTATGTTCATGTTCATTGTTCACCTTTCATTAAATTGGAGTTAGGAATTTATTTGTTCTTAATATTGTTTATGTTTCCTTCACATATAAATTGCTCGTTAACGAAAAATAAAAGTAATAGAGGGTAAATATAAGCTATAAAGCTAAAGTAACTTTTATTGAACGAAGAACAGTTAGAGATTTCTGGTGCTATAATGACTGTAGACTCAAGTAACAGACTTAAGTTTCACCCGAGGCGCAATTCACAAGCAGTGACGAAGCATTTCAAGCCGTTGACTAATTCAATTTCAAAGTTTTTTGCATGAATGTAAAGTATTTTGTTCTGTATGTAAATAATCAATGTAAACTGTTATCTCGTGTAGCGTTTGTGACCGTATCGAATGAATAGAGACATTAAGGTTGTTATCTTGCGGCAATGGCGTTGTGTGCAATCACGCTGTCTTAGCACGAGGACGGGCGTAGCGTGCGCCCCGCACCCGCTGTCCTAATGAAGCCGTAACGAAGCGAGCAATGGGAAAACCAACACCGGCTCACACCGGCACAGCTGTTGTTATTGTTATCATCACTATATAGAAGACATTTCAAAACAATGCGCTTGTTTGGAAAATTACCTACTTGAGAGTCAAAGCTTCTTATACTTACTTTGAATATTAAAACGACTGTTCACTGTTCAGAAATTATGGTAGTTAGTTAAGTATGATAAAATCTCTGTGCCGTTAAGATGTAGACCCACTTGATATCAAGACAATTTTATATTAATTATGATATGAATTTGTATTCTCAGACGTATCAACAGCATGGACGAAACAACATCTTAATGAACACTATTAAAATCATCTTAATTTTTCCAGATAATAATTGTTAATGTAGCTTAAAACCTATTGTATTAAATCGCCAATTTCATTGCAATTCTTGCTCTAAACATACCTTGTTACAATCTCTTATTTTTTAACGTTTAAAAATGTGAGTTAAAACGTCATAATTTGACAAGTGCAAAGCAAAAAGTGGAGAACGAGTAACGGTACAACAGGGATTAAGTAAAAGCAGATTCAGATCACGGCGCTATGTTAACCAGCGCACGAGTTCGATATTCGGCTGATGGCCCCGCGCTGCCGGCCGTGCCGCACTTCGTACTTATAATCTAATATTCGCAATTTACGAGGATCGCTGAAGGGTTCCACTGGGAGTCATAGCACTGTCATCGCGCACGTACCTGCCGCTTGCACTTACCCTGCCGACTGTCGTCATCTATATCTACGTTGTGTTTATCATTGTGGAGAAAAGGAATGGTATTTATTAAACTAGTGTTTTAAACGTATTATAATTTATGTAACTATGTGCATAAAATGGCACATAAGTAATAAATAAAATAATCACTTGTCCAACTTGGGAATCCACTCGAGAACTTTAAATAACTCTTACTCGGAAGCACCATTAGTTTTATATTTGCGAAAAAAATAACATCTTGAAAAGAATATAAATGATATCATCTTAAAAGCATCACTTGAAAAATGTCAAGCAAAATAATACAAGTAAAAGATGAATAGTATGAGGGGAAGAGAACTATTACTAGATGTTCTAACAGCCATTGTATGTGACGACGGGATCCGATACTAAAGCTCCGGCACAAAGTCTTCTTCGGATCTCGTCACACTTAGGTAAATCTCCAATATCCGTCGCTATCGGCTTCAGAGAAGCCACATGCATGAATATAGTTCCAACGTAACATATGAATAAGGCATATTAGGTTATCATTGTTTCAGGAAATTCTTACAGAATATGCAATCACATATTTAGCATTCATGGAATTATTTTCCAGACTCGAACGAAAGCAAGAGACAATATTACATTCATATCATTAAGTAACGTGATATGTCCAATGGATAAACAATATTATTTTCCTACAGTTACAATATACCTTCGTTAATGAAAAACGTACGTTTAAACGATCCTCCTTTACAATGCATACAAACCACACAAGATAACAATCGGACGTTCACGCTCAAATTCAAATAAACCCAAAGTAAATGTAAATACAAAGGCGCAGTACAATAAGAGGTTGGCGGCGACATATTTACTCAAATTTGAATCCGGAACGTGAGGACCGAGTCTATTACGTGACCTTTAATAGCGTTCTGACGGGGACCGGGCAGAGCCGAAGCCAGCAGACTAGTTCCTCTGGCTGAATCGTTACTCGGAGCCCGGGGCGGGGAAAGATCTATAAATTACTGAAACGACAACTCGTTCCGCGCCAGATAAAGCTACGCCGCAAAACAATGCTCCGGACGAATGCTTTAGTCGTTAGCAAAGAGAATCGTACATCTTTATGAACTGTTTACTCGTCGGATTTTGAATTGTGTCTCGTAATTGTTGTTACTGTTCTTTTGTCCGGAATTCCTCCCGGTACAGACGCTCGGTCATTACTTATTTATAGCTTTAAACTCTACTATTGCTGAGAGTCCGTAGAGGATAAATACTTTTCTGTAACTCAGGACTATCCCCAATTTTGTTTCAGAATTCACGTTCAAAGGCGAACGTTTCTGAACTTCCAATAATTTAATAAAGAAAGTTTAGGAAGCGTGCGTGGCTGGCACGCTCGCCGCAAAAAGCCGAAAACTTTGATTCAATTAAAACAGAAAGTTGGACGAAGAAGTTACGAGCGCGGCCGAAAGTGTTCAGTCGGGTCGTGCAAGGCGGCAAGCGCAGCGCGGCCGGCGCGTGGCCCGGCGCGGCTGCAGCCGAGTCGCTGTCGGCGCATTACCACCACTAAATCAAAACTTAAACTTAGTTCCGTTAGTTCTGAACATTCATTGCATATACTATGGATTTATGGAAAACTAGCTTGACAGTACAATTGTAGTTACGGAAATTTATTAGCTTTAGCTTAATGCCAATGACACTTCTCACTGGACAGCTTTTGAGTGAAAAAAGTGTTGGGTCCGATGGGACACAGCCGTGTAGCCTGTGAAAGTCGCTGGTGGGGAATAAGGGGTGACGAGCATTGTTATGCAAATTGAGGTCGTTATTTCGCTACGAGTGAGGAAAGAGCGCGACAGCGGCCGCCCTGCCTGCACCCCGCGAGCGCCCCGCCCGCGCACCGCAACGCGGAAGACGCTTTGCATAATTGCTAATACAAGTACGTATGTACAGGAGCACTGCAAATACAACTGTGCATATATTTCATGAATGCTGACAGACTTCACTACAATTCGCGAATGACCCGTAGTCGCATGACCAACGAATTCCATGAGTTAGTGTTATGGACAAGAACCCTTAATAACACAAAAATTAGTAATTTTTTACCCTTAGTATAAAAACACTTATTTAAGAATTACTCAGCTCACTCATCGATAGGTCGTGATAGTTCAATGTTGCACTATAGGCCTCCTTTATTTAGGAGGAAGGTTTTACCACAATTTCTACGCTTGGCAGGCGGGTAGGAAATAGCAGGCTCAGGTTTACTAGAAAGTGCTGCTGCTCGGTTTCTGTCAAATGTATAATCCTGGCAATTACGGCACCTACGGGAGGAGTAGGAATTGTATGTGTATTCTACTCTACCGTTGACGCACGGCGGTTATTATTCGATCGAGATGAAGAAACCAGTAAAATGTTGTCTTTCGATTTTAATATTGTGGCTTCGGGTTTACACACTATATAATATTTTATTTCAAATATGTACCTACAGCCCACACTTTCGAGACTCGGATACGGTGCCACAGAGACACAAGCAATGGGTTTCACACCCATCTTTTTGTGCCAGGAATAAACATCTACCTACGCTTTCGGGATTAGGTACTTCCCATTTGGTAACTTTCCAGTTTCGTAACTATATTTATCTTCAAACATTCAGTCTCCTTTCCTAACTTTTTGTGAAGGCGTGTATACATTCTCGTTTGACAACCTCCTTGTTCTGTACATACGTACAATCAGCAAAAAAGTCTTTTTGTTTACTGATACATTCTTTACATTGATAACAGTTCATGGCGCATTTTTTTGCTGACGTGACGTAAAAAACGTTAGGATTCCTACGAATGAAAAGGTAAAGAAGATCTTAAAAGATACACTGGTAAGATGATGGTACGTCAGCAAAAAATACTTTTGCTCGGGGATTTACAGTAAAAACCTAAATATAATTGTAAATTATTTATCACTGCCAACTCCAGTAGGTACTGATAAAGGAACAACTTCAGAAACCCGTAATTAGGTATACAAAGTACGAAATATATGTGACACGTTTAGCCGTAATGCCTCTACTAGGCAAACTTTATATGTAAAGTAGTCGCGCCACCTCATGCTAACGTTCTAATAAAGAGGATTCTCATAAAGCCTTAATCTGGCCTAAACGCCGTAGGGGACCGTTTTTCATGGCGTAATCGACAGAATTTTTCTGGCTTGCGCTAAAATTACTAAACTTGTGGCCATCATATTCATATTTTCAGCCGAATTATCCAATATAATAAGTTTCAAAAGAGTAAGAGACGACTTTTAAAAGGAAAAGTTCTGCGAAAGCACGTAATGGCTCATCCCGCTCACGATTCCTGCGCCCGAGGCGGAACAGGCGGACCGGCAGCGTCAAATAAGTTTCTAATTGCTTATATTACCAAGTTATATTCGCTCTTGGAAGTAATTAAGTCACGAAGTTAAAACCACATTCACGTATTTTCACAAAACTTAACAGATTTTTCCTCTCCCAACTACAGCGAAGGAATATTTCCAAGCAGTCATGAATTAAAGCTTTCCAGTGCGAACGTGGAAACGAAAGCACTTTGATATAACTCAGCGGCAAAGGTTAGGTACCTCGCAAACCCATTGAAGCAAAGCGGTGAAATGCATCCGCGTGGAAAAGTCATGAAAAATACCCTCGCCTTTCACGGTGTAAGCCTCTCGAAGAGGTGACAAAACGTTCGCTCGCGGCCTCCGACTGCGGTGTAATAAAAGTGTCGTACACGTGGCATGCGCCCGCCACGCCTCGCACTACCTGCCGACTACCGATGCTCTTCGCAGAATAATCACAATGCCGTTTTACTACATATTTTACCTACCCATGTTTATTGTATAAGAAACAACACAAAATATATTACTTGTCATATAGCTGCTACACTATATTTACAACCAGATTAGATTACTAATTAGTTACGTTACGTCATTTGTAAAAATTAGGCTCCGAAAATGTTACATTTACAATGGTAAGCGTTAATTCACAATCATGTTTTATGAGCTTCTCAAATCTCAATACAATAACTCTCAGACAGCGAAACTACTTCGGTAAAAATATATACCATGGGTAACTGTATAAAATGCGCTTCTGAAACGAGCTGTATAAAAAGAATATAATGTAATGTTAGAGTGGGCAGACGCTTAAATTCAGGAGATATGAAGGAAATGTGTATGCTATTCTTGCTTTCAAGTTGGCAATAACGCGGTGGATATGGAGCGTGCTTGTGGCGTTACCGTGGCAGTAAATTAAGTACGGGCACGGGCGAGGGACGCGGCTCGCAGCCAGCTATCTTACACGAGGATCGTACACTATCTAACACCGCAGCCAACCAGGAAACCTTTTAATGTTGCAAGTGCACTTATATCAGTTTCCAGTTTGAACAGCTACAACCTATCTACCTGTATTTATATACTATGTTGTTTACTTGTGTTTCGACTTATACTTTGCTGTGGATATACTGTGAAAAACCAGTAAATATGCAATATTCGGATATCTGGCAAGAAGGCCATCTTTCTTCTAAAAAGAATGTCGGGAGAGAATATAAAGAAGGGCAACTTAAATTTAGTGTATCGGTCTGTGAGTGTTTACGAGCCAGGCCCCTAAAATAAACAAGCCGACAGTAAAGCACAAAGGCCAGGGTTCTGGGAAATGGGAACCCATTCTGCGTTTCATCACCGAAGATGAACTAGCTATGCTGAACACATGAAACTTACGTCGTTTAAATAAGTTTATAGACATAGATGTTTTTGCAATATAGAGCCAGAAAAATACTCAATTGTCAGTATAATTAACAAACACTACTATTTAACTAAATAAACACAACAAAATACAACCCAAGGTAACAGCGTAACAACTATATTTAACAATGTAAGGCCTTTACGCTCGTTTTGTGCTACGTAAACTGAGGTGAGTAAAAACTAGAAGTTGTAAAGGGTTGTAATGGACACAATAGGGTGTGAGTTTGCGGCGAGGGGGCTGTGCCAGCGGCCGGCACCGCTGCTCACTGAGAATTGCTACGAAAAGGCAAAGTTACGTGCGCCCGAAAACTCATAGCAACACATGTGGAAACGAGGTCAGACTCCGTCAATACCACTGAACAAATAAATATGTTACGTGTATTAAAATATTAGCTTTGTCGCTCTGGGATTAAACAAAACCTTATTTTATACAGTTCACCACACAAAGAAATTACAATACATACATAAAGAGAAAATTGCAAAAGTTTGAAGCGGACTTTTTATATTGCAATCAAAAACTGATTATTATTAAACATACATTTGTAACATGTTAGCTTAGTACAGCAAATACAAACGCGTTAATGTTAATCGTAAAACGACAAATAACGAAGGGCTGTATGCGGGGGCAGAAACAAATTAAAACATTAACAATAGGTAATCCCCACGTGGCTAACGAGCTGGTCGCGTCATTATCACACGCCTCGGAAACTGGATTATTTTATTGTTATTATCGTAGTGTCCATTCATTGCCTGCGTAAATATCAGCTGGCATTATTATCAGGAAAATAATTACGTGGCCATACGTATGTTCTGTGTAAATGGTTATTACGAAATTGGGATGTTTCCTTGACTAAAAATAAACTGTATTGACTTTTCCATTCAATTATCCTTTCATTCATTGTTTTGTGGAATGATATTTCGGTTTATGCATAAAATAAAAATACGGTGTTGTAATATCACAGATTCTAACATATCTCATCATAACTCATAACAATTTTAATAAAACATACTTTATATACCCATGTCGGAGGTAAATACCATTACATTTCGAAAATTCTGTGTTGATTTTATGAGTATTAAACACATTTTTATGATGCGTTAAGTTCAAATAGCAGTATGATATAATTGTTAGGAGATAATGGGTAATTAATACTATAATTACGATGTTAGGCTGTAATATAAATAATCTTAGTAGGAATTTCCCAAACATACCGTGTCAATAGCCAATATCAGACACGCCGCAAATAAATGAGATGAAATCTTAGCCATTCTTTGTTCCTTCACCAGCGATACAAATAGTCTTTTGTTCTATACTCACAAGGGAAACTAATCAAACAAAAAAGGAAATATAGAATGAGGGAAAATGTGTATCCATAAAAACGGTGAGTTAGGAGACGGCGCTAATGAGAGAGCATAAAGCGTGACGTCGTAAAGCCAGCGCATTAAGCGCCGCTGCCAGAAGCTGCCCGTAATCTATTCGGAGCTATTTTAATTAGCATCGTAGTAATAATAAAACGGGGGTGAAGTTTTTGTGGCATCTCGGGCGATGTTTCCCGAGGCGTGGTGTCGGAGCCGCCTGACCGCCGCCGCCGCACCGCGCCGCGCCACGCCGCGCGCCGCTGCCTACTAACACCAGCTTCCGACAACTCCTCGGTACGGAATACTTTTCATACACTATAGACTTGAATAAATACTAGCTGGGTCTAACGTGGAAATTATACATTTTAGAATTTCACACGTACGGTAACCGAAAAAGTATATTTTCATGAATTACAAAAACCAATGAAGGTACTACTTAACTACACCACATAACTTCTCATAAAGCAATCAAATCTCTATAACTTAATATATACTATATCATCACGGCGATATATTTATACGATAAAAACATTTTATCTACCAAAGGTTTTGTTATGAGTACTCAACATTTTTTGTAAGCAAAACTAGCGCTTATTATACACAGATAAAGTTTATATATGTGAACTCTATTATGTCGGGGGAGGTTTGGGACACAAAGAATATATTGCTCAACCTATGCGAAACTAAATAGAATATATTTGAATATGAATATGCCTATATTCTATTCTAGTCGCCAAGAGTATCGGGTTAATGTCTCTGTTAGTTTTGCATACTGTCAACGCTGCATTCGTTGAATAAATTCAATTCTCTGATATTCAATTCGATTTGCGATATTTACATAAATGTGTTGTACAAAATATATAGGTGGCGACTACATGCTATTACCTCCAATTTGGAAATATTGTAATGACTACCCAAATATAACACTGAATCCTGATCATTCCCGCCCAAATTATAAATGTTTACTTTGTAAATGTCGTTATGACCCCGCTTGTAGTAAAGCACAAAATAATTACAATCAGACTGTTATTTACGAACAACAGTAGTACAGTAAAACAAAACGCGTACAAAGCAGGATAGATACATAAGTATAGTTAGATAGCGAGGGAACCAACGTTCCGTACCAAGAGGTTGGACATTAAAGTAGAGCGTATCTCTGTAAACTAAATCTAGCTGGGCGCGGGCACGATAGCTCCACAATCGCTTTTCTACTACCTCTTGTTTCACGCACCGGCTGTGACTGTACCGGAGTGTACCGCTACAATAATACTCCTCTCTTGGCACATTCTGCGGTATCACTATCCACCCGCCTTATATCCAATTTTCGAAAGTACTTTTATAAGCACTTTGTACTTTATTTCAGGAGATAACTTCAGAAAAACTACCTATTAATACCAAATGTTTTTATTACTTACACAAGCCAATTATGTTTATCTTATTTTCAATAAGAACAAAAATAGTTCACGGGTGGGCGATCGTAATACGTATTTAAATAAGGCAACTTGAGGAAAATATTAAATGTTATATTGAAAAAATACTAATCTAGTTTATTTTCCCTACAACGTACACGAATCGTGATTACTTAGTTATGTCTGTGTATCAATCTAATTATTTAATTGCATAATTACGTTAGGTATTTAAGTGAAAAAGAAACAATTTAAGATTTAGATGCTGACTGACATTAAATAAATACATGTAAATCAAACACCAAATATCAACGTTCGCAAATTCCAATAATTCGTAGACCTCTCTAAACTCCTCTCTGATACAAGATAACATTCGAAATGAAGTATCTTGGAATAAATAGGTGGGTACATTAGCTTTAATGGATTTTAAAGTTAATTTATTAAATAGAAAAGCAAGACTGGACCATAAGATGCGAGATAGTGTCGTGTAAAGGGAGGGCCGAACCTCACAAGCAGAGCAGAGTCCCCCAGGACGGCATTACATTTCGCTATAAATTTATCCGCAGCCCGGCCGAGAACACAATTCTACTTGCGATTCTTTCATACAAAAAGCCTTTGTTTTCACTGTCTCCGATAGGTGTTTCCGATCGGAGGGACAGCCTGTAACGCTTGATATTAAAAAAGTTTTTCTATAAGGACTTCGTCCAAGGAGAGAGCGAGGATTCCATTGCAATTAAACGCAACCATAAAGTAAAATTCCAGATTCCAAGGAAAGTTGATGTTTCTCATTGAATTTCAACATTTGTACAAACAATGTTATTAGCGAGTAAATAGAATGGGAACGAAGATACGGAAGGCGTGCAGAAAATAGAATTCCAATACTTTGTTACCTTTACATAATTATTTTGCGTTATAAATAACGTAGGAAGAAACCAATTACAGTGAATAAAGCTAAATTCTTTGAATCAAATATTGAAAAGGTTTTACTCTGTCAATATCATAGTCATAGTAAGTAGGTAAGCTAATATACTTGCTTGCTAACGAACTTGGTTTATGGAAACATTGAATTAGGTACATTATTATTGCCTTTTTTCCACTGGTTCCATATTATACACGGAAGATTACAAATTTATGTATAGTAAAGATTTTATTGAAGTTTTCATAAATACAGTTGAATAACTACTACGATGTCATTGATTTGCTAACGAAAAGTAACCCAGTTAGAATAAGTATCCAATAGAAATGGAGGCAAAGAGCCATTTGTCCGGCACAACGTCGTTCGCCAGGTCAGGTGGCACATGTTGAAAGCGTTCATAAATTTGCGCGAGACGAGCTTGTGCCGGGCACAGGTGGTGCCATACACGGGCTTTGAGAGAAAGCCTATATCCAACTAAGAAGCGTTACATTATTAATGAAACTGGTGTATAAGTATATAGCTACATTCCGCCCAATATTTTTGTCTCCTCATTACATTTTTATGAAGAAAACTTAAATCGATTCGAGTCAACATTTCCCAACGATGCTCTCACTTGTCGGAAAAAATATTTACCTTCGCGAATATAACACGATCAAAGTTCGTTGAAGCAATGTGTGTGCGGGTAGAGATAGAGAGTCGGCTAACGAAGTAAACAATCGACACAGACAACTCGCGTCCGACGAGCGGGCTAACAGAGCGGCTCCAAGACAAAGGGCTGATGAATTTGATTATTTTGTTCTACTGTCTTTACCCTCCATGAAATCTAAACAAACATGTATCTTGTTCGACAATACAAACGCATAAAAGTTTGCTTCGGTAAAATAAAATGAAAATAACAATTTTGAAATAAAATTCTTGATTGATTGAAGAATTGAATTTCAAAGAACTAATCTAAAAGTACCAGAAAATATTAATCGTATTTTTAGATAATAAAAAAAAAGAATCAAAAGAACGAACAAAATTGTCTTTTAATTTTTTCTCAACAAGTCTAATAATGTATTTATTCCATCAACCACTAACAGGGAGCATATTAAGGAATTATTTGGTAATGAATGTAGCCACGAAAGCTTATGCGGTAAAACGGAGGAACAATAAACCACCGGTTGACATCAATTTAACGTAGGTGCCTACTGCCTACTCGACAATGGCTCGGGTATAAATTATTTGGAGGATGCGAGGTGTAACCGTAGACTATTCCGCATTCCATACGTACGCTTGCAGCTGCGAGCTGCGAGCAAGGTTTGCCGCCTGCGCGCTCTCTAACCGACAACGCCGACACAACACTGAGTGGCACGTCGCCTGCATTCCACTCCACTGCTTCGATACAACCCTCCTCTCCAATTTTATCCGAATGTACCCGGTTTTATTACTGATTTCATTTCCGAGGAAAGAAGCGACAAAGATTTCAAAATGTCACAGCAAACGTCATGAAAATTTGTACATTTCAAGATTTTCCAAGTAGGTAACAGTTATCATGGATGAGGAACTTTAGTTTATTAGTCCACGATAATTATCTAACATTTTATAATCGCACAGGGTATATAATATAATATTTTTCAATTAAAACTTTCAGTAAATGGCGATGTCCTTGTGTTGCTACAAAGAACACGCATGTAGCATAAAAATATCCTCACAGTTTTTGTACATACCTATAATTTACAATTTATTGAAGTTTTTAAATATATTTTTACATTATGTAGAACTCAATTTTTAAAGAACAGATTGACAAAAAAAGAACTTTTTTTCTGCATTTTGCAAAAGTTATATAACATAAGTAAAGAGCGCCATTGCAGTCGCTACATGTGAATGTTTTCATAGATCTTACCAAAATATGTTCACATAAACAGCGCTCAGATAAAGTTAAATGATTTATTACTTCAAATTCGAAGCTTCTTTCCTTAAAGCAGAAGAAAGGAAGCACGAATGCGACGTGTTATTTACGACCAGTGATTCCGGCGCAACTGGGATTGTGCAGAAAACCCACCTGCAGCTGGATGTTGTTCCTGAAGCATTCGCGCAAACCTACTTTTTTTGTACATTAAACTAGCTTATTGAGCATTTCGAATATCTTCCGCAAGTACATTTTTTGATACGTAAAGTTGATGGGGCGAGCATAAGAGATAGATTTTTATCAAGGGAACCAACTTGCTACCGTTCCAGGGACATAAAACGTTACTTAGCGAGCCACAAATCCTCGTAACGCTAAGCCGAGATAAAACACTAAGCTCGCGGCACAACGAGGCCACGCTCAAATTTTTCACCTGGGGCTGCGCACCGGCGCCGCCAGAGAATGTGTGCCACGCGAGATATTACTCACACATGAATTATGACGTTCTATAATGAAACTCTGGCTAACTTACCAGACCCACTATAACACCTTGGCTGAATTTAACTTTATGTGCATTATATTTCTTAATACATACTTTTTGTACGTTTAATATAAATATAGCAAAAGTATATTATTATCTACACGCTCATGTAAGTAAGTACGTAATCTTAAAAGACTTTCAGGGAAGAATCGCAAATGTTGAAATTCGCTGAAACGTTACATACGAATACATTACGTATTTGCCAAACCGCTGATTCAAAAGGGCTTTTGGGCTGTTCAAACGGAGTTGTGGACGCGGACGGAGCTCGGCATTCGAGATCAGCAAACAGAGAAGAGTAATAAAGCCATTAATTCCGCTTTACGTGCAAATAACATAAATCAGAGTGTAGCGCCTCGCGCCGCAAGACCGCTCCGAGCACCAGCCAGAGCAGCCGTGGGTAAATTAAGCGCCTGTCATACGTCCTATTGCAGACGAAGCGACGCCGCCGTTACAAATTAAACCAATCGGCTTAAAGTATTTCATAAAAAGCCTTAAACCAAACAAAATTATTTTGCATCTGAATTGTAAATTGCCCAATAAAATGACTTAAGAAGTGGGTATATTCGATCGATTCAGTGTTTACTGCGACGGATAAGTATAAATATATAAACAAGTTGAAGTATTCAAATACTACTTTCCCTAAAAGATCTTAAAATCTTTTAGTTTTTTTTATTCGATATAAACTAATGTTGACTACAATCCCAACTAGTTACCAGTTACCAACATAATATAAACTGTATGTCTCCATAAGAAATAGAAAGCCTTCATTTATTGTACACAAAATGTCCAGATATAGAATCCATTGGTTGTAGCAGATGAAATGAAATGCATTTCCCATAGTAATAACAACCACAATATTATTGGCAATGGCTTCGCTTCTCCAGGCGAACTCGTTCCGAGGATTAACGAAAATTAGATTTCAATAAGACGCTTGAGTCGAGGCATGGAACAAACCTAAGTTGAAGCCGAGTAATGCGCAGACGGTCACGCTCCACCTTTTAATGCAATGTCAGCAACACAGGCGCCCTGCTCCGGCAGATCTGCACTACTACATACGCACTCATTAAATAAACAAGTAATCCCACGCTAAGCTGATACACTCATGTACAAATTATAGCTACGCTACCTGCATGTCGTATTTACTCAAACAATTTTCAACCCTCAACTGAATCAGTTAAGCGTTTTGTACCCGATTAAATTACATTTGAATATACCTACACCAAATATAAAAGGTAGAAGTTAATACATAGAAGTAGCATAATATAAATAAACAACAGCTTTGGGGTCGCAATTTAATTTAGGCTCTCGAGTCCGAAACGACCGAAATAAATTGGAACAATATACACATAGGTATGTTTTCAACTTTAGTTAACATCTTTGGGTAGGCGTACCTTAGTTAGAATGTAAAATTATTTAGGTTGCTGGTAATTTCAACATAAATAGGTCCCTTTACATCAATGTTAGCGTCAAACAGTGACCAAATAACTAGCAACAAGGAAAACACCCGGGGACGTTAAGTATAGAGAGCTGTTCTGAATAAAAAAGTAGCTTTCCAAATAAATTATTCCCCCAATTCGGCCGTTTCGATTCAAATTGAAAGAGCATCTCAGTATAGAGATTTTTCTAACCGCGAAGGAAGAGAGAATACAAATAGGCATATAAACGGAAATGAAATGGCTTCATGAATCGTATGGACGAGTCACATCGAAGGACAGTTTGTCAAGGGAAAAGATTACAAAGAATTTATTGTTGGAAAAACTGAGCGAGAAACTAGTCGAGCTCGAAGTTTATTTTATGTATTTGTAACGCGGCATCGTTTGCTTTACAATGTTACGTATCATCACACCAATGTGTTTACATTCTTTACAGAAAACGAACTAAGAAAATGTTCCGAAGAAAATATTGCAACAATGTAGGACTTTACAAACCATTATTTGTACACACATTTCTATACACACAATGTAATTTGATTTGATTATGTTATAGGTACACGCGTCAATCAGGTACGAAAATATAACTCATTAATATTAATAAGCAAAATAATGTGTCAACATTTTGCCAGATACGTACACAGACGCTGCTCAACACCTGCCAACATCGATGAACAACCACGAATAACCGTAAAACGTAAGCACGCAGACAGAGCGTGGATGGGTTCCTAGTTCATTACATATTCGCACGCCGTCCACGTTCTGTATAGATAGCTAGCATAATTCTCACAGGGACGCCGCGTTGCCCAACGAAACAATAGCAGATTATCAAACAAAACGACGTAAATAGTCCCCGGAATAGAAGAAATAGGGCGCGGGTTAAGGGTCCGCGGGGTATCCGTAGCGCGACTCGAATGCTAGATGAGGCATTTGCCGAACTGCTCTTGTTATCATTACCTACAACTAACCTTTTTCAGTTGCAACACACACATAAATATAAACACGAACAGACGCTCAGGGAGGAACATCGCATGTGCAACGTTCGATAAAGGCGACGACTACCAAGCAATGTAGTTTTTCTTCGCGTTCGCGTTTAGACGGTCGCATAGAGAAACTTAAGCCCTTGGGACTCTCTATAAATGTCGACTTAACTAAAGTGCCCTCTTACCTGTACATAACAGATAGGAGTTTTTATATGCTTTTAAGCTTGATAGTTTGAAAATAGCTATGTAAGTTCTTAGTTCTAGTGTCAATTGTGAGTACTCAGATACTTATTTTAAAGTAGTAACTTTAAAATGTAAAACAGATTCGGAAGCATTTTGTTCATAAGTTTTAAATTGGACGACGTGAACCCCAATACTAGTTACAAATAATATTACAATAACCGTAGAATTGGTCTTATGAGACCCATATGTGACAATTCAATTATCCTTTAGTCAGGCAAACGCAATCTGACTGCCTTCCAAACAAAAGCCCTGCTAATAGTATCGCACGACAGATAAACTACGCGACACAGAGTTTGTGTTGAAAAAATAAAGGCGCGACGACGCCCGAATAAATGAGAGCTGCGATAAACAGGAGGATCCGTACTGAGCGGAGGGTCGATACCGAAATACATTATTCCCCGATCCGAGTGTTCCGATTCAAATTGAAAGAGCACCTCCAACATGAGATTTCTCAGGCGGCGAGTGGGCGCAGAATATAAATCGACGCATAACCAGAAATGGAAGGGCTGTGAATTTCCGTTTCGTGGTGAATGGTCGGGCTTAACTTTTACCCTTAAACAAATAGAAAATTATTTGAATTATGGTTGATTAAATATTAACGGCTTCCTAAAAAAGGATACTTCTTTAGATACTTACGCCCATTTAGATACCCTTTTTCAATTTTGCAATCAACGAGGAGCTGGTAGTAGCGAGTACCTCGTCTGCTTGATACGAGAAGATTGGAACAAATTAAATGTTATTAGTTCAAGCTGTAGCAATGTAAAAGAAAGGCTTCGGCACTGAAAGTATCTCCTTAAGCTTAACGCAAATTAGATTTTAACGGGACGTCAGCGTTGGAACCCTTACCTACGTACCGAAGCAGTTTTACATGAAACAGTTTTTAATACAACATTTTATCGAACATTAAATGGGTACGTAAAAAACTTTCATACGCACTATTGGGTTTTTTGTCACGTAAAGAAGTGAACATAAACTTATTTTAACTCGTTGTTGAATACATTTACTTATACAGAATAAACGGGCCATACTTTCGTCCTCCCCTCATCGTGTATTCTGTCCTATTCGCAACACGCCCAGCCGATATTTACGTAACAGACGCCTCTGCTGACTTCTGACACCGTCTTCTAAGCGTAACAAAGCAATGTAATATTGAGTACACATAACAAATCTGCACCGTATACATCTCACACTGGCAGAAACCCAATTACAATCTATTTGTTGTGTGAATGTAATGGATGCTATTTTTTCTTTCACGCTAAGGACCAATTTTGTTTGTTACAGAATCATTTGAATTGCTTATTCGCGTAAATAGGATAAAATATTATTGTGATATTTGTGATACAATAAACAAATTGATTGATGGATCTACATCGGTGTTAGTCTAGAGATAAATTAGCAAGTCATCTACTTATAGAGATAAATTAGCGACTCGCTAACAATGTGATGACAGAACATGAGTGTCTAACCATAGTTAGACAATCTAAGTAATCACTGTCCCTTTGTGTCTAATACAAATACACATGGTCCATTGCACATAAACTAGGTAGCGGAGTGTAAAGAGGTTCGAGGAAGGCATTTAGCCCGTACAAGATGATTTGGAGAGTCGCCCGAGGCAGCGGTGGGCGGCGGTGCGGCGGTGCGGCGGACAGAATGGGTGTCCGCGAGCGGCGGCACTCTAACTTTATTAAGGACGAGACTCGTCGCTGAATCAAGGTGACGCGTCTTCACAATGCCCTATTCAGATTTAAATAGCTTTACGCCCAATTGCGCTTCAATATGGCTGTAGCTCGAGAGAATAGTTATATAATTAAACAAAGATTTTAGAGATAAGTTCGGATCGGAATACTTCACGAAACAATTTAACGAACGCCATGAGTTTTACGTTCCGAAAATATTTATGAGCTGAGTTAAATATAATCTTCCAAGAATTTATTATATCCTACGCCCGATAATTTCTATAGAAGATTTCTGAAATAGAAATAGGTAATTAATTGTAGATAATAGTCAATGAAATACGCAATAGGTATAGGCTTAATTAAACCATTCAGGTATAGGTATACGACTCCAAGTCTTTCATCACTCGTTTTGTTTGTTTAAATTAATTAGGTAGATATTATTGGTATAGATAATTGGAAATCTAGACTACCTAATAAATAAAATTGTAGTGTCCGTTTATAAAATTCAAAATTTTAATACACGCATATATTTTTTAACAATTTTTGTCTGTCTGTCTGCCTGTTTGTTCTGGCTAATCTCTGAAATGTCTGGAGCGATTTTGACGGGATTTTTATTGGTAGGTAGCTCATGTACTAAGAATTAACTTCGGCTACTGTTATTTTGAGAAAAAGTATTTTATTTAAGAGAAATATTGAAACCCAAATCCTGCCAGGTAATTATTCTATGCAGACGAAGATGCGACCATCAGCTAGTATCAAACAAAATTATAATGGACAGGATAGCACACACACTCTTCAACCTCCATAAATACATACAAATGTGCCTACGAGCTACACACATACATACATTTATAACAAAACCTGGTCTTTTTAATTTAGTTTATTTAGCAACATGTCGCCAGGTACCTGGAAGAGCATAAGCCGCTCCCTCCATCCCTGTGGGGGTCGTAAGAGGCGATTGGGGGATTATTACACGTTGATGGGCAGCAATATCCACCTTAACAGGGATAGGCATAATACTGTGATCACAAATCCAGATGCCAAGCAAATCTTTTTAATTAACCAACCACAAAAAGAGGTCATGCTTATTTTACTTGTTCCAAAGATAAACTGATTTGGGATAGATAGGTGGCTGTATTTTAGGAGGGGTTTAATTGTCCTTTTTTCGTTGACTTATTATAACAAAAGTAAATAAGTAATCCGGGTAAATATTGTACAAAACAATGTATTATGTGCCCATTTTTTTATTATAAATAACAAATTATGCTTTTATTTTTACGGATCATAAGGGCGCTCAAAAAATAATCTCTATTACATTACATTACTTTTGACGATGTAAGATTGGAGATAAATTAACGTAAAATGTATCAGTTACAGAAAGAAAAACCAATAAAAATAATAAGTTCAGCTTTACTAAGGTGATAAGTTCAATGAAAACACCCTTTTATAGTACCTGCTATGTGTCCGTGACGAACGTCGTATCAATTCTCAACGTAGATCCAGGACAGACCCGAATGTTTGGGGTCTAAGTAATGAAGATACAGTGGCAATTGTCGGCGTCTATACATCGTGTGCATGTGTACCTACGTCTGAACATACCTAGACATGGGTAACAATGTAACGGGATAATTTATAACTGTATCGTACGTAATCATCCTTAATTTAGTGTGAACTTACAAGTGGCGTTGAGCAAAGGCATCTACCGCACGCGTTACCATGCGAACAATGGCGCGCGACAAGCAGAGGGGTGCGGGGTCTAGGGCGGCACAAAGTTTGGCAATTATGGCGACCGCATGTCTGAGAGCGTCGCTACACTCATTACCGACTGAAACTCAACTCGTCTAGATTAAAAGTCCAAGAGACACGGGTCCCGGGAAATACCGTACCAAGCGCTGAATAAGATGGGGATTAATGTTCGAGACAGCGTCTAAACAAATAGCGTAGTTAAGACTTCCCCGATAGTTCAAGTGCCCTTTGGTTAAACATCGTAATCAATTATACGGCTCGAACGGAACATTATACAGTGTTCGTCATTTACCTACGATAAACTTCTAGCTAGTACGCTTTCAACAAAAACAAGTAGGGAAAAATGTCTTAGGATAATTAAATCACGAAGTCTGAAAACAAACGGGTAAGTTTAATAAGTAGCAAGCTAACTGTGCCACGCCAACTGCTTCGCTCCGTGTTCGAGAACATCTAAACAAATAACGTAGTTAGATTTCCCCTCTTCTCGAGTACTCTTAGTTCGAATACGAAAATACAGGGAAACTTATCACAGAATATACAAGTAGGCACCTACCCAACGTCGTACTGCTCTTTAGATGGGATATTGACTGGACTTGTAAAATGTAGAGTGAATGTAACTCAATTTTGAACATGTTTTACGTACATAACAGATTACAGCTATGGTAGGTAGGTTGTTGATTTCTATCAAAAAATAAGTAATGCAATAGTTTATCATTGGCGTTGATAAATAGAGAAGTGACGAATAGCATTCATAACTACGACTCAGGTGTAATGTACTTAAGCGTAAATATTATTTTGAAAATAACATAAAATTTATTTAAGGCTGCAGTTGCCCCGACTGTGTGTTTTATCACTTTATCGAATTCGTTAATTCCTTAACCTTTCCTTCTAGATATCCTAATCGTAGATGTTACTTACTATTTTTATGTCATTTATTTATTTCACAAGAAAATACATATTTATTTGTTGTGCGTAGGATGTAGGTACTTAGTTACTCTTTTTCGTTTATCTAGGTCGGATTATCCTTGTAGAAAAGGCGAGCAGTCCGAGGATTTAGTTTAGTCGTGTATAAGTTACCATGTTGTGTGCCTTTGTAATGGATCGCCCAACTTGAAACAAGTCGGAGCGTCCGAATCTCGGTGACATACAAACAAGTAGATAAAAGTCGTATTCGTGTTCATTTATTTTTGTTCCACAGTAAAAATAATTTTCTATTTCCATTTCTTTTAAAGTAACTCTAATTCAATAATCCATTTGTCGCTATAACTAAAGGTCTTCTCGAGATTTATTAAATTAAATGAATGAATAAATTACAAGACCTATTCATAGTCAGTTCGCAACACAAACACTTTCTGATAGTCAGACACACACTTTCTGAGTAAAGAGCAACGAGGAAAGTTTTAGTGCTAACTTTACGCGAACGATGCTGCTGTTCAGCTACTTTATATTCCGAACGAATATTATTTCGTAGAAACGGTTATTTTACGCGATTATTCGTGCTCCACCTTCACAAACAAAACGAAAAGCTTCAGCATCTTAAATCATAGTTTCGTAAATATTGACTTGTGAAACATAATTTACAACCATTCATTGCAGGCTTTTCACCAGCTTTTGCGTACAGCGGTAGCGTCAAAACCAATTACATTTTTTATCGGCCAGCTGCTAGCTGTTTCGTTTTGCATGTTTGTATTGAAAAAGAAAATATATAGTGGCGACACACGCTAAATAAACACTTTTTGGTTAAAGGAACTACATTCAAAGCAGTGAAGTTTAAAAGCAGTATTTATGAGTGTGAAGTTAAATTCCTAATACATATTTAACCAACTTTATTATAACCACATCGCCGGTCATAGATGCGGCGGCGAAGTTAACTACTGTTGTTTACGAGGAGTCGAGTGAAGGAAAGTAAACAGCAACACTTCAGGTTATATGTTCCATCGCACCTATGTTCATGGCTGTGTAAACAAGTTTACGTACATACAGCTTATTAGAGTTGTGTGCTGTGTAATGGTGAGTGGAAGTAGTTCTGAAGTATAAAGCCAGTGGGTTCTGATTCAAACACGTTGAGTTTTCGTTAGTTTTGTTAACACTGCTTGGTCGTCTTGTAATTATATGTGAATGGGTGGTCATCTGAAGTGTGGCGAGCTGTAGTAGTGTGCAAGATGTGGAGGTGTCATTGTGTATTCGAATTTAATAATAGGCACATTTATTTTCATATTGTGACCAACTGCCGTATAATGCACTACTTTACAACTAGCTCACACTTTTCTTTCTTCAAAATATTATGATAACTATGAATTAGATAAGTTTTAATTGGGAAGAATTTTCCTTTTTTTGTCAAATTGCTAGCAGCTGCCACTGCTTACCTCACCACCGGCACTGCACGTGAGGTTCACAACGCTTCATCAAACAACTGTCTGAAGCATTATACGAATCATTAACTCAAAGGAAATAATTGATAAAAATGTATGCCTGACTTAACGGACTAGTCAATGGGGACTTACCTGCAGTGAAGGATGCACGGCGAGTTGCAGTAGAGTGCGCACAACGCCAAGGTGGCCTTTGTTAACAGCTATATGTAGGGGAGTCTGGCGGCGACGGTTGCGTGCGTTAAGGTCTGCGGAGGCCACGGCCAGGGCGCGCAGGGCCGCCGGCTCGTCCCCGAAGGCCGCGTGGTGAGCGGCGCGGTCCCCATCACGATCCTCTGCGTCTACATCTGCCCCAGCTTCTACCAGCGCCCGGATCACTTCTACGTGACCATTCTGAGCTGCCGCCTAGTTAATCATGTTTGTAGGTAAAGATTAATAAGAAAAAGTAATGTATTGTCAAATTAAATGTCATGCACACGGGTCGTCTGATGGTAAATAACGTCGCCCATGGGCACATGCAACACCAGATGACTTACAGATCCAGTGCCAGTATCATATTCAAAGTCACATAAAACTTATTTTTTTATGGAATATGTGGCAAACGAGCACATGAGTCACCTGATGGTAAGCGATCAGTGCCGCCCATGGACATGGACACACTTTAAAGAGTTTCTAATTAGCCACATACCTGTAAAGCAGTATGTCCGCCATAGAAGCCGTTGACATCAACATGCGCGGCGTCAGTGCGTCCGAGTATCTCAGCGCAGCGCGTCGCGTCGCCATTAGCGGCCGCCTTCACTAGCTCCTCATTAGCATCACCCGTCACGTGAGATTCAAACAACTTCTTCAACAGTGCTGACAGACGTTCCCCTGAAATTATATAACAGTTTAAAAAAAATGCTTAGAGACACTGCATTTTCATACATATTTCAAAATTAATAAAGTTTCCTAGTAATAAGAAGTCTAGATCAGAAATCTCTATTAAAATTAACCTTTTCTAACACGGATGTCGATCTCGTCAGCACATCACCCTCCACCTTTTGATCTATTTGAATCGTCGAACTGAAAGGTTACTTGCTTATAAGCAAATACAAGAAACACATTGACTCAGCCACATGAAGGCACGGAAAGAAAGCTTAATACGAGTAGCTATTATTGCAGAATGCGCGTGATACGGCACGGCAGTGGGATGTTTTTTTTTTGGCACTGTTTTCGTTTTGGCAAAGCTTACAGTGAAAACTACTATAAACTTGTCACTATATCTATATAAGGCGAGCCTAAAATGTATGTTTTTAAGTAAGGTATTCGTAGAAAGGTACTGAAAGTATAGCATACATTTGTAAGCAAAATCCGCTTTATTGTTAAGCTTACGTAATCTGCAGTTAGTAACAAGTAAGCAAATACTTACCTGATGAGTTGCCAGGGATGCTCCCGTCGGAGGAGGCGACTTTAGTGACGGCGTTAGGGTTGTACGTCCACGATGTATTGCACACCTCCACCTTGAGGTCGTTGTCATGGTATATTTGTTGGACGCGACCTATTTTGCCAAGTGTCTGTGGAAGAGAAGTATATATTATCGAGTTGAACTACAAATCTATCCTATCACAAGTTAGGTAAGTAGCTAAAGAGATCTGCCTTTCTGATAAAAACGATATCATGATTAGGAAGAAGATATCCACATTTAAAGGGCTATGGCATATTTTTTTTGCTTAGCAGGTGATTTGGGCGTCTCTGTTAGGCCATCGACAAATATGTATATGGCGTTACTACCTAGCTAAACCAATACTGCGATGGCTGGTCAGATTATTAGGAAGTACCTTTAAATAAAAAATATTATTATAGTCAAACTCAGTAGTAAAAGTGTGTAACTTACAGGTGCCATGGCCTCCGCCCACTCTCCATGTCCCCGTTGCAGCGTCTTGACCCGCTCCTGGTCGGCACAGACCTGCACCAGGTCGCCCACTGCGAACCCGCCCCCACCCGCACCGCTCGACGACGCAGAGGCACTCAGGTTACCGCTGCATACCTACAACGTGAACCATTATATTTAACGTATTGTACACACACACAACGTCACGCCTTTTATCCCCGAATAGGCAGAGGTGCACATTACGGCACGTAATGCCGCTATACAATGTACACCCACTTTTCACCATTTGTGTTATAAGTCCCATGTAATAGGGGGTGAGCCTATTGCCATATCCTGGACACAATTCCAGACTCCGTGCTACTACTGAGAAAGTATTCGAAAATTCGAAAAAAGCCCAGTAACCAATTGTTTAACGTATTGTCTTATAAATATAATATTGTTATTGTTGGCTGCATGGTTTACGCGGTGCCTGAGCAACCGCATGCCGCGCAACTTGTAGCGGTTTCGATTCCCGCACGGAACACCTCTTTTTGTGATCCATAAATTGTTGTTTCGGGTCTGGGTGTCATGTGTATGTGAACTTGTATGTTTGTAAACTCACCCACGATATAGGAGAAAATCCTAGTGTGGGGCAACGTTTAAAAAAAAACAATAAGATCAGCTGTCTGATCAGCGAATACAGATAGAAGGAATATACCTAGTATTATTATGTATCGGTAAATGGACTATCTCATGCATAAATATTTTTACAATTTCTAACGGACAGTTCTTGCTAAAACTTGTATGTTTGTCCAAACGCGAACAATCTCCATAGTTTAAGATTTGTAAAAATCTTCATAGTATGTAACATTAAGTAACTTAGGAACAGAGTTAACCAATGATACCGTAGCTTTAGTATTTATACTTTGTTTAAAAATAGTATAATACACCATTACTCATCTTTGCAGAATTCCAGCTACTACAACAGTTATAATACTTGTTTACACAAGTTTGCCTTATTAAGCAGGAAAAAGGATTGTGTGGGACAGTTCAACAGGAATCACAGTTTTGTATTACGACGTGATTAATTAACCTTCGTCGCTGGAAACTTACATTGCCTTTTATTTAAAAGAAGTTAACAGATCCATTTCGTCAGATACGTTAGTAATAATAATGGGAGATCCTTGTATAGAGCGAGAGCCTTCTATCAAAATTTCTGACTTCACATTAATTCGTCTAATGACCTGGCATGAGACAAAAAGAAATGAGTAAAAAAAGAAACATTGATTCGTGAAACTGGAAATAAATCTATATTACTAGTATATAAAGCTTAAGTTTGTTTGTTTGAACATTATAATGTCAGGATTATAGTATTAGTATTAGTTCTGTTTCAAAATCAATTTTTGTGTTGGATAGCTAATTTATCGAGGAAGGCTATAGGTAGGCTATAAAACATCATGTTGCAAACAATAGGAGTTTAGCAGTCGGTGAGACAGCACAATTATTATCCCTAAATACCTATTTGCACAATTAGCAATCTGAGTCAGAATACATCTATAACATTAAATGCATCACATGTTTTCCTGTTTACACTACTTAACATAGCTATTTCTTTCCTTGTTATATCTTCACTAAGGAATTCTTATAACTATTGTTAAATGTTCATATTATAATTTACACTTTGTCCTCCACAGAAAAATACTACTGGGCGTAGCAATTACGCTAATTATTAGCTTGGATTCGATTCCTGGGTCAGACAAACTATAATTGATAAATGTTCAGTTTGCGCTATTTCTCAGTGATAGACTCTAGAATCGTACACAGTGTACGGCAATAAGTCACTATTACAGGGGACATTGTAAGGGAATTCGTAACAGACGCAAACTGACTGTCTCATTTAATTAAACGTCTTTACGCCTTTAGTTGCTAATATTATAAAGCTGAAAAGAGCGTTTGTTTCCGATTTGAATAATTATTTTTGTGTTGAATTTGCGTTTGAGCGTTGTTATACTATGTTTAAATTTACCTTAGTCAGTACAGCAGGATTGAATGTCCATCTGTTTCCACTGGGGTATGTGACGACGATGTCGTGGTCCTCGTCTATTCCGACCACGGTGCCCGTAGTGCCTAGACACTCGAACATGCCGTCCGTCCAACCGCCGTGACCATGTTGTAGTGACTGAACTATTTCTAGATCAAGATCTACATTCACCTGGAAGCATTGAGAATAGAACTGGTTAATCTACTAGTCAAATCTGCTGATGAAATACAGAATTACGATTCTAAAGATTGATAGCAGACTATCGCGATTATTTCACACATACAATGCAGAGTCAGACATAACTACCTACAGATCTTTTCTAGTTTTAATATGAATATTAGAGGACCAGTTTGAGTATGACTTCTGTTAAAATGTGGTTACTAATATCACTAGCGAAATGTGGAGAACTATTACAACAGTAGAATAGTATGGTAAATACTAACCTGATCACCAACTTGTAAACCATGAGGCCCACTACGACCTGGACCCAGTTCTCCTAAAAGTGGTAAATGTTCCTTATATACATTTTGGCCTTTGACATCATTCACAACCTGAAAACAGGTAAAATTAACAATGAAATAATACAAATACCAGGTAATAAAATTACAAAACTATGTGTCATTCATAATAACTATGTGTTCAGTTACTACAGGATAAACAGGTGAATAGGTACTGATCAGTGAGGAAGGAAATACCTTTAAATCTGCCATGCCCTCAAATCCGACTCTGTAGAGATTCTTGGCACCATTATCCCACACAACATATGCAGCAGACCGAGGGCTTGCTGCTGACCAGTCCTGTACCTCATTAACTTTTCCTCGCCTTCCATTACCACCATCCTGGTCTTCCCATTGCCAGTCAACCTGGAAATATAACATTGTATTATATCCTATGACCATTTATCAGTGAAACATTTTTCTCATACCACTTACAATAGTCATATTGGAATGAAAACTTATTTACAAATCTATTTTCCAATTGTTGCTAAGATATTTCATTGTTTATAACATAGTTACTAGGATTATATAATATTTAATCTACTTATGTGATAGAGATGATAAACCCTTACTTACCCCTCTTACTACTCTAGCTCCAGGGAATATGCCTCTGACTGCTTGCTTTTTACTTTTACGCCTAGGTTCAACAAGACACCTTTGAGCTCCCGGGGCACTTATGCGATAGAATCTATGCCTTAGGTTATGTTTGTCACCATGATAGCAGACTGAACAGAGATCATAGTTACTGCATTCTGCACACTTCCAACGGATACCTGTAACAATGATTTATCAGTTGATTATCAAAAAGAATTCTACTTATTATGGAAGGTAGGCTTTAGGTCAAAATACAAAATTAACAGTAATTTATAAAAAGAAAAAAATATACAAACCAAATATGGGTTGTTGTCTACAAGTATCACACATAGTTCCTTCATGTTTGACACCGGTCGGAGCACTGTCCAGTATACGCAAGTCGTATGCTCCTGAACATCTATAGTTGGCTGCAGTTCCATTGTCCCACACAACTACTACTTCTTCAGGAGACTCAAAGTTCCTCACAGTACCAACATGACCCTCACCACCATCCTGCAGAGTTTCACATGTTTATTAATACCATTGAACATTTAGTCATCAAGTAGTTAAATGAAAAAGTAGCCAGCTGAGTCCATGAGTGAAGTTTAGTTTGGCAAGGTATAGAACAGAAATTGAAGTTTGTAAGACATGAATATGTCCGGTATAAATAAAGCCAAACTAATTAGTGAGAACATATCTCCTCACACATTCCCATAAGATTTTTGTTTACATCATCTTTTACAAATCATAATAACTCTATTTCAACAACAAATATTTTGGTACTAAGAGTACAAATGTATCATGTCTTTTAATTAAGTGCTGTTTACTAAAGTTAACTACAAACATTCAAATTAATAATGAATTTTTGATTTGTTGTAATGGAATCTGTCATTAATGATCATAAAACTTATGAGTTCTGAGTATATACGTGATATTGTAGATTGTATCAACTACCAGGAAACATTGTTATGTTATAAGTAAAATCACAAATTGTTTACAATTTCAGAGAACATTTATTTGAATATTATTTATGAAAAATAAACAGTGATCTACCTGTTTGCCCCACTTCCAATCTGGACCCCGAATTACTCGGGCTCCGACTCCTTCCATCATAAATCTAGTAGCCCTTGAAGATGTTGATGATCCAGGTATATTAGGTTCCATTGGAACAATATTATTAAGTTGTATAAGATAGTAAAAAGTTATTTATTCACTCCACCTAGCTCTAAAGATAAATGTCAAAACTTTTGATTTGACAGGTAGAATTTCATTCGGTAACGTTGTCAAAATTCTTCTATTTCCGGGAAGTCAAACAGTAAATTCAAAAATCTAGATTATGAACGAACCGAAAACAGTCATCTGACATAAATAAAAAAATATTTATATTATGTGTGCTAGTTAAATGATTTTAAAATGTCTTATATCTATTTAACGAAATCCAAGTATTTGTTGGATATATATTTCCACTTCATAAGTTTTTCTTAAAATATTCGTAGTCTGTTATCTTTTAAAGACACATGACAATGACAGTTGACAGCTGAGCTGTCTGAGAATGTCAATGTCGATTATTTCAGCAGTGATGTTTTTCGTGCACCAGGATCTATTTAAATATAATTAGATTGATCTTGACTGGCTTCAGTTTTCATAATTCCTTGAAGTTTTAATTTGAAGAACATTGTGCGTGCTCTTTGAAGTCTGGTGGAACCGTGCAAATGTTTATTTTTATATAAACTGCATTCTTATTCAATATAAATCTGATCAGTTATCAGAATATATCAGTGTCAAGCTTACATAAACATTAGAACGATGGCTAACAATCGCAATAAATATGAGAAAGCTCGAAGACGTTTATCAGCTGTAACATTTCTATCAAATATATCATTAGATGGGAAGATGAGAGACCCGGAGTTGGTTCATGTAATTGAAAAAACACCGAAAAAAGACAAAATTGAGTCAGCTTCTAAGGCTATTGATATTGTCAAAGACACTGCTTTACGAAACAGTGTCCGACACAAGAATAAGGCGTCAAATTCGAGCCCGGTCCACCGCCTAGGGGCCGACAATCATTCTGTAAGCTCAGACTCAGAACACACCAATACTATAACACCTGTGAAGGGTGTAAATACTTCTTTCATCAGGGAGAGGTAACATTATCCTATACTCACCTAATTTATAGTACCTTGCTATTTTTAATTAACAATTTACAGTGTTTACCCCAATGAATTATAAGATAGTTACTTAATAAATGTTGTAAAATTTCAATATTTACTTAATAATTGTGGTAAAATGTCTACACATTTATTTAGTAAGACAGTTAATCTTTGTCATTAATTTAATATCTGTTAAATGTAAACATACTAAGTTACGACTGATAATAATCCATAAATCAACCAAATCTATTATATTGCCTATCTACTGTGATTGCAGATAAATTAGTAAAGATTAAAAAGTAATTAATTATCTTATAAATAACTCTTTACTACTTTGATAAAAGTATTTCACTAAATAATTGCTTAGCAACAATAAAGGAAAAAATTCTCTTGTATTCTAATGGGTTAAGTTGTTGAATACATTTCTTATTTTATAGATGTTCTTCGGGAACAACAGAATCATTTAAGGAAAAGCATGGCTCATCTAGATCTAGGAAACCTCACCTTGTTACCCTTACTGGTTCTAATGCAGATGATAAAAGCAGTTCAGAAAGCCTTAACTTTGGTAAATAACCCACTGTCTATTCTATGTTCATTTTGTGACCTATCTGTGGACTGACATTTACTGTGGATGTAATAACTTTTCAGGCAAGTTTAGGACCAGTAACACTTGTATCCCCGAACACCATGCATTAACAAAAGAGGTCCGCATGGTAAGACCAAGTAAAGGAGTTTCTTTCAGGGATGAGAGACTGGCAATAGCACCAGGACAGGGTGCCCCTTGTGTTATATTCAGTACTATACCATACTCTAAGACTGTCCGCAATGCACGGTAATGTATATTATGTCTATGTTTTATAATTGTTTGCATGAAAATCTGTGACTTAATAACTTGGGTAAAGAAACTCTAAAACTATGCATCTTCCTTTTAGTTCTGATCTAAGAAAAGATGGTGTTAGAAGGAGGAACACATCAGGGCCAAGACCACTGTCATCCATTACTGACAATGGTATGGATCCCTTTGACCTTCTTGGTTTGGAAAAGGAAGAAAATGGCCAGGAAATTTCATATTCTAAACTGTTGGTGCCATCAAAAGTATGTACTAGGGAGCAGTATAAAAAAATGTATGAAGGTGACTTTACTGAGAAGTCTAATTGGAAAGTGGTAAACAGACACCCCCATGTGATTGCAAGGTAATTTTGGTTTTGTTAACATTTTAAAACTACTGACCACTCATGTAAGATCTAAGTTCTTAAGAATTATTGCAAGTGGTAGCATTAATTGCAGACTAGATCCGCCAATATGTCCAAGTATATCTGTTGAAGTCTAATATTGATGTAATTTCTGAAGTACCAACCTTCTATATGTTTACACAAACCATGTGTTGTGCATGTTATTTGAATGTTTTACTTTTTCAATGAGTGTCCATCTTCTCTATCTAATACTATATTATTCATGTGATAAGTTAGATTCTACATCAACAAATAATATTACAAAACCAATTCAAATTAAATGTATCCAAATGTTTTTGATTTTTGTGTTGGTGTTGTCTTCTTGATTTCTACATGTGTTTGCAGTGTGTTTACATTTCTACACTCAATAAATAACTTATTTATCAATATTAGATCTTAATGGATTCAAAACATTTATAATTATGATGCAGTGCACTTCATATCTGACATTTATTTATCAGTTATTATAACAAACATTTACACATGATCACAAACATACACTCACAACTATCTTACAAATTTTCCACACATTGGTGTTTGCATACATTACTATTGAATGCATTTTGAAAGTCATACGATCTTCACAATCATTTCATCACTAACAAATTTGACTTTCAGGACTAAGTTATTGACGAGGCACAAGGATAAAAAATGGTAAACACTGAACAGATTAAAATCTGCTATGCAACACTTAGACTTTGCTAATGCTACTATGTCCCTGCTAAAACTATGGAGTTGTTTCTGTATATTTCACTATATACAGTAGGATAATTTGTATTTTTATACTGCTTAGTTTTGGTCAAGTAATCACATTACCAGGTTACTTTAGGTGTTGTGCAGTGAATATTTTTTATAGCTTGATATTTGGGAGTAATTGGTATCTAATGATAAACTTCACTATATTCTCCACTTACCTTGTACTATGTAAATCCATATTACAGTGACTAATTACGTGAAACTCACATCACCCACTAATCATGGTAATTCATTCAACAAACCTGGCCTTGATATGATAAAATTCACAGCTAGAGAATGATTTTAGATAGAGTATGCATGACTACATTGGGAATATAATAATATGTGAGGTGGAGAGGTTCCAACACAATTAACAAGTTCAACCTTTTGTATTTAGAAGTTTAGAGCATGTTATGAAACCACATCTAACTAACTAATTACTAAATGCATGCTAATTTCTTTGTTCTGACATCAAAATAATAAGCCTGCACAACTTGTGACTGTTATAATTCAAATAATTACTATTGTAATTTTTTAGGTGTTTTTCTTACGAATCGTCTCAGAGGACTGCAATACCATCATCTCCACCACACTCTTCGGTTGATATGAAAACATTTGACTGGGACGAAGGGACATTACTATCGCAAAAATATGTAGGTGTAAATAACATTGCTATATTATCATAATAATGTTCTTGAAACTTATCAAATCCATGTTTGTAATAATACTTTACTAAATACAATTAATTTTGTTACAGGTTCAATACTGCCCCAATGTGCTAGACGACCCAGAGCTCATAGCAGGCAAGCACAGAACACTTCTGACGTTCACATCCTACATGACGTCTATTATTGACTACGTGCGACCCCAAGACCTCAAAAAGGAACTCAATGATAAGTTCAGGGAGAAGTTCCCACATATAAAATTGACTCTCAGTAAATTGAGAAGGTAAATTCATAACAATTATGATATACTTTCGAATACATTGAATACTAATTGTACCATTTTTTCAGCATCAAGAAAGAAATGCGTAAGATTGCGAAACACGACAGTGGTGGAGTTGATTTATTGTCAGTCGCCCAGGCGTATGTTTACTTTGAGAAATTGATTCTCGCAAATCTCATTAACAAAGACAATAGGAAATTATGTGCTGGGGCGTGTTTACTGTTGTCTGCGAAACTCAATGACGTGAAAGGAGAAGCTTTGAAGTCGCTAATAGAGGTAAGATAGTACCTACTTATGTTTTATTAGTCTGCCACGACACAGTTGAGAAGCATTTGCTACAAATCTTATGTTTTGTTTGATGTGTAAACTAAATAATAATAATATGTACTATTTACCTTTTCAGCGCATCGAAACCACGTTTAGAGTAAATAGGAAAGATTTGCTGCGGTTCGAATTCGCAGTGCTGGTGGCGCTGGAGTTTGGTCTGCACGTGCCTCCCTACGAGGTGTTCCCCCACTACCAGAGATTGCTCCACGATTCGTGACCTTGGCGCAGACTGGCCTTCGAGCCATGTATACGCGTGTGTCACAGAAGACGTGCCACCATCGTAGACAATCTAAGAGCTAGTGCCTGGATGTAAAGTGTTCATTGATATTAAAACAATGTTAAAAACATTTTTGAGATAAAGTGAAGCTGTTAAACTAGGCGAAATGGAAAATTACTAACATAATATTCTTATGAAATTAAGTACAGCTTTCTTTCTCACAGAGTATGTAAACGCGGCGACCAAAAAAGGCGAAATAACAGATAATAAAATGCTTGGAGTAGCTAGTCTCTTATGCTATAGAGACTCTAACTTAGAATCTAATCAAACCACATTGTGGAGTTTCAAGTTAATGCAGCTAAGATAAATCTTTGCGAATATTTTGTACAGCTTAGTGTTTATGTAATTTGTAGAAAGTAGAAACATTAGGTAACTTGGTAATTAAAATAATTTCACTTAAATTACATCGAAATTATGCTAACCTAGCCTTAAGATTGTTTACTAGAATACAGGTCCATTAAAATCTAGTACATATTTTGTCATAGATAGTAAAATGTAAGTAGTTCAAATTGAAACTAATTGAAATGGTTATACCAGCTATTATAATATGTGAATAAAAATATTTTATTAATAGTTTAGAAATAATTATGAATTAAATAATAATATTTTCAAAAAATATTCCTATTATGCAACGACACTATGTGCTCCTCCTAATTGACTAGTCACGGCATCGTAATGCTCGTTTTATTTTAATGTAACGTATAATGTAATATATATAATGTTAATTAACTCATCGGCCCCAATATAAATAATAATTGCAATTAGATTAAAATTGTTTAAAGGGCCTCTGCGAGTTGGCTTCGGCTCCTCGTACGCCTTCCCAAAGTCCGGGACCCTGTGGTCCCGTGAATGGAAAGGACACATTGAAAATTGTAAGTTTTGTATTACGAAAGAAATTGATAATATTTACTCAACACTTAAAGTGTAAAGTTGACTTGTTGATTGAATAATCATGATTAGTTGAATACTCACCGGATAATGTTGCTCAATCAACTGTTATGTAACATTAGCTTACTGTAAATACAGTATTAAATAAGTAAAATAGAAAATATTCATCTTGCGATGCCCAGGCGCTGCTTCAAATTTTTAGAGCCGGCGCTCACTGCCGGCATGGCACGGCAGATTGTGCTACGGTCTGCCATGATCGCTGCAGAAGTGACAACCTTATTTCAACTGTCTTAGCTATCATAATTCCTCGACACAAAATTACCCTTACGTCTCGCGAATTGCAATGGCATCGTGGTACCGAAATGAAGTAATATGAACACTAAGTGCATTGAAATATGATTGAAAATTACTTATTTAGTATAATCGAAAATAACTTGATTAACGTGCCGTGCCGTTAATGAGCACTGGCCCTTATTGTACATATTTGATCCTTCTATCTCTAGCATCCACACCTCGCCATCTTAGTTAAATATTGTAATGTTATAAATTGTATTATAGCCAAATATTGCAGCTGTGATATGAACACATGTATTTATCTATCTAAATAAGCTAAGCTAAGTAAATAGTGGTCACGTCGGAAGTTATTTATTTTCGTTACATTTGAGCTAGAGTACGAAACACATAGGTGTAAGTGTTATCTTATTTTTATTATAAGTACCTAAATGGTGTGCAATCTAATGTTTGTTTTAATAAATTCTTGAAAAGATTATCTCTAGTTTAATTTATAACCAAACTTAACTCTGTATTACCTATTTTATACGATTTCGTAACTTTAATCAGTACAGGAAAAAAATAGGGCTAGTAAATACCCTCTTTCTTATGTATCCGTATTATTTAGTTTTTACATATAGTAACTATATGTATGGGTGTATATTTAGTTAATATTTTTATTATGTATGTGTAACTAATTATTATTGAATATACAACCTATGTGGCGTATGTTGTTAAAAGGTGCGTGCTGCACCTAAGTTACCGCAGTCTACGCTTGACGGCTTGACGTGCCACCCCACGTGTCACTGAACTACACGCTTGAGAGCACGCTGTAAATGCTGTTCCAATCACCTAAGAAATAACTTGAGTAAACGATAGGTGTACTTACTTATCAATACTTGATTATATTATTTATGACTTTCACACACCACATTAACAACCCATATGTGGCCATTGTTGACCAAAAACGTCTTCTCGCACGGAGAAGGTTTGAGCGTTAATCACCACGTTTGCTCATTACGGGTTGGTGACTTCAAACTTATAATTAGGTAGATATAATAAGACTAGATTTCCTCATGATGTTTTGCTTCACCCTCGTCTATGGCTGGTCAGTGTCTCAATAAACTTAAAAAGCACATACACCTAGGTAAGGACCTACCTATATATTGGTAGTCCCTAAAAATTAACAACTCCTACCTTACAGCACCGCGCCGCAACAATTCGTTACATACCTATATCGCGAGTTCGATTCCGATAAATATTAGTATGCAATAGGTGCAGTAACTTTAGTGTAAAATTGTTAATAAACACAGGATTCTAAAAAAACTCTTAGATTATGATAGAGGGTTCTAAATGCAATAGGTCTATAATAACAGCTCTGTAATTAAAATAATAAAAACGCCGATACCAGTTTACACAATGATTATTTGGATCACTGAAATTGCTTTAACATTATCGAAGGTACCTACCTGCTTATGTCCTAACTCGTCCGCTCCACATTGTAAAGTTGAAATACCCGATATAAGTACATGTTTTATTCATTCTAGTTTAGAAATAAAATAGTATTCGTACCTCAATCACGTAAGGAAATCGCTTTTCAGTGTAAAATGAGTGTTAAGGTAAATTCAAGTGATAGAAAAATTATTCCTGTAGTCAATTGATCGGGTTAAATAAATCTTATGTTTTTTATCTTTTGTTTAAGATATCAGTTCCTTGTGCAGTATTGTGTGTCCTGACATTGTGCTATGGTCATGAAAATACGACACTGCCGACATCGACACAATCTTTAGCGACGACGGTGACGGCGACGGCGACGACGGTCGGTGAATCAATGGAATCGAATGATTCAGCGTCTGACGAGTGGATCTCTAACGACAAAGATCTTGATCAAGATGCTACTATATGGCGGTTTTGGAGACCCTTCAGAAAATTAGGTCAGTGTTTACATGAAATTGTATTTGAATAACCTTGTTTCGCATTGGTTGAGCCGTTTTAAATGTGATTGTCACGTTACTTCCCTGGTTGATATTGATGATTTCACTTCTCGTTATTTATTGTAATATCCGCACCCCTTCCCACCCCATTAGAGAATAAATATTAAGCAAAGTAGGTTAGGTACTTATTACCTAATACATTAGTTAGATTTTCAGAGTTACCTCGATATAAAGAAGGCAGGTAGGTTAGTGTGGTAGGCAAACGTTGTAGCCCTAATTAATGCACACACACACCACACACTCAGTGCTAAGGTAATAGGTACCTTACCATATGCTATGTTTTGTTTTCAGGTGAATCAATTTTAAATAAAAAGTTTGCACGTTCCCCTACCATGAAGGAGAGTGGACATCGTGGACTAGGTTTTCATCACGACAACCCAAACCGCAAGTTAAAAAATAAAATAAAATTTCTTTTTAAAATAAAACAGTTTGAAATGTGATGCTTTTTATTATTATTTTTTTTTATGGAATAGGAGGCAAACGAGCAAACGAGTCACCTGATGGTAAGCGATTTATTTTATTTTTTATATACTACCTAATGACTAGCAGGTATTGATAGGCATACCTACATACGATAGGTACCAAAAAATGTGAATGCAGCAATCTGAATATGTAAGTAAAGATATTTAATGGTGGATATTTAAGATATTGAATATATTTAATTTATTTTGCCTCGTTGGTCGAGTGGTCGCAAGTGCGACTGCCGAACAAGGGGTCTCGGGTTCGATTCCCGGGTCGGGCAAAGTATTGCTGGGATTTTTTCGGATTTTCGAAAATTTCTCAGTAGTAGCACGCAGTCTGGAATTGTGTCCAGTATATGGCAATAGGCTCACCCCCTATTACATGGGACTTATAACACAATGGTGAAAAGTGGGTGTACATTGTGTAGCGGCATTACGTGCCGTAATGTGCACCTCTGCCTACCCCTTCGAGAATAAAAAGGCGTGACGTTGTGTGTGTGTGTTAATTTATTTTATGAGTGGTGTGACGGATGACGTATACTTATTTGAATCATAAACAAACATTAAAATCTCGTTCTTGTCTATAAAATATATTGAGGTCTTTACAATTAATTAAATTGTCAATCAATGTCATTTCATGACAAAGATCTACAAACGAATAGTGACTCACTTTGGGACGAACTGCTTGAAGAATAAACAAAAATATAAAACTTTAGCGGTTTTAATGTGCATTGCTTTTATCTAAACTAATATTTTACAATTGTTGCACCTAATAATTGATTCAGAATGTTTTACGTGGATTCTCAACGTACGGTCACACGGCGTGAAAGTTCTTTGATATCTCGTCGACGGCCAGGCTTGGAAGGTGATATTGACACATGGTCTACAGTACGAGGCCCATCTACTGTGCCGCTCAATAGTGATTCTTCAGCTTCTATATCGACTCGTCCCAAGGGTTCCATCCGAAGAGATATAATTACAATGATGTTCGAAGCCATGCTGGAAACCATTGTAGAATCATGGGAAACTATTGCACCAAAAGGAGATGACAGCTCTCGGTTAGATTTCGGAACCAAGACAGCTAGCGATACAACATTTATGGGCGGAAAAAAGAAAAAAGTTGCATGTTAGTATCACACTTAAGGTTTTCATTTTAAAATAAGCCAGATTTTTGGACACGAAACGGTTATGCAGCCCTTAAGTTTATCGACCATACGTAGGTATAAGAAAGAGCTCTACAAAGAGACGAGTGGAAGGAGGGTAGGGAGACCTTTGCCCTACATTGGGACGACCGGACGACCATGGCTGAAAATAAAATAAATAAATACGAACCTAAGTACATTTTTTTCTTTTTCAGCAAAAGGATCTAAAAGTAGACGAAGCCGATCAAAAATAGAATTTGGGGTAAATAAAGTTGACAAAATATTTTGATATTAAAATTATCGAACTTTTGTGTGTAGAAATCATTCCTACGAAGACGTAACAAGTTATTATAATGTTGTTCGTCCCGATTGCAATCTGTATCTACGTCACTTAACACATTGAACGCCGTGTTGGTCACCGGTGACCGACGTTAGCGGAGGATTTGCCTTCAACAGTTTTCTATTGGCAGTCACAGACTTAACTCATGGTGTAGGTTAGGAAGTTCTACCCGAAATGTATAACCTAGGTGTCATCAAAGCCCAAGTGAATGCTTGCTCATGGTCTATTGCAATGCTTCATTGTAGCCCTAATCACCGCTTCCCACCAGGCGAGATAGTGGCCAAATAATTAACCATTCAAGTTTCATTTGTCTTAAATGCGCAGTTGGACTCTACTCAAATGGTTTGGTGGTCTAGCCCAGATGAAAAGGCAATTATTCGTTTCCGTAACGGCAATATGTACGAAGGAAATATATCTTCTAAATGTATGCATGGAGAAGGTCGTTTTGTTTGGAGTGACGGAACTATTTATTTGGTGCGTTGAACACTGTATCATATAAAATAAGTTCGTATTGTATGTAGTAAGTTACGGTGATATACAGCAGCAGTATAACCGTATTTCTTAGCATTCGTAGCGCGTAGCAGCGTTTTCCGTTCCGTTTAAGCTCGGAAAAGGTTTATAAAAACTCTACACCTTATCTATCGTCGTATATGAAGCACAATAAAACGGATATTTTTACTAAGCGGAGTAAATTATTTCCGTCCACGGTTTATAAGATGCTTGCGAGATGAATGCGGGGAAAACACTTTCCCCGCATTCATCTGTTCCCCGCGCTACGACTAAGTGTTACGAGTCACGGCTACGCCTGTAACCACAATATCAGATACATAAGAGGTTTTTTACATAAAATTTTGGGCTGGGCCCTGGGCATGTAAGATTAGACACTTGGTTCTACAGAAGATTTACTTTGGACAGTGTCTGCTATATGATCTCGTCGTGATATTTTACATAAAAATGATTTTTGACTTGAAGCTCAAGTAATATCTTAAATATTTTATTTTAGGGTCAATTTAAAGACAATGAAATAAACGGGAAGGGTATACTTCAGTGGAAGGATGACAGGTGGTATGAGGGCGAGTTTGTCGGTAACCTGCGACATGGCCATGGGATTTATGTGGACTCACGCACCCAACGTTCCTACATTGGTAGCTGGCACTGTGGAACTAAGCACGGAGACGGAGTCATTTACTATTCTCATAACTTCAAGAACTCCTATGATGGTCATTGGATCCATGTGTGTATTATAATACGTATTTTCAAAATCACTAGTCAAATTCGTCTTAGCATTTCTCAAGATTACGACGTACTTTAACATTTTTTATAATTAAATTCATGATATTGCTGTTTTTAACCAGCATTTTTTGTTTGTGTAATATGACCGAGTTACCTGCTCAATTGTTTTCGACTATTTAGAGTATTCTCATTTAGGTATAAATATTAATGTTTCATGTCTATTTTCAAGAATGAAAGGTTTGGGTACGGATCTCGAGAGTACGATGAATCAAGTGGATATAAAGGAGATTGGGACAGAAATATTAGGCAAGGAAAGGGCTTAATGATATGGCCAAATCACGATGTAAGTTTCATACTCATAAAGTCATGACTTGTGAACCTCTTCTGCCATTAATTCGTTATTTGTAATTATTGTACTTGTATTTCGGTACTTAGACACCGAAAGGATGACTGTCTTGTGTAACGAATATTTTTGAGTCTTGTATTTCTACAGGATTTTAGTGATTTAAAATTGTTTATAGACCCCCTTGTCTATTTAACTTATTTATATATTTTTTACAGTTTTACCGTGGCGAATGGCAACATGGAGTTATGTCTGGCAACGGAATTTACATATGGGAAGCTTATTATAATAACACAATGTCAGTGCCATCTATAAATGCATTTTATGGCTCGTGGGAAAAAGGTCAACGACATGGCTATGGTATTCTTCACCTCGGATTGGGCTTAGGTTCGCATTACAAGGGCGAGTTTAAAAGAAATAAAAAACATGGAGTTGGCAAGTTTGTCACAAACAATGGATTCATTCTTCAAGATAAAAACCTTTTCATTGAAGACAATATAGCACCAGCAGTTGGAACCGAAGCACGATACGTACAGGAAGCCAAAAAAGCTTTTGCAATTGTTAGCCACGAACCACATAAATTTGATATATGCGACAATAACGTGGGCCTCATTTATCATGTCGACCAAGCGTTTAAAAATTTAGATAAACGAGCTGAAATAAGAA
Source organism: Spodoptera frugiperda (assembly GCF_023101765.2). Taxonomy (NCBI): domain Eukaryota; kingdom Metazoa; phylum Arthropoda; class Insecta; order Lepidoptera; family Noctuidae; genus Spodoptera; species Spodoptera frugiperda. Next base: position 9,108,539 of record NC_064212.1, read on the forward strand.
AAAATATAATCATGGAATTCATGGAAAATAATAATATTTTAGGAAAACAGCATTTAGGAATGGGTGGAGTTGAGGAAACTGCTTCAGAGGAAGCACTTAGAAAAGAAAATTTCGATACGCTGATCATGTTTGAGGAAACTTCGCTACGAAATTGTTTGAAATGCTACGAAACTGAATTGGTAAACATTTACTACAAATATGCTACTATTTGCAACACCGAAGAAATAGAATTCACGCCTATATTGATTCGCTTATATTTATGGCAATTATATTACGACTGCAATGTCCACGAGCGAGGTTTAACACTCGTTGAGATTGATAGGATTTATCACCGAAATCCTGAATGGCTAGCAAGGTCTGCTCACAATCCGTTTGAAAAGGTTTACTTTTGGCAGTTTTTACATAGTATAATTTCGGTTGCTAGTAGATTGTATGCAAAAAGACAAATGCCTGGTCCTAAGCCTGATACGATCATAGCAAGTGCCCTTAGAAATTTCATGGATTTGGACGTTATTCCGGGAACTAGTCAGCAGAAAGGTAGGAGTCGTTTCTACTCTTTAACTCAGATAACTGAAAGTGTGGAAAATATAGATATTAACATTAATTTTAGGTTACCTGGTAAATGGTTTCGGTCAATTCGTACCGTTAAGAGCCACCTACGACCTATACCGCAGTTTGGGAGAACCACACACTGTGCGCACTTTCCTGCGCGCCGTTCGACGCATGCCGCACTCCCTGCTACATCCTCAACCGGACATTGTCGAAGTACCCGATATGTACTTGCCGCTAGGGAGGAACGTTTATATATTTGGAGATGAATTGTCCTTTATTGTTGGTAAATATCATTATCTTAAGTATTCACTTACACATTGAATGCACAATCAGCGCAATGTCTAGACGACCACCTACTGTGCAACGTGTCATGAGTTAGGTTCCCTCGAGACAACTCTTTGTGTCATCATATCACTGTATCAGCCATGCAGTCAATAAATATTTATCTACCTTGAAAAAGTTGCTCAGTATAATAGACATTTTATATTGACTGTCATAAACAAGGTACGTTATACGAATTTCATTCCTTTAGGTATTATATTCCTTCATGATAACAGGTTAAGCTAATTATGTGGGGTGGCTAACTAGTTAATAAACGGGTCGACAACAAATTAATGTCTTACTTAAACGTAACATCGATACGCATTTATTCCAGATGACAATGAGCTTCCTGAATTTTTTGAATTACCTGAAAATTATGACAAATTGAAACTGTTCAATTTCGGCAACTTATCAAGCAAAACCATTATAAGCATATTTGCAAGAATATTTCCACAGCTATGTGAACAAAATAAAATTATGAATCTAGACATAGAACTTTCGTTTTTCGAATTTTTTGAAGCGTTTATTTCGTGCGCCGAAGAAAGCATTCGCGTGAGAGATGAAGAACTGAGATTTAAAGAATTGGCCATGTACAATGAAACTTTAGCACCGCCCAGTACTCCAGCGGGACACGGTGCAAGATCTAAATGAACATAAAACAACGAAAGTTTCCAAGTAAGTACCTGCCCTCCTGTATTTGTTTCTCGAAACTCGGAAATCCATGAGTACCTTGAAATGCCAACCATCCTCGACGAGGTAAAGCGCTACACTGATAACTATCAAGAACGTTTAGCATCCCACCCTAACCCGCTATCCAGCTTGCTCTTGCAACCAAACCAGATTAAGAGACTCAAGAGAGCAGACGTGCTGCCTTAATATAGGGAGAATGAGCAATGGCTCTGCCTCGCTTAACCTCATGATCATTCAACTCACCTGATTATAGTCTAGCCGACTGATCGCAGGCTTACAAATTATGAAAAAAAATATATAAATATTTTCTTGAGTTTTGAGCGAAATGAGCTATTCGAGGCTCGTAAGGAACACGCGTTTTATGATCTTACACGGCGTTGCGGCGAAATATTAAAGCCATAGCTCGTAGTAATTACTAGCGCGTAGCTAGTAGTAGTTACTAGCGCCTAGCTCGGAGTAGTTACTAGCTCGTAGCTCGTAGTACGGACCTCGTAGCGCGTAGCTCGTAGTACGGACTTCGTAGCGCGTAGCTCGTAGTACGGACTTCGTAGCGCGTAGCTCGTAGTACTGAACTTCGTAGCGCGTAGGTCATAGCGCATATTTCATACCATAGTACTCGTAGCGTAGCGCATACGGCGTTCCGTAGCGCGTAGGTCATAGCGCATATTTCATACCATATACTCCGTAGCGCATAGCCCGTACTTCGGAGATCGTATCGCATAGTGCGGTGATCGTATCGCGTAGTACGGTGATCGCAGCGCGTTGTTCATAGCGCGTTGCAACGTCTTCGCGCTATTATTCTGATAAGTGTGCTCACTGTGGACTGTACACTCAACTACCGAGGCGGCCAACCGCTAACGTATTGGAGGTGTCGATGTCGCGGCTAACAAAATTACTGTACGATTCTACAACCGTACGGTAATTTTGTTGGACCACTACAGGTTGGACAAAGTGTTTCGATTTGATTACCCCCACGGAACAATAGGTGTCTTTATTTACAAACACCTATTAACATTTACTCTGAGTAATTAATAAGTAGTAGGTACCTACTAGGTAAAAGGAAAGCCTTTTTTCTCACTGCATAAAAACTTGTTTCGTTTTAATGACAATAAATGACGCTGACGTTACAAATTTGACTTTTGACATAAGATATTACAACTGTACTGTACAAAATACATTTTTGTTAATACATAAAAACCGTTTATTTGTGTAGTACTAGATTATATCAATCGGGAAAATGAGGTCTCGGCATCCAACGGCTAAAAAGCCGCAGCAGATTCTGTTTTCGAAGAATAGGTATAGTCCGAAAACAAAAGTAGAGAACTGGAACTTTGCTATGCTTGCGGAGAAAAAAGATAATTATGTGTACCGCGACCAGCTCAGTAACAACATTAGTACATACAATCGTTGGGGCGATAGCGACCAAGGCACGGGCATGACCGAAACTCGCCACATGCTCGCACAAATATTTACCAAAACTGATCCAATATATGCCTTCAAGCCACTAGTTAATTTCACATCTTATCCATGCACAGAGTAAGTGAAATTTTGTTTTAAAAAGTATCCTAAGTAAAGGAGTTACCTAGGATGAGGTTGATACGAACTACTACCACATCACAAGAATATATTGTGAGGAAACGAAACTATCTACTACAATAGATTAGATAGTAGTTGTAGGTAACTAGGTACTGACTGAAGACTCAGGCAGGATCTGTGCTGTCACCTAATGAGAATTTTGAAAAATCAAAAAATACTTGACGCCAATCGGGAAATTAGCCCGAGTCTCTTAGCAATATAGTATAGTAGGACCTTTCTTTGAACAAGGTATTGAACTAGTATTAGAACTCGAAACGGGATAGTTACCATGTTTTTTTTTATTTCTGTGAGTTTCCGATATTTCGGCACTGTTGCAAGCGCCATGATCACGGATGAACAGATCATCCGTTCTAATACTAGTGTTAGTGACCACGTCAGTTTAAAAACTTATAAGGTATTGAACAGCTAGGTAGGCAGCGTATTTATTAATACCTAAGTTTTTTTTTGTTTTACGTTATGAAGCACTCCAGCGCGAAATAAGTTAATGAAGAGTGCCGATTTAGCCCAACTGCCTCCAGATTTTGGAGTAATGGATTACATTTCTACTTCAAAAGATGATTATAGGACTCCTTATCCTGCAGTGACCAGACCGGTACGTATATACCTCCTTGACACATGAGGACTGTATATTGTAAGGATTAGTAGACTAGCTGACATTGTTATAAGACCTGCTCGACCCGATATCAAGCCTGAGAGGGTAATTTTTGCTGCGGTCTCGGGTGAAACTGGCCATATACTATCGCTCCGGCTGCACACCCACGACGAGAGGCGTCATTAGATGAGTTTCCATCTTCACAAAAAGATGGTTTAGTGATAAAGTAAACCTGCTTACGATAGTACTTGAGTAAAGTGGTAAGCTGACTTAACACGCTTTTTTTCAGTTGATGATGTCTTCTCCGCCCTGGCTGCTCAACAGGGTGATTCGATCGGACCTCACACACAACCACGGCACAGCGCCACCACGTGGCGACTACCAGTGTCTGGACACACACACGCCTATAGGACACATACGTCAAATGAGATTATTCCGATGCCAGTCTTTCGATCCAGCAACGTGCCTTCAAACATTCCCCGCTCTAGAGAAATCCTTGGACAATAATGAAAACAAAAAAATATGAATACATTAATTTATTATAATTATTCAATCTCAAAAATAAACGAAAATTAAATCAAACACAAACAAAAACAAAATAAGAACTTAAACCTACGATTATGAATTGATTGGCAACCTCAGTTAATAGAAGCGGCAGTGGATGCACATACATATCAACATTCACATATAGTTTATTTAACCGAGTTATTAACTGTAATAGAAATTCTGTGTGATTCTGAAAATACGTATGTTTTTATTCTGAACATGATTTTGTTAAAATTTCAAAAGCAAAGACATCTATTTTGTAATCTTTGTTATAGATTTATTTTCTCTTTAATAAAATTGTTATAATTTAATTGAAATAAAATTTAGAATTATAATATTTTTTATTCCATTGCTTGATCTTGGTGAGATTATGCTATAGGTAATGACAATGCCAGTATTTAAATTTCATTCTATACAGTTAAAATTGAATCAAAGTATTTCTTTTACACAAGATAATCTTGGACATCTGAATAAAATAACCATTTAAGGAAGCATCCTTAAACAACAAACTTATTTTTATCATATTAATTGATGTTTTTACAGAATATTTAGTTATTGAACGTAACACAAAAATAAACAACTAAAATAAATAATTTAAAAGGAGTTCCAATCATACCAAACCTATTTCAATAAGGCGCACATGCAGAGATATTGTGAATTTGCCAAACTTTTTATATTATACAAATAACATGTACTGAACATTCACCTCAGAAGCAACACAGTACCTAATTGCTTCCTAGAATATTATACAGCAGATACATATAGCTGAATACATGCATTGTATCTTTCACAAAGATATAGAGAGATAATTCTCATCTTTATAACATAATGCAACTTGCATTGCATGGTATTTTTTCAGACATTTAATTTTCAGTAAACCTTCACTTATATTTAACAAATCATTAATCTCAAGCATTGTTGGGCAATATAGTAACTTATTATATTCTGTATCTTTATTGGATTGTTTGAGAGCAATGGCACGGTTCAATATTTCAAAATCACATTTTGTATTTCAATCGGCCGAATTAGCTTTGTGTTGTGTTATCCTCATATCGACTTTATTAATATTTATATATTTTATTTAAAGAATCACCCAATTTAATAAACTAAAGCAAGAACTACCCTGTGGCTTGGTCATGTTAATTTGACTATTTCTGTAATATAATGTTTAGGATAAATGTACCTATATTAATATTTCCAACTTATTGATGTGATTCATACTGTTGTTCTAATATAAGTAATGAATCAGGTTTATGTGTGGACTATGAAGGGTTTATTACTTTTCCATATACAGTAATTAAGAATTGAAAACATATACAGAGAAAAATAAGTTTAATTCAATAACATGGAACTCTAGTTGCCAATCCTATGAAGTGAGGCATTTCTTTACAACAATACAGGATTCTTATTGATACAAAATGTCATTGAAAATGTTATCTCATTGAGTACGCCTTCTCTTAAAACCTTTACCTTTCTTTGATTTCATTTTATGCTTCCGTGAGACTCGATTACTGCTTGTACCTGTGATTTCATCAGCAATCATTCCTACAGTAGATAACTTTTTCCTGCGGTTTTTCTCAGCCTTTGTAACTGGCAGACGGGTTAAATAATTCTCTTCATATTCAGTTTTTTCTTGCTCATACTTAGATATTGACTGTTTTACATGATTTCCTGTGCTGACTTCTAGTGGAGCTTCAGAATACTCTTCACGGAGTTCACGCATTATGCTGGAGTTCAAGAACTGCTTCTTTGATTTTTCTTTCATCTTTTTATCATTATCAATTCTTGAGGTACTCTCATCAAAGTGCACAGCGGCTAGTTTAGGGGGCACATAAATATTAGATTTATTAGCCTTGTCTGTCTTTGTTTCACCCTCATCTGAAGATTCACTAGATTCTTCTGCAGAGTCATTTATTTTACTCACTAGGTTTGCAGGATTAGCATGATATGCTTGAGGATCGTCTTCTGATGTGCCACCAACAACAGCAGTTTTAACAAGTTTGTCAATTTGGTATTTTAGTTTGGAGTCTATAGGACGAATTTTCTCAAGAACTGTTCTTATTTCAATAAGCCTTTCAATTGATGGGTCTGATTCTATTCGTTCACCAGAACATTTCCTTAGAACTATATAAGTCAAATTAATTAAATAACTAAGTAGCATTTGATATTTCATTTCTAGAAAACTAAGACCTTTATCTGTAGACAGTTCTCCGCTTTTGACGCGCACTAGCATGTTGTCCACCAGTTGTGATACCTGCTGCACGTTACTGTTCATTTCTTTTAGCAGCTTAACAGCTTGAGGCAGGTCAGGCTGCTCTACTTCCTCTGAAGCCTGTAATCATGATACACTTAAATTAGAGTCAACTTCTGCCTTGATTAAAGCAAAGTTATACTTAATTTTAAAACGAAATACGATGAAATATTTTAACAAAAACTTTGTTTTAATTTAATGACTAATCACATGGTTTAACTAAACTTCAAAACAATCACCTGAACCATAATGCTGTGTAGTTAACCTCTCTTAAATGCAACTTCTCCTGCAGAATGTGTAGTACAATAATTTAGAAGGTATGCCACTTAATATTTGTCCACAGATGCACTTTTAGCAATAATAAAATCCCATAATTAGTCACTGAAAACCAATCAACTGTGCGTGTGACGCGCGGCGGGCGCTATTCACTAGGTATTCGTTTGCGTTTGATAGATTGATAAATGACATAGATACATTGCATAGATCACAAATGCGGTTCTCTGTTTATAATCTATGGTTTAGGAACCAGTGTTGCTAGATTATTACTTTGGATGAAAAGAAGAATAGAGTTGGTGCAATTGCAACTGTAATGGTGCTCCCATACAGCAGTTATATAACGTTATACAACATTGTGTAACATTTATAACAGCATGTAACATACTCTACAACCACTGTTATAATTTGTTTAAACACAAATGTTATTGTTACACATTGTTGTATAACGTTATATAACCGCTGTGTGGGAGCACCAAAACCAATTATTGTCGAGATTTTGAGTAAAATAATATGGGCAGGATTTATAATTTCGAAAACAATGAGAATCCGGAAACATGCATGCAGGCAACGCAACATTTAGAGTGGTGTGGCTTGTGGCTGTTTTGTAAATTCGTACAAAACTTAACGGTAACACAACCCTTAAATAACATAATACTTAAGTTTAGTTTTGAATATGTATATTTATTTATAACGGTGATGACCGTAGACTGCAGATCATACAATACAAGGAATATAACGATAAAGGATATATTGATACAATACAAAATTGTCGTCACTGAACGCAGCTATATCTAATGTCATTATTGACATTATGACTTTTTTGACAGAAAAACTGGGGAGAAGTGGCAGATAGATAAATGGTAAACGCGACGAAACAAGCTATTGTAGAATGATTATAATTTATTTTAATTTTATCTAAATAATATTTGTTACAATATGCTATCGGTGCGTATCCATTAAATTTCATTATATTTTTATTTTGCTTCTATTGAACCGAAATCTAATTTACTGTCTTTTGTAGGTTCTTTTATATTGCTTTTTATTAAGCAGCTTCGTTAACTTCAGTAATGGATTCTATGTACCGGGGGTGGCTCCGGTGGAATTCAAAAAAGGCCAAAGGATTGAAGTTAAGGCTGTCAAAATGACTAGTATACACACACAACTTCCATACGAATATTACTCTTTACCTTTGTGTTTACCCAAGAATGGAACATTTGTATATAAATCAGAAAACTTAGGCGAAGTATTACGTGGAGACCGCATAGTAAACACTCCGTATGAAGTCCATATGGCTGAGAACATAAAATGTCGACTTCTGTGCCATCAGAAAAATAATCCAATAAACTGGAGTGTTGAGGAATCCGAAAAAGTTGCAGGTCGTATTGAACACGAATATTTTGTACATTTGTGAGTATACAATGTTAATATGTGATATTATTTTACAGTAACTGAACACTATAAAAGTAAACATGTAAGGTTACAAGCTGTGGTCATTGTGATTATTTTTGACTCATTGGCTTATGTTTAATTATTATATAAATTATCTTTTAGGCTTGTTGATAATTTACCAGTAGCTACAAGAATTACAAACAGTGACACCTCGGAGAGAAATATAGAGCAAGGATATCGTCTGGGCTTCATGTCTAAAGGCAAAGCATACATCAACAACCATTTGAAGCTTTTACTCAAATATCATAAACATAGCCAGTAAGTACAGTTTATTTACAATTGTGTTTTTTAGTGTTTTTCAGTAATGAGAAATCAGTAAATTATTACCAATAAGTAGAACTCAGGAATAATTCTCTTAATAGCAATGTAGATATATGTTTTATCACACTCAAAGGCAATGTCAATGCATTTATTTTAATAAGTTTTCCCTATGTGTGTGAACGTAATATGGTAGATGACTAATTTTTATCTGTCGGTCTTGTTCATTATTTTAAAATATTAGACACATATTTTCTTACAGAAATAAATACTTTCGAAGATATGTCTATTTGAAATATTGTGTGATGTCACTTCTAGCTACATTGTATAAATAGAAATGATGTTTGTGCTCCTTATCCTAAACTTTGATTAGTTTTATTTAAATATTGTTATTGTATATGACATAAAATATTATGTTTCTAATATTTTTCCATTACCTAACTGAGAAATTAATTAGATTTTTAATTTACATACCCTGTCATCATCCCTATTATTATCTGTACCAATTGCATCATTGTGATTTTTCAGAGATTCTTACCGAGTGGTTGGCTTCGAAGTGGAAACAGTTTCAGTGGACAAGGATGAACTGACATTTGCTGATGATTCATGCCAGTTCCCATCAGACCCCAGACCACAGCTGGTCAATGAAGACACGGGCACTAAGTTATATTTCACATACTCAGTTGAGTGGGGAGAGTCTGAAATAAGCTGGGCATCGAGATGGGATATCTATTTAGGCATGAAAGATGTACAAATACATTGGTTTTCCATTATAAATTCTATTGTGGTGTTGTCCTTTTTATCAGGTAATTAATTTATTTTCTAGAAGCAAACAATAGCTAGGTAGGTATTCAATAATATTATCAATAATTGTGTTACGTAGTTCAGCTGTTCTAAGTATTGCATTATTATTTACTAAACACTAGACTAAGAAAATTGTTAGTAAAATTGTATATAATAGTATTCCTTAATAATTTACAGGTATTTTGACAATGATTATGGTGCGCACATTAAGAAGAGACATAGCTCGTTATAATTCAGATGAGAGTATTGATGATATGATGGAAGAAACTGGTTGGAAGTTGGTTCATGGTGATGTGTTCCGTCCACCACCAAAGAGAATGTTATTTGCTGCTGTCATCGGCAGTGGCATACAAGTGTTTCTTATGACCCTCATCACAATATGTAAGTTCATCTTATTTTAAATCACTTGGCATTGTGAACTAGCATGGTTTGAGTACTTAATTGAGTTTCATATTGAGTTCGATAAGATAAGATAACAAGTTTGATAAAACAATTTTGGAATTAATCTCTAAATGTTAATCAATTAAAGCTATGTAGTGTTATAAAGCTATTTCGTTTGTTAATCAATAAACATATTGTAATCAATAAACTTATTGTTAAAACAGCAATCATTAAAATTTTAATTAAACTACTCAGAACTGAAACATATGTGGGAATAATGACAATGTTAATAAAAATATGTGTATTTTGCTTTACAAAGTAATTAATAAGTTAGCTTTTTAACTAATATCTTTGTGTTTTTCAGTCATTGCTATGCTTGGCATGTTGTCACCGGCGAGCCGCGGTGCGCTAATGACTGCCGCCATATTTCTCTATGTGTTCATGGGCCTCATTGCGGGCTATTACTCGGCACGATTATACAATACTATGAAGGGAAAACAATGGCAGCAGGCTGCGTTCCTAACAGCGACTCTGTACCCAGCTATTGTGTTCGGAACATGCTTCTTTTTAAACTTTTTTATTATGGGTAAACATTCCAGTGGCGCAGTTCCATTTTCGACCATGATGGCTTTATTATGTCTTTGGTTCTGCATATCATTGCCATTAGTGTATTTGGGATATTACTTTGGATGTCGAAAACAACCATTCCAACATCCAGTTCGAACTAATTTCATTCCAAGGAAAGTCCCAGAACAAGTTTGGTACATGAACATTTTTATTTGGTAAGACCTTTTACTTTACTTCCTAAAATATAATATTGTTGATTGTAGTTGCGATGTTGCAAAAATATCGTAGGGGATTAAATTATACTATATTATGTTGCAAAAAAATAAACTGTATGATTGGTTGACTGATAGGTTTTCTGATTTTTACAAATTTGGAGCCAGAGAGTAATGGATTAAAATAATCTAATCGTTGTTTATAATAAGTTATTTTAATTTTAATAATAATGTAATTTTATATTTTATAAAAAAAATGTCATTTGTTTCAGCATTTTGATGGCCGGTATTTTACCATTTGGAGCAGTATCCATTGAACTGTTCTTTATTTTCAACGCACTGTGGGAGAACCAGTTTTATTACTTATTTGGATTCTTATTCCTCGTATTTTGTATACTTGCGGTGTCTGTATCACAAATATCAATTGTTATGGTGTACTTTCAACTGTGTGGAGAGGTAATCACAACTATTATTCCCTATTATTTTTATATTGAAAAACTTTTTTCGTAATTTCTTACGTTTTCTTTTGTATTCAGGATTACCATTGGTGGTGGAAGAGTTTCGTCGTGTCCGGAGGATCTGCTGTTTATATTTTAATATACTCGATATTTTACTTTTTCACAAAATTGGAAATCACAGAGTTCATACCAACATTGCTTTATATTGGCTACACAGGTAACTTGAAGTCTATTTAATGTTTTCTTTTTATTTAGTCATTATGAAAAGTAAAACACATCCAGCTCAAAACTATTATTACCCTTTAAGGACAACAGACAGATGATTTATTTATTTTCATCAGTTGACCATTTCTTTGTTTCTATAAAATTGTTATTTTTCAGGTCTTATGGTGTTAACATTTTGGCTTCTCACTGGCACCATCGGATTCTTCGCAGCATACACTTTTATTAGGAAAATTTATGCTGCAGTAAAAATTGACTAATTTTATTTAACACTAACTGTAATTCTTATTTTAAGTTTGAGTGATGAATGAAGTGAACAAAAATCCTTTGCTGATTTGTATTGAGCATATGATTTGTGTAAATAGGAATGTAGTTAAAATTGCATTTTAAAAAGTAATGTTATCTGATTATAATAAGATTCATTTTGTATTATTTTGAATTTAAGATGCATATTTATAAAAACGTAGAAATCAAACACTGCCTGCTTTGTTCATGAGCATTAGTTAGCTAATTCCAGTTCTATCATTTGATATTTGTCCCACATGTGTCCATAATGTCGTATAGTTTCAATTACCTTTCATTATATTTGAAACACGCATAATGGCTATTAAATCTCCTTAAACTGTTGAAGTACCTAATTTCCCAAAATATGAAAGTTTATGAAAAAAATGTGTTTTCGTTCTTAAATAAGAATATACAATACAATACAATATACCTGCCTAAATATTAATCGCGTCTCTTATAGTTTTAGTGGTTACCAACGAACCGTCGTACAAGCATCTATCGGATAAAAAAAATAACTTGGTATACCGGTAGGTAGCACCCGGTAAAAGCCATTAAAGAACTACAGTGCCAACGTATAGACATCTGTACTTGGATGTCCATGCTTTCGTCTACGCAGTACGCATACACATCGGCTTGCTCTATTATACCTTTATTCCTACGTTACATCTACTGATTTGGAAATCCCTTCTCCGACGACTTATTTTTTTCTTGTAATCTGTTGTGATTGCCTGGTTGCTCGAATGGCAGCGCGACTGCCGAGCAGGGCTCTTTGGTTCGATTTCCGTACAAATTGTTACCTAATAAGCCCCCGAAAGTAGCGCTAGAAGAGGAAAATATTGAAAATATGCACCTCTGCCTATAAGTATCTTTACCTGTTCAAAGGTGTTACGTACATGTACAACAGATGTGGTGCTGGTGCGTAGATCTCCGAAGTTAAGTAAGGTAGGAAATTATTCAGTTCTACCGAATATGAGATGTGTATTCGCTGGCTGAGAGCTCTACTATAAATATTTTTTCTCCTGATGTATGCACGTTTAAACCTTAATAACATTTCGGAACTATTTGTTGGTCATACTAAACTTACAACGCCCTGCTTGTGGGAATCTGATCTGTGACACGTTGCGCTCAATCTAAACTTAGATTTTTGAGGTAATGGTATAACAATTATGTCCCTAGTATTTTTTTGGATTTACGAGGGGCATCGGTGGAAGGAGCTGCGCAACTCTAATACAATCTATATGTGAAATATGCAGACTGGTTGGCTCGCAATCGCAACTAAAGGTACTTTTCATTGCACTTATTTACGAAAAATATTGCTATTCTAGAAAATACCTCATACCCATCTCGTCTCCATTTTGGTGGTGTTTTTTCTGATTAGAAAATATTTTTCTTATTGGACATATATTGGGATTAAAAAACTAGGTTTCAAGCCATTCTTATTAGACAGCTTTGATGAAGTGTCACTATTAGTGTCAAGTTGGCCATACGCCGCCACAAGCATGTCAAAATTACCGGATAAACGAAATGTCATTAGGCGCATTGATAAAATAAATATTTATTTTTACAATTTAAACGTAGTATTTTCTACGTAATTAATAATAAGTTTCTAAATTTCTACGTACAAAATGGAAACCAAAGTAGCAATAGTAACTGGCGGCAACCGAGGAATAGGATTCGAAATAGTGAAAGGGCTGTGCCAAAAGTTTGATGGTGTTGTGTATCTTACGGCAAGAAATGAAGAGAGAGGGCAACAAGCCGTAAAGAAATTAGAAGAGTTAGGCCTAAAACCGTTGTTTCACATACTGGATGTCACATGCGAGAAAAGCATCGAAGATTTGGCTAAACATATTTCTACACATCACTCTGGCATTGATGTTTTGGTAAACAACGCTGGTATTCTAGACTTCGACAAAGCTATCTCTTCATATGAAGATGCGAAGAAGCTCATCGATACGAACTTTATGAGTTTACTGACTATATCAAGAATACTCTACCCTCTTCTTACAAATACCGCCCGAATAATAAATATTAGCAGTGACTGGGGCTTACTGTCCAATATTCGCAAACAAGTATGGCTAGACAGACTGGTTAAAGATGATCTTACTGTTGAACAAATCCTAGAGTTTGTGAATGAGTTTTTGAATGCAGCCAAAATGGGAAAAACTGCATTCTTTTCCATAGCGGGCAAGTATGGAGATTATAAAGTGTCAAAAGTGGCTATGTCTGCATTAACTTTTGTTCAGCAAAGACAATTCCGTGAAGAGGGTAAAGACGTTTCTATAAACTGCGTCCACCCTGGATTTGTGATGACTGATATGACCAAAGGCATGGGTGACTTTACCCCAGAACGAGGTGCAAGAGCTCCGTTATACTTGGCACTGGAAGCGCCTCAGTCACTAAAAGGATCATTCATATGGCATGACTGTCATCATGTTAACTGGGATGACTAAGGATGTAATGGCTTTTAAATTGTTAGTGTTACAACCATGTTACTCCTGTGATATCAGTGTCACATGCACTTTAAACTAAAATACATCATTTCTTTTTAATAAGCATGTTTTCATTTGTTACTTAGTATTTATGGTATATATCTATATTTTCCTAAATGGAGGTTGTGAATCATTTACGTACATAACAGCTTAAATTTTGTTCAATGAAATTCTTAAAACCCTTTGATTTTTATATGACTCATCATAATTTGTGAAATGATGGTGTTGTAAACTTATTTCTTAGAGAAAATTATAAAAAAATTCAGACAGCAATTGTTTTTTCTTGTTCACCATCATATTATTCATTGGATTTATTATTTTGTTTTACAATCCTTTCATTGAACTGTAATTATGGCAATATAACAAGTACCCTCATTAGAATGATCACAAAACTGGCATTCTACTTTTGAATTTCCATTTTTATGGGATAGAAGAATGGGGGAGGGTGTAGAAGCAGAACTGACCACCTGATGGTAAGTAATCCGCCCAAGAGCACCTTTTTGAGGGGTAGGGTGGACTGGGCGAGTAAAAATACATCAAGTACTGTTTCACCATTCGGGTTTTCTATGAGGCCATGACACTATGTTTGAGCCGACGTATTCGTGCCGAAGCATATCTCTTCCACGTACGATTCTCGACAACTTTACTAAAATAAGTACCTACGTTATAATAAAGAATTATTATTTACTAGCGGACCCGACAGACGTTGTCCTGTCTACACGTCTTTAATTTGAAAATTTGTCGGATCCAATGTAAAACATTAAAAATCAACAACTACTAATAAATTTAAAAAAACATAGTCCAGCGGACAAAATTGTGAATCTAAACCATTCTCAGATCCCCTTGAACACACACAAAAAAATTCATCAAAATCGGTCCAGTCGTTTAAGAGAAGTTCAGTGACATACACACTTACAAAAGAATTATATATATAAAGACTAGCGGACCCGACAGACGTTGTCCTGTCTACCTACACGTCTTTAATTTGAAAATTTGTCGGATCCACTGTAAAACATTCCAAAATCAACAACTACTAATAAATTTAAAAAAATATTGTAGGTACAGCGTACAAAATTGTGAATCTAAACCATTCTCAGATCCCCTTGAATACACACAAAAAAATCATCAAAATCGGTCCAGTCGTTTAAGAGAAGTTTCGTGACATACACACTTACAAAAGAATTATATATATAAAGATTATCAATTCTACCCCCTTCTCAATATAATCTACCGTATAAAGTTCGATAAGAGTTAATACCTACCTATCTATAGCAATCTTAATCTCGAAGTATAAATTACTTGGCATGTAGGTAATTACAAGATATTATTTTGTTTTGTGGGTGTGGGTACTTGTGTAAATTCTAATAAGTCCAAAAACAATGTTAATAGTTATGTAAGATCATTGGGGTACCTACTTGTAAACAATTTTATGATAACCTTTGACTGCACAGTGCTTTGCTTATCTATACTATCTATACTAATATTATAAAGCTGAAGAGTTTGTTTGATTGTTTGTTTGTTTGTTTGTTTGAACGCGCTAATCTCCGGAACTACTGGTCCGATTTGAATAATTCTTTTTGTGTTGGATAGTCCATTTATCGAGGAAGGCTATAGGCTATAAAACATCACGCTATAACTATTAGGAGCGAAGAAATAAAGGAAAGTGTGGACAAAACGGGGGAAATTATTAATTCTTGAGGGCTTCCGTTGCGTGCGCTGCAAAAATGGTTCAAGATACGAAAATTATATGTATGAAAGAATTATTCCTCTTAAAATGATCTAAAAAAAAGTCCGCGACAGTATATGTCTATCTTTTAGGATTAACTTACTAGAATCGTTTTTATAGTAATCAAACAGGGTCGAAATTAATGCATTATTTGTTAAGAGTAATATAACGAAAAAATATTAATCTTTATCGAAATAAATGTGTTGTTCATTAAGAGTATTTAATTGTGAACAAAATTGTCTTTGACATCACTAAACTTCAATAAACATCTTAGAAGATATTACAATTTTAAAATAACTCCGATATAAAATTCGCCCGCGCCGCATGATGTGCGAAACACGACGCTGCCAGGAGGAGAGGCATTGTTTGCGAACGACGCGGAGCCTGGTGTAACTATACTCAAAAAAATTATAGTCTTACTAACGAAGTAAAACATTTTTTGATTATTGACCATCGAAAGCCTTTGTTTACAGCGTAGAATGACAAAAAAGCGGTTTACCACACGCCCACATTTTATTGTGGCTGTCTAACAAAGTACAACCAGATTCTACGTATAGTGCAATAATATCGGCTGAAACATTTGACAAACAAAAAAATCCAATTCTTCAATTTATTGTCATAAAAATATGATAGGGTATAAAAATATGGTCCTTAAGGATTTCATAACCTTGCGTCACCATGTATGAAAGAAAACATTTGTTCTAGAAAGTACTCTTTCTTTTTTTTGGGGGGGGGGGGGAAATCATCCGTTGGCTACTCCTGCCTTGGGTGAAGCGAGAAGGAGTGTAAAAATCACCCCGTTCTTATTTGAGCCGGGGTAATCTTTTACGTTGCCTGCAGCGCCGGATCGGGCATCAGCCCTATTGCGTCCCATCTGTAGTGTAGTGTAGGCCTGGCTCTTTGAGGTGCGCACAGAACGCGACGCACGGTACGCACGGGTCTGGTTTTGATCGGGCGACGAGCTACTCTTACTCGCCGTCCGCAGACCCGCGCTTACGGTGGCCGGGGATCGTCACGCGATCCTCGACGCCCGGAGTGTCTTCTGCGGCGGCTGGGGCGTGATGAGGATCGTTCCCTAACGCGCTCCGCCTCCTCCTTAGCTAGGATAACTGCTTCGCAGAAGGGGGAGACGGCGGCCCTATCCCCCTCGCTCCGCACCTTGGCCTGAACTAGAGCCGGACGTGGGAGGTTACCGTCGCCATTCACATCCCTAAGGACATGGCGATGCTCAGCACATGCAATGCACACCGCCACTGTATGCCGCCCGGAAGATATGGTGGACCATATCTTCCGGGCGGTCCTCGCAATGACGACACCCAGACGATACGCCCGGGTGTTTCCTCCCGCCGAATTCGAAACAGGTACCAACCGAAACTTCCGTGTCCGGTAAGTACCTGCGTCAGGCGGTAGGTGAGGACGCCGTGACGCCTCTCAAGCCACTCTTCAAAGAGGGGACTTACCACTGCTATAACGCGTATGTAGCGAGCCCATCTAAAAAGTACCCTAGGAATTTTATTTCTGAAACACAAACCGGGGTGGCGTTTACCCAACCTATAGGTGCAGGTTTCTGGAAAACAGTGGAAACACATATAGTATAGAAATGAGTGTGGATTGTTCCTTATAATCATAATCCAGTGCTATCACGAATTTTCAATGCACAAATTAACCGTGGGTAACAGCTATAATTTATGAAGCTGAGATAGTTGTTTGCAAAAATAAATATAATGCCTAAAATAACTATTCCACGCGAACGAAGTCGCGGGCACAGCTAGTGATTTCATAATCATACATAGTAATGAGGTTATTGACATGTTTCTACTTATAATGAAGTACAACATAACGTCTCCCGCGTTTAAATCTCCGAAGAGGTAGGCAGAGTGCCCATACCAGGTATATTAAGAGGTGCACAGTACCTACCCTTAGTATGAATTTGCTTTACGTTTAACGAAAATCGAAACGGGAGCGAATTTGGCGCTCTGTACCCTTAGTACCTATGAGTTTGTTTTACATTTTAAAGTTATCAAAATGATAGCGCGTTCGGCGTTCTTATTGGCCGGCTCGAATGCACCTTCCAATTAGAGTGTGAAAGATGTCGTCTCGTTTTGATCTCGTTAAAAGTACCTAAAACAAACTCGTATATGGATGCATTGCAAGTGCAATGCACTGTAACTATTATTTGACCAGGTATGTTTTGGGCCCATCATCAGTCTCTTGAAATAGGAGATATGGTAAGGCATACACCGGGTACATTTCCGATTTTTCGAACCTCACCTCCGACTGGGATTCCGACGAGAGACTTCCTAAGTACCTACCGTTCGTAAGTACATTTCGCCCGTGGTCCGACAATACCTAATGATAACATAATTGCTTAGGAGTCCGAGTAGTTCCTCTGGGCTTCCTTCCTTTAACTGGACTTGAATGTACTACTTACCTACCTAAATTAGTTAAAATGAGAAGAAAAAAAAACACATTTATTTTAAAAAACCTTCATTTATTTCCTTACTTACTAAACAAAGTCTATAGTCTGCCTTTTTGCTCGACTTGGCGGTAGCATATACATAGGTATACCTACTTACTGAATTTCCCTTGTTTTGAGCATTAGGTAAGTACCTCTACCAACGCATGCTTTTCTGTTTACGAGAAACATGCTTAGATAGGTATTTATTACATATTGTGTGCTAGACATGAGACATAGGTATGTTACCTAATAATATATATTTCTACTTTGATTTGGTATTCAAACTTAGGTATTAATCGTTCTATATACTTACTTAGAAGCTACAAAACATGCCTGTTTCAACTTACTTATATAACAAACACGCCACAAGTCGCGGTTACTCTTGACAATAAGAAAATATATTACTGGCAGAAGATTTTGTACATACACTATAACCGATTCCATATAATTTGGAAGTTCTAAGAGTGTAACTAATGGTAACATTAACAGAACTCCTCCGCTAAGGACAAATATCAAAGTAGCTATGTAGAAACGAGTTTTCCTAGCTATTTTGTTTATCGAATTAGATTTAAACAACGCATAGAGAATAATTGTGTAAAATATAACATTTACTACAAAAGGAACAAACACTGTAAATACATCAATTACGTAAGATACTTCAATAATTAATTCAACTGTTTCTTTCTGTGTAAAATATTTTGTTGCTAAGAACGTTGCACTAGGAATTATTACACTACTTATAAATACTAAGGTCAGAGGAGCGCCCCATGCGAATAGGGCACTTTTGAGATACCTCCTGTTAACATTCGTTCCAAAAACTTTAACAATGTCTATATAAAAAATCCAACACAGGACTGTTAACCAACAAAACACAACTAATGCCATATACGACAAAAGAGCCTCATAGACTAGTATCGCCCAAACTTCAGGCGGTTCCCCAGTGAGTTCATCGCCGTAGTTAAACACATTTCTGGCGATAGTATTTCGTATCGTTGTATCAACTACATTCAGAATTATACCCGCAAACATATAGTTAAGTAGAACGTAGTTTTTAAAGTGGCGAAACTTTTCTATAGTTTTCCACGACACTAAACCAAATATGAAGACACACACTATTAGGACAAACACAGCATAATCAACTGGACGAAGGTACCTCACACTGTCGTCGAGAATAATTAAGTTTTGTGTCGGTGTACTATGTGAGCTGCTGTTTGTAGCAGCCATTATTGTGACTTATGTATGGCGATTTACACACGGAATCACACGATGTGCCACGCACGGTTCGTAGGTACGAATGTATGAATTTATTAAAAAAGAGGTTCTACAAGTTTGTTTAACAGGAAAATAAAAACAACTTCAGAGTTGTCGATCCACAATCTAAATTCTGAGATTCTTTAATAACATAACAGGTAGATAATACAGTAGTTAGTAACTAAAAGAAATAATTAAGGTATACCCGTCCATGCTATATAATTAAGCTAGGTATATTCAATGTTAGGTCTAAACCTTGCTTGTTGTCTAGATTGTAGATTATGGTCTTTTTTTTTTTTTTTTTTTTTTTTTTTTCAGGGGGGAAAATCATCCAATGACTTCTCTCACCTTGGGCGAGGCGAGAGGGAGTGTCAGACTCTTACTGACTAAAAACCACCCCGTTCCTTCTCCTGCTTTTCGAGCCGGAGCCCCGGTAAACCCGCTAGGTAGTCCGCAGCTCCGGATCAGGCATCAG
Source organism: Spodoptera frugiperda (assembly GCF_023101765.2). NCBI lineage: Eukaryota > Metazoa > Arthropoda > Insecta > Lepidoptera > Noctuidae > Spodoptera > Spodoptera frugiperda. Next base: position 9,128,398 of record NC_064212.1, read on the forward strand.
CCCTACTGGGCCCCATCTGTGGTGGTCTGATGGCTCTTTGAGGCGCGCGCGGAACGCTACGCGCCGTACGCACGGGTCTGGTTCTGTTCGGGCGGTGAGCTACCCTTACTCGCCGCCCGCAGGCCCGCACTTACGGTGGCCGGAGATCGTCCCGCGATCCCCGACGCCCGGAGTGTCTCTCGCGACGGCTGGGGCGTGAGGAGGTTTGTTCTCTCACGCGCCCCGCCTCCTCCTTAGCTAGCATGACTGCTTCGCAGAAAGAGGAGACGGCATCCCAGTCCCTCTCGCTCCGCACCATGGCCTGAACCAGTGCCGGGCGCGAGAGGTCGCCGTCGCCGACCACATCCCTGAGGACTTGGCGGTGCTCAGCCCACGCAGGGCACACCGCCACCGTATGTTCTACCGTGTCCTCCGGGCGGTCCTCGCAGTGATGACACCCGGGCGTTTCCTCCCGCCCAATAAGGAACAGGAACCTACCGAAACTCCCATGTCCGGTAAGCACCTGCGTCAGGCGGTAGGTGAGGACGCCGTGGCGCCTCTCTAGCCACTCCTCAAAGAGGGGACTTACCGCTGCGATGACAGCGAGCCCAGCCCTCGGTTGCGACAGTCGTTGCTGCCATTCCGCCATGAGATCGCGCCGGAGCTCGTCCCGCCACGCACTGATTTGGCGCGGCAGTGGAGTTTCGCCCCGGCGGCACGCGTCGGCGCGCAAACTGAACACGTGCGCGAGCACCTTCGCCTCCAAATCCCACGGCGGTAATCCGGCAAGGAGGTTCGCCGCCTCCCCGGAGATCGTGCGATATCCACGGATCACCCGGATGGCCATGACCCTCTGAGATGTGAGCAGCGCCCGAGCTGGCCGCCGCATCAGGTTCGGCGCCCACACAGGGGCGCCGTAGAGGGCCATGGATCGCACGATCCCCGCGTACAACCTCCGGCAGGAGGCATTTGGCCCCCGAGGTTTGGCAGGAGCCGCTTAAGCGCAGCCCCCGTCCGTTCCAACTTAGGAGCCAAACGTCGAAAGTGTTCCACGAAGTTCCATCGACTGTCGAGGACGAGTCCTAGATACTTCATCGTCGTCTCGACGCCGATGGAAACTCCTCCCGCCGTTACTTGGGACCCACCCGCAGGTGGCGCGTTCCCGCGGCCATGAAAGCACATGGCCTCGGACTTGTGGAGCGCCACCTCGAGTCCCAATTGCCGGATCCTTTCAACTACTGTCGCAACCGCTCTCGCCATTAAGTTGGCCGCCGCCTGGTGCGACCTCCCGTGCGCTAGCACTAGCGTATCGTCGGCGTAGCAAATTACGTCGACGCCGTTCGGGAGGTCGGTGCGCAGCACCCAGTCGTAACCGATATTCCACAGGAGCGGTCCCAAAACCGAACCCTGTGGAACACCGCGCGACATCTCTCGCCGTTTCCATTCGCCCTGGTGACCGGGGTATATGACATACCTGTCTGTCAGGTAAGCCTCGATTATACGACGGAGGTAGGTAGGCACCCGGTGATACCGGAGTGCCTCCAGTATGCAGCTCCAGGGTAGGGAGTTGAAGGCGTTGGCGATGTCCAGAGACACCGCCACTACGACCTTACCCCTGGACACTGCAGTCCCCGTCGTGAGGTCCCTTACGCGCATGATGGCGTCCACCGTGGAGCGCCCTCTGCGGAAGCCGAACTGGCCATCCGCGAGGTCCGGCCCAATTCCGGACAAGTGCGCGACGAGGCGGTTCGAAATTATCCTTTCGAAGACTTTTCCCACCTCGTCGAGCAGCACAATGGGCCGGTATGCGGATGGAGAGTCCGCAGGGCGCCCCGGCTTCTTCACGAGGACCAGTTTTCCCGTCTTCCACTGAAGTGGGAACTGGCCCCTCTCCATGCATGCGCTGTAGAGACCGATTAATCGAGGCCTGAGAGCCTCTGAGGCCAGGACCCACGCCTTGCCATGCAGGCCATCGGGTCCTGGGGCGGTGTTCTTGGCGCCCATCCGGCGCACCGCCGCTCTCAATTCTGCCTCGGTCACCTCCGGAACGATGTCGTCGTCGTCGTCACTGTGACCCGCATTGGGAACCGCAGGGGGCGGAGTCATAGATGGAGGGGTGAAACCCCTCCGTAGTCGGGGGAACAAGGCGCCGACTACTTCCTCTACGACCTCTGGCCGGAGACTCTGAGTCAGCGGGGGAGCCCACGTGCGGAGCTTATCACGCACCATCCGATAGGGGCGCCCCCATGGATCTCTGTTCAGAGTCTCCAGCATCTGCCGGCGGGCTTCCTCCTTAGCCCGCCAAATCTCCGCCTTGAGGGCGGCCTTCGCCACCTTGTACCCCTCGTACAACTCCGCCTCTCTAATCTCCGCCTCTGGAGGGCGGATACGGAGCCTGCGGTGCCTGGTGTACTGGCGTCGCGCAGTAACGCACGCACTGCGCAGAGCAGCCAGCTCTTGCGACCACCAGTACACCTGGCGCTTGCGCTGACCTGGCCGAACCCGGGGCATCGCCACGTCACATATTCTGGACATGGCGTCCTGGAGCCATCTTGCCTCCTCATTGATGTCGGCAGGCCTGTCTGGTGGTATCACCCAGGCCTGCACGATTGCGGCTTCCAGGAAAAGCTCCCGGTCCAGCTGTCTTAGCGCCCAACGCGGGCCACATGGGGCCTGTCTGACTGGCGGGTCCGCGGACTCGGCGGAGACGTTGAACCGGATGTACCGGTGGTCAGAAAACGTCTCCACCTCCTCCATAACGCGCCAGTCAACAACACGCGGTGACAGAGCGGGGCTGGCGAACGAGATATCCACCACCGACTCACCCTGCATCCGCACACACGTGGGGACAGAACCCCGGTTCAGGACGACTAGGCCTGTCTCCAGAGCCCAGTCTTCCACCATCCTACCCCGAACGTCGGTCAACCGGGAACCCCAAGCCAAGTTTTTGGCATTGAAGTCCCCGAGGACAAGCACGGGGAGGGAACGGAACCCGACGACGACGGCGACCAACTCCCTAAGGGAGTTGTGGAACTCGGCGAGAGTTCGGTTCGGAGAGAAATACACGCCCACCACAGCGATCTCTCCGAACCGTGCTGCGACACAACCCCGGCCTCTCCGAGCGCTCTCGGGAGTCGGGGTACCGGCGGCGGCCGACGAGATGATGGTCACCGAGCCGTCCAAGTCCGCCACCCAGTGATCCCTGGGCGGGACGAAATACGGCTCGGAGACTACGGCGACATTGATCGACCACTGCGCCATGCTCTGGAGCAAGAGATCCTGAGCAGCGGCGCAGTGGTTGATGTTCGCCTGGAGGAGGCGGAATGGTTGCATTAATGGCAATCCATTACAACCTCCTCCCTGGCGGCATTACAGCCGGCGCTTACCGCGGCGGCGGTGGCAGTGGCGACTGCTACGGTGGCGGCGGTGGAAACGACGGGGGCGGCGGAGGGCCTGCCCTTGCCCCTGGGTTTGGTAGGCGGGGAGCAGGCCTTGCTCCCGGCCCGGTGATTGGCCGGCTTGCCAGCCGCCGCACATGCGTCGCAGTGCAGCGGGGCGGTGCACGTACCGGCCTTGTGACCGGGCTGACCGCAGCGGAAGCAGCGGTCGCTGCGGTCAACCTCCGAGGTGCATTTAACGCTCACGTGGTGGCCCACGTGGCAGCGGTAGCACCTCAGAGGCCGGACCTCGAGCAGCTTGACCTGCGCTGAGACCCAACCTACCAGGAGCCTTTTGCCCTCCTTAATTTTGTTGGCCGCTGTGACGGGGCAACTCACGACCACCGTTCGCAGACCCGAGTTGTCCGGACGGATGGTGCCTGCTTTGACCTGGTCAACAGGGCACCCTCCCGTCCTGGCGACAGCGGCCACCACCTCATGCTCCGTCACGGAGTCGTCCAGGCCCATTATTCGCAGATCCAAGCACTTAGTGGGCCTGGACACGCGAACCTCGTCCGCACCGAGACACGCCCGAAGCCTTTCGGCTAAGGCGTCAGCGGACGGGCCGCTGGTTGCGCCGGGGACCTCCAATAAACGGGCTCCAGTCGCGGTCGCTTTAATAGCGAACCCGTTAGGGGCCCCGAACTCCGCGGGAGTCACCGCCCCCTTCAATTTGGCGAGGACGTCGCCATATGTTACGCCCCTTTTCACCGCATCGGGCTGTAATGTTATCACTACAGCCGCGGTTTTAGGGGCGAGAAGCAAGGCCGCAGCGCGCTTCTCTTTGCGCTGCTGCTGCCGCCGCTGCCGCTGCGCTTTCTTGCGGCGCTTTCTCGCTTCTTTGGCGACTCTCCTCGCCTCGCCGACAACCTGCCACTCATTGCCGTCTAGACCCCTTGCTGGTGGGGTAGGCTCGCCTGTGGCTGGGGCTTCAGCCTGCTGAGCCGCAGCACCTCTTTTCCTTCTTTTGCGTCCGGAGGACGCGTTCGCCGCCAATGTAGCTGGTGCCGGCACCGCTGGGGGTGCTGGGGTCCTCGTTGGAGGAGCCGCTCGTGGTCTCGCCACTGGTTGAGCACCGCAGCCAGTCTGACCAGAGGAGGTCGAGCACCTGGCTGCAACAGCCGCATATGACCTCGAGGTCGCTGAGCTCGAGGTCGCTAGCGAGGGACGAAGGAGTCTGCTCTCCAGCACATTAAAGCGCTGCTGGAAAGCAGTCATCTCCCTGCGCATTAGCCCGAGCATATCGGGCTCCGCCGAAGGTTGGGGATGGCTTCCTCGGCAAGCGGCAAGCTCCGCCTTGGTGGACCGGAGCTCGGTCTCCAGAGCCGCGTTGGAGGCGGATAAGCGCACCAGCTCTTGCCGCATTTGGGCCAGCTCCTGGTGCACTTTCCCCGCTGAGGGGACTCGACACACATCAAAGGCCGCCGCCATTATTTCGGCCTCCACCGACTTCAGCTGAGCGGCTTTGGTAGACTGGAACTTTTTCCCAGCTACCTGGCGGAGCGCTTCTCTGACAATTTGGCGCAGCGTCCCAGTGCCGCGCTCGCCTTCCATACCGTCGGCGTCTGAAACCTCCTTTATAGAGGAGTCTGAGAGGGCGCCACTTCTCAGGGCATCCTCCGCGGCCAGACGCTTAGCCGGCTTGGACCGGGCAGTGACTGTCATCCTCTTGGCCTTTCCCCTGCCTCCACCCCGCGCAGCCGTGGGGATTTTCGGTGGGGCCGGGGCCTCCTGCGTGTTGGAGGACGAGGACAGACCTGGACCTTCCTCCGTCCTGGGACGCTTAAAAGTTGATCTTGTCTGGCGCCTTGAGATGACGCTTACGCCAGACACGGATGAGGAATCGGACTCCGAGTCCGACCCCTTTCGACTTGGGGCCCGTGTGTGGGACTTGCCGGACGAGTCCAGCGCCTCCCCACGGGCACCAGAGCCACTAGGGCTCTCTGCCACAACAACTGCAGGTGAGCTAAGCTCACCTGCCCTCTCCTCCTCTGGTGGTTGTTCGATATTTTTTAAATTAATATTCTGCATACAGTTCCCACGAGTGTGGGGGAAATATTCAGTCCACCCAGGCAGTGCCCCCTGTACCTGGGTAAGTGTATATTTGTATCCCAACTAGAGGGTCCACCGGTCCCCTAGCTGGGGGTGCGCTCGAGACTGACACTACTCCTCAGCCACGCATACCCTCGCCGCGCACCAGAACTTGGTATTGGAGGAATTTTTTATAGAGGTTATCTTCCTCGCGGTCCGGGCGATCAAGCCAAGACCCTCGTCCCGTTCAGAGTCATAAAACATGACCATGATCTCTTCCCGGATTACGATGTCAACGGTTGCAGTCGAGGACAACCTGTGCCCCGATGCTGCTCGTTGGCAGGGTGAGTGCACAACGAGCACCGTCCTTGCCTCTCCCCCACGCTCTCTGCTAAGTCAGAGAGACGGGCGGAAAGACGCTCCTTCGGAGGCGCAGGCCATGTGTCAGCACAAAGCCTGCCGCCTTCAGAACCCATCTCAGGTTCTTCCGCCCCGTCCAGAAATTCGCTACAGGCAATAGCCACTCCAACCCTATCACCCCCGTTAGGGGGACTATTGCCTGTACCCAGGGTGCACCACGGGGAGGTCTTCTGGCACCGCACCCCGTCAGAATGTACTGCTAACAATACCTGTGTTTGTTATTCGTGAAACAGTATTAAGTAAATAACTAATATGCATACATAAATACATAATGTGTTGTACATGGAAATCCGATAAATATTTGGAGCTGTCCCCCATGTTTATGTCAGCCGCCCACAGAAGCCGTACATCACAAATATGAGGCATTAGCTGCTTTGTAGAACACAACCCCTTTACACTACACTATTACGATTTTATAATACAATTTATAGGCAGTAAGAATCCTTACAAGGCGCAGCTTGTGCATTGGAACTGCCGTAATGAGATTTGTTGCTAAGTAGATAGCGAAGGGTTGACACGGATACTATATAAGTCGCTATACATAATATAGTTAGTGGGTAGGTATATCTATTGCTATAGATATTAATGGTACATGGATTTTAGTTGGGATTTTAACAGAGTGTCGCATAGACCCTAACTGACAAAGCTGCACGCCTATGGCATTGTAGACGGTTTATTGAAATAGCTACATGACTGCATGCCATGTTCCTTCTTCATGTTATAGAGATAAACGAAACACAGACGGATGGCCTGATCTAGGTTAAAAACACCACAGGAATCATAAAAGTGCATTACGTAGTACCTAGTAGTAGTAGTGCGTTAAAATTTCAAAGAAATACTTCTTAAAAAAATATACTCAATCACATTATCTGAAAAAAATTACTTATGTTGCGTAGACCGTGCTACGCCCGCATCTACGCATTCGTAGAGGCGATATAATTTCTGAAAGGACGCAGGAATTTTTTTTATTTTTCAAAATAGACAGTTAAATCCTTAATTTAAGATATATGAGAGTATTTCACTACGTTTGTTATTTTTATTTTGTATGAGTAGACTCATTGTGAAGTAAAAATATTTGATAGAAATCCTGCGCTTAGCACCTAAAAAAACCTCACAATAAGTTTTTTTTTTTATTTTTTCCTAAATAGTTAATCCATGTTCATTCATAATTCCATGTCACAATGAACCATCCATAAACAATTTTGAAAATGTATCGTTTCTACGAGCGCAACATACTAACTAAAAATCGCGGTTTACTCACGTGCCTACATTAATGGAGAAAAGCTCTACTAGTTTCGAGTGACAGACGGACTCTTCATCACGTGCAGAGCAGTCGCGCAGTCTGAGTAGGCTTTTATTACTAGGTATTTATACTTTTAGGTAGTTCGTTTGTATTGGTACAAGTTATTAATGTCCGCAGCCTCGGATCAGGCAAAGTCTTACTGGGCCCCATGTGTAGTGGTCTGAAGGCTCTTTGAGGCGCGCCCTGAATGCGACCCCCCTAATACTAGGTGTACTTGACTTGAACCAATACCGCTTATTTTTTACGAAATGCTACTTAAAATTATATCTAAGTTTCACAAAATGATACCTACGTAAATCTTTTTTTCATATAGTAAATTCAGTAAACATAAACAAATAAAGCATAGGTAAGTACATTTAATTTTATAAACTCATTCATACTTTCACGAGAATGTTTACAAATATCTTCTCTAGACAATGTCGTTCGATTAATAAAGCTATTAAAATAATTGAGTCGACGAAATTACAAAATTCTTTTAGTGCCACATACAATATCTACAACAGAATTGATAACTATCACGCGACACTCGTTATTTTGATTTCCTTGGTTGTTACATTACCTCTTGGAAACGAAACGAAATGAAAATGCTTTGATAAACACGATTAATTCCGAATGACTTGTGTTAGTTCGTGTGTACGCAATGTTCATTTCATATCCCGTAATTGTTTGTTTAAGTGGCGGCGTCTAGTGCCGGCGACGATATCTTTCAGTTGATTGTTGATTTAATTTGGATACTTTGATGCTAACGTTGGCATGATACCTTTTTCGAGGACATTTTTATTATTTGACAACTTACATACATACCCGCTTAGGTATCTATTAGGTATACATACCTACTACGGACCACCTACCTCAAGCATACCCTTGTTTAGCATACCTTTGTTCCTATCATTATTACTTTTTTATATACATAATAGGTGATGAAGTAAAAAAAACAGTATTACCTACATAGTTACCTGCAATACCATCAATCATTTTCAGTTTGAAATTAAACATTTCTATGTTTAGGTACAAGTACTTATGGCTTAACCTAAATATATAGTGATTTCTTAATCTACTTATCGGATAAGCTAGTAGTACGTTTTCTATCCAGTCCCCTAAGGAACTCGGAGGTCGTGAATGATACTTACTTATGTTGTTTATTTGTCATTAGAAAGGCGCGTGATTTAGGAGAACATATATATAAATTAATGTCACGTAATTCTTCAATTTTAATAATATTTTGTATCCACCTTTACACAATTATATGGGTAGGTGGGACATATTAACTTTATATTTATGGTAGATTTCTGAAATATTGTCTAATTACATGCAGTATGTATACTTAGGTACCTCTACTATTCTAGACTTAAGTGTCTGCTGTTATGTCTAATGCAAGTAGCGCCTACTTTTTTGCACTTTGCACGTAGCAGCTGTGGGACATAGGTGTGTATTGCTAAATAAAACATCGAAGATATTTCATAAATATTTATATTGAACTGGCCTTAATAAATTACAACTTAAACTCAAACTTATTAAATGACTGACGACACCACTTTCAATGAAATGGTTATTGATAATTTAATAATAGTCTACATATAATAATGTGTCCAAAACATTGAAAATTAGTTTGACGGTTTAACCGTAATGCTTTACCGTGAAAATTTGGTATTTTAATATTATACAAGGGGTAAAAGGGTACTTATTCTAAACGCCTCAATAATGCTGCTCACATTATTCAGTCACATTTCAAGTCGTAAGTTATGGACGAATCAATCGTTGCCATTCGGAGCTGACCGCTGTACTCTCTCTTTGGTGTTCTAGCCGTTAAGTCTTCACGTAACGTCACTTTTACATATGAAAACACGCGACTGTATAGCTATACCTATCTAAATATAATAAGGTACGTCTCATTTTTACAATAATATATAATTTCACACTTCAATTACATTGATACAAAACACCTATTAACCGCTTTTAATTCACAATCGAAAAATAGTGTTTCTGTTTAGTTTTTAGTGCAGTCTCAAATAAGAAATTAGGTATAGCCTCTAATGAACTACGTCTATATTTTTCAATATCTATAGAACACAACTTACATCTAAAGTAAATGCATTATGAAAAAGTATACATTAATAATTGCATTTGTTTACCTAAAATGGTGACATAATTATAATGGTGCTGTGTAGCCATCTTACACGATATTTAAGCTATCCGTCGACTATAATAAAATATTAACAATGGTCACATATCGATAAGATGGCTCAAATACTTAGGGTACACTTTTCTCCAAAGAACGTTTTGTGGTAACAGACCAAATATGTGGTAACACGTGAATTTCTCCTGTGGTAAACCGGTACATCACTTGATACAATATAAATAACGTTTTCCAAAGACTAATAATTAAAATTAGGATACCTATATTTATGAGAAAATATATTTTATATTACACGAACGGCATTAAGCGTTTTGATAATGTAACTAACAAAATGACACAAGTGTACTTACTTAACAATTCGAGGCCAAGATGTGGCATTTGTTGTACATAAATGTAATACATAGAGGAATATTGGATGCCAACTATACGGAATAAATATACTAAGACATAAACCGACTATTTAGTTCTAGTCTAAATAAATAAAGCGTTTCACACTCGACTAAATAAGACACTTTACTTTGGTATTAATAGACTACATATTACTTACTTACTGTTTACGTGGTTGCTGTCAAACAGTTGATGAACAAACTCTCCCATTATCTATTTATATCACTGTGTCAGCGGACGGACATAATAGTGTTTTATTCTAAAAATATACACATCTATCGAGCTACAAGTAGTTCAATTTGGAACCTGGTTTATAAGTAACAACACATTGTCAGGTTCTACTTAAGGCACTAAAAGGTAACAATTAGGATTATTTACACAATACATAGACAACTCCTATGATACAACCTTCCGATTATGTAACGCAATAAGTCTTTCTCGAGATATTACTTGATTTGAGAACTTTCGTTAAACATTTTATGATCTCCTTGTTACCAGCAAACTGATAAGTCTGATAACAATAATATGCACTTTCAAGGTAAGTTTTGTTTTACAACATCGTAATTAACAGATACTGGTACATGATGTGCTGTTCAGGATCCAAGAAATTTTAGTTGGAGACAAGGGGTGTAAGGGGTGCTGGTGACTCGTCTCCGTAATACCTGTAGCGGTGCGGGATCTGCAGCGTGGCGGATGGTTCAGCCACGTCAGAGTGCTGGGAGTCGCGGTGGCGACGCAAGTCCACCTTGCGCTGGAAGGCCTTATCACAGAGCCCGCACGAGAACGGCTTGTAACCAGTGTGCTTGCGCATATGTGTGATCAAATTAGAGCTCTGACTGAACGCCTTTGAGCACACTACACACTTGTGCGGCTTCTCACCTGTAACAAATAAAAATATTTTGGTGAAAAAACCGAAAAAATTGGTATAATAATTTCCATGTCAATGTTCTGGAATCAACATTTTCACAGTTTTGCCGAGAGGTATTGTGACAGGTTATAGTTTTAACTGGCTTTATACTTCTACGATATCGGAATCGTTAGAAAATTTCCAATTACTAATTTATAAATGACTTAAAAACGTTACGTATCACTTCGTGAAGTAATTAAAGCTTGTTTAAGTGGACCAATAGTCGTCATAATCATCGGTTATTTATTATTAACGGTGAGGTTTCCGAACTGATTTAATATGCAACGTCGCCTTGTACACCGGTATTTATTAACTTGAACGATAATTGTTTGTAGCTCGATATAACGATATTACACTAACCAGTTTCGTAAATTTTATTATTCTGTGGGTATGAGGACACAAGGATCCCCATTATTTAGCGTTATTTATTTGTGTACTGAACTACTGAATCCCATTTCAATGTTGCCGGCAAACTGAACACTCACTTAAAATCTCCAAAGATAGTTTCCGAACAAAATTGTAGCAAAAAATGCAAATGTCATTTTATAGATAGAACAGGATTTAAGTTTACTTTTTGTGTGTACCGCGATCGGCGCGCACGTGAAGGGCTGTGAAGGCTGCGCGGCTAATTGCAGGCCGAGCCGCATTTTGGAATATTGATGATGAGGCATTTATCGGGAGGACGAGCACCATGTAAGGCCGCTGTAAATCATTCGGAACAGGGCAGAGACGTGACGAGATGTCTCCGGCCAAGACAAATATGTCCGCCACATTTTTTAGCTACTATAATTCGTCTCGTTGAGCTTACTGGAAGTAGTCGGACCATTGAAAAACGAATACGATATTTATTTTTCTTACATGTTGACTGTTTTTTAAATGATACCTATATTCATTGTGTTAGCTATTTTCATTGAAAGATGAAAACGTAGCCATTTTTCTTAACTGTACAAATCCACATTGTTAAGTTACTTTGAACGGTATATTTTTGCTTATTGGAAATTCATTAAGTGCAGTGAACGGGCTGCGATTTGCCGTCGAAAACGTAATTGCGGGGCATTTAAATATTTAATTCCGAAGGCATCGCCTGCGATGTGGCGCATGATTGCTTTTATTGTGCCTCTGCCTATATGTTTTCCATTTAATGAACTTGTTCCAGTAGAGAAGTCTAGGCTATGCCGCGGTTATAACACTATATCATGCACTTATACAGCTTAATAAATCGACGAGGATAAAGTCGGATAACGTCTTCAGCAGCTGTTTACTGTCATTCCGATTTAAAGGGCAATCGTCGGAGATTACCTATCATTACACGGTGGACACGAACGTACGTGGATATCGCAGGCGACTAATTGAGAAAGTAAAATTTTATGTGAATAAATAAATTAGCAGCTACTTGGTAATGGTACAAATTCTTATAAAGGACAGCGATTGAAATTATGACGGCGATGAATTAAATAATGATATCGGATTTCTTATCGCTACAACACATACTATAAGTTTTTATGTGTTTTAACTATCTTAGACGGTATCCTGGCAATGAACACCTTTTACTAACGTCTTATTTCATGTTGTCGGACATATCTTCTTTACAGATTGAGGCGAACAGGTACTACAAGCAGATGTTATTAGATAGGTTGGCTTTATATATTTGCCCTACTTTTGAGTCAATAAAGAAAGTTATAAATAAATTTTAATCATAATATTTTAATATATTTCAAGTCTAAACGTATCTATACACGCTATAGGTGTATTTTTTTGAATACGAGTATTAATTTTCTTGTTAATTAGTTTATTAAAATAAGGTATTCTAGATATTTTTACTGCAAATAAGTTCTGCATGTTCACATATAAAGTGAAACTTTCAGAAAAAAGCAGTTTCAGAAGCAATTTCCTTTGTTTACTTCATCCTTCACCCTTCTTCGAACGAAATATGTATTGTCAAGTTTGTTAGAAAAGCGATACATTTAAAGTCGTGTTATCGAAACAATAACGATATCAAGGTAGCAATAAAAGTTTCAAACGAAATGATAGGGCTGCGTAAAGTTGTGTAATGAAGGGCCGAGCTGACACTTGAGTTGACGAGTTACGTGAAACAGTTGTCACAATAATTTGAGTTTCACACTACTTGGAACAAGGTATATAATTTACTGCCTGTCCCAACAATATAGTGTTGACGTTAAAACACACCTTAGATTTGGTATCGTCACCTTATAAAAATGTCTTCTATTTTTTTTAAATAGGCTCGTATTTGATGCCTTTTGTTTTCAATATTATTTGTGTAATGAGTCAGTTTTAAAAAAACTTATTAATGTCTGAAAGTATTTCTATTAGAAAATAAGATTTGATATTTTATTTAAGTATATAAATATCATATCTTTTTTCTAGTCCTTATATAAAAATTCTGTTTCTTTTCAGTCATTATAGATATTTAAAAAAATATCAGTAGGTAATATTGTATTTGTGTTTGTTTAATGTGTATTGTTTGTATTTAATTTCAGCACATTTAATTTAATTTTACTTTAGGAAACAAATAAATATGACTAGTAGTAAAAGTAAAGTGTAACAAAACTAACATAAAACGTCTTAGTTTCTGTAAAGGTTTATCAAAACCCAACCTATTGAGGTCATGCAGTTAGAAACTACTCTACCTATGAATACATTCCTACAATTATTTGTTTAATGAAGGCGCTATCTCTTCAATTGTAGGTCTCGTCACACAGCGAGTATTTTAAAGCCACAAAAAACGAAAATACTTATACTTAAAGTCCTTGAATACATTTAAACAAAAATGTTTTGCGCAGTTGGGAAATGCAGCATATGTATGCGTACCTACCTACTTTATTTGTTTAAACACACGTATGTACACTTATCAGCTTTAATTTATGTTAAAGTCAATGATTTTATAATATTCAATACGTTTAATTTAAAAACATCGCTTTTCAGTTGTTCATATGAAGTATTTAATGGAAAACTGTCGATTGAAAGCTTGAAGGATATTCAGAGGCTAGATTTTTTGCATTGATAGTTATATATTGTGATTTTTTTAAAATATTAGTACATGCCCTCTAATTTGAAAATATTTTGTAGGGTACTAGCGCTCTGTCCGCGGGCTCAGGCATGTTATACACAGCAGAATTAGTATGATTGACTTGATTTCAGCAATGATTGTCCCACTACCCTCCTTCCACTCCTCTCTGTTTAAAGCTTCTATTAGAATTAGTATAGATGATTAAATATGTAAAATATTACAAACCTGTATGTATGTAGGTATGCTTCTTCATGTCGGACTTCTGGTGGAACCGCTTGCCGCAGTACTGGCAGGGGTAGGGCCGCGTGTCCGAGTGGATCAGGAGGTGAGTGGACAGCGTGCTCGACCGCTTGAAGCACTTCCCGCATTGCTTGCACTACGGACAAACCACCATAGAGTTATTATATCGTACAATTACAACCCTCTAATAAAGCCGTATTTATTAGATACCCGTCGCCTACCACTCTTTGATGATAATAACCCTTAATAGCTTCCTTTGACTGACGTGTCGTGTATTGCAATTCTGTATCATTTGACCCCTACAATTGCCAAGAAATCGGGCGAAGTATAGCAAAGTGCGACACTAGATATAATTATAAACATGGCGCGGACAGCGTCCATCACGTTCGGTCCGACGGTGACAGCTAGTAATAAACTAATAACAGGGCTCTACCCCTTTCTACACTTTTCTTTGATTTCCCATCTAGCATCGGCTATGAATTTTTTTTTCATAGCCTAGTAATTAGCGTTTATTAACCAGTTATTACCCGCGAGTATTTTTCACGAGAACGACTTATTAAATAATAAATACTTTGAACGGAATTAAATATGGAAACCATGATACAATTATGTCATTCTATTGATTTTTGTTACAATGTGACTTGGATGGTTTTATTAAAGTGAAGATAGATATTTCTAATTGATAATTAAATACCTATATGTTGTTGATTTCCCTAAATAAGATACTTTTGTATAGCATTAAAAGTTAACTGAAACAATTTACACCGTACAGTTTCTTCATGTATAGCTTTCTCTAAACGAAATTCTTGTCGAAAAACATAATTAGTTCGTATTTAAGCTCCATACGGAGCACGAACAGCAAACAATGTTTTATTATGTGTAAGACAAAAGATATATAACAAAGAACTTGGTGTAACTTAGTTTTTGATTTATTTAATCAAGTGTTTTTGGTATGCAATAGAATAATATCGTTACCAACATTGTTTATTCTACCGAGCTCCAGATTAGGAATGCTTGACATTGTTTGAAGGATTTCACAACCCGTAAGTTATGTGAGTGGCAATAGTAGAAAGCTTACAACTCACAAGAAAGAAGAAGAGAGAGTATGAAGTAATCATTTCTGAATGGGGGGAAACAATGGATTATTCTCGTTACTGTTCGCAGGATGAAGGCTATAAAATGTAAGAACGGGAAAATATGGTGTACGGCTATTAGTCGGGTGGTTAGTCGTTAAGTATGCGGCGCATGATAATCCATGGCACAAATCCGCGTAGCGGGCCCTGTGACAGTTGGCCGGGCAGCTGCACCGCCTCGCGCCTCACAAAAACCGCTACTTTTTTGGTCGCCTTTTTATACAATCGATGCACTCTCTTATAAACAACACAGGTGCTAGGGTATGACCGTCCACATATGGTTATCGGTTTGTACCACGTAGAGAGGTGATTTTTTATGAAAGCCGTTTGAATTTAAAAAATCTAGTGTCGTTTTTTACGAAACTGGCTTTTTATTAACGGCTTCGTAAAACCTGCTACTATCCTTAAGATTGTGGTAAAAACTGGGGACGGTTAACTTCACAATAACCGTTTTTTTAATTGTCCAAGTTCGATGTATTCTGTTATTCTTATTGAATTCTTAAAGAGCTTTTGCAATTAGGTAATAGCTGAAAACTTCAGTGTAGACAGTATAATAATGAATTATCCGTAGAAATATTTATTTGTCTCAGTATAAATAGGCAAAACTCTTCTACAGGTGATTTGGTTATATGTTATACCCAAGAATTAAATATGTATACCTAAAACCTAGCAGGTACGTGGGTAAACACACTGAAAGAGCAATTGAAATACAAGTTGGTAGCAATGTTGCTCAAAATGATTAGACACTACTGCACCTACTATACATACTGACAAAAATACAATTGTTTTTAACATTACAGAATTTATAGTAGCATTCACCTGAAAAGCCTACGAGTGTTTAGTACACAATGTTAACTACTATAACGGTTAAACTTTAGTTTTCAATTATATACTTTAACTTTATGCCTTGATAAATATAATTTTATGTCTTTTTAATTATCATTAAGCGTTTAGTCGTTATAAAGTTTTAAGTTGTGGTGAAGTAAGCGAGGACGCGTGAGTGGCGCGTGGCTCGCACGCGCCGCCCGCGCCGCTCGAGCAACGAGCTCCCGCCGCCCGCCATTGTTTTACAACGTGCACATATTAATGTGATCATAATTACGATTTATTGTTTCGCCATAAATTACTAATTAATCAATACAGACAATCACATAAACGGCCCATCCTTTTTTGTAAGAAGTAAATATGAACATTTATTAATTGCTGCAAATTGTGCGCGAATAAAATGAATACCATTGCAATTAATTAAATAAACTTAGTCATTCTGTGTACCTGTACAGCGATACAGGTAGTAGTCGTGTCACTTTCAATTGGGCACGGGTCGTCATCGATGATACCTAACAAACGCTCAACACTTTATTTAAATGATAAAGTGTGGCTTCGTGGAGTGGCTCGACAACATATTTATCGTCGTATGACACAAGGTAATTATTCGTCCAATTATAAACTGCCGCGCCGTGATATTAAAAGTTGGAATTTTGATTAAAACCGATGCGGATTTTTATAACGGCGGCACGTAGAAAAAACGAAAGGCACAAAAATGGCGAGAAGACGAGCAAGCAGGCTTCATGTGAGTCGCTGGCGGACGACGCGCCTGCGCCGGCGCATCGCGCGACCCGTTCCGATACGCGACTACTTATTAAGACAGGGGCAGTTTTTGCTATTTGATTTGTTAAAGAGACTAAAACTGATACTGGTTTGCTATTTTAAAGCATTTTGAACGGAAACTGTACAGTTATTCTGAACTTGTTAAAGGATATAGGTAAGTATCTATCTTGTTGAAGCTACGGCTGCGCATTCAATTTTATGCTATTGGTTTTTAAACACTTACTTGGAATGATTTTTCATTTCTGTTTTCATTTTTGAGGAGTAGAGAGAAATTGAGATCTCCTGTTGGTGAAGGTTTGATTGGGTAGGTCTGGTGCACGGGTGCTGAGGGGCATCGTCGCGGCTCTGTGCTCGGAGGACGTTCAGCTTCATCAGGATTACTGCGGCACCGTTTGACTAGTTCGAGAGGTGCGTCAATGTCATCATGTCCGTCCCATCGGGAAATTGGCGATTCCTCTCCAACTTCCACTTTTTCGCGCTCACATGCGCTTCCTGGTGACCATATTTGGCGATTTTTTGTCGATAAATTGAGAGGTAGTTCTTCCTCGTCATCTGAAAAGAATAAGAAATTGTAACAAAATGCTTGGAGGATAGGAAATGTATAATTATTGTATGTAATGCTGTGTCAATAGAATGTTAAGTGTCGACAGTTTCACTTCGACTGTTCTTCACGCTTTTATAAGTAAATTTAAAGTCGGACGAGTCAAATCGGTCGTCTGTGGAGTGACTTATGAAATCTGTACAGGTGCGCCCGTATTTACCGACCGTTACGTCAGTATTTACTCTATAATATA
The DNA here is from genome assembly GCF_023101765.2 of Spodoptera frugiperda. Taxonomy (NCBI): domain Eukaryota; kingdom Metazoa; phylum Arthropoda; class Insecta; order Lepidoptera; family Noctuidae; genus Spodoptera; species Spodoptera frugiperda. The sequence continues at coordinate 9,145,802 of NC_064212.1, forward strand.
TTAAAAACTTGCATACAGTTTACTCTCGTCTACATTCACGGAAGATGAAATTATATTTTATACCTAAGAACGACGGTTTGTTATTGAAATATTCTAGAATATAAATTAAGCACATGTTTTGCACATATGCTGTTGTATAACTAAGAGTTTTTTCAGAAGCGTTGCTTTTTGTCTTATTAGGCATGTGTATTTTAAGTAAATTCTTACTTAATACGTCGGCAACAGGTATTACAAAGATATCTAAGTATAAAAAGAGAGAAGGGCCTATTACCGACGCCAGCGCCCTCTGCGCCACGACTTTTGTCAGCAAATTCCTAAATGCCTCGGAAGTCGGAGGCTTTTTACATAAAGTTACAGGTTGTAAAACGTAATTTCTAACTGGTTAAATCAAAATGGAATAGCCTTAGTATCTAACATTACACCTGTGCCCACGTCAGCAGTATTCGGAGATGTCTGATCAATGCTAAGCAATAAAGGTTACTTTGAACTGCAATATCGTTTTGAAGTTTTCAGCTGCAAATTCACCTCGTTATTTCACTTTCTACTATAGAATTAATTTGAATACAGTTCGTGTTTCAAAACAACACATCGACGCTTAAATTGCTTTAAAAATTGATAAGAGACAACATTTCCATTGTTCTTAATTAAATCTTTAAAAATAATTGTCTTTATCGAAAGCAATTAACTTAGTGTGCTGTTTGAAACATTGGTGTCGAGTAAATAAATAAAAATCAAGTACTTAATGAGGTTCTAACGCCCGGTTTATTTGTTATCGGCGAGGTTGAGTCCCAACCGGTTTACGCGGATAAGAAACAATTAGAATACTTAACATTTTCGTTTGGCGACAATGAGTAGCTGCGGTACTTAGCCGCTTATCCTTGGAGTGTAGGATACGAGCGCGGCCGCCGCTGCTTCCATTGGCGGAGGTAAACGACATGTAAACGACGACATATCAGCGAGCCGAGTTATTAATCGGTGCCTTACACTGATAGCTATTCTAATGAGTATTATTCAGGAGAAGCCGCGTAAGGAGGCCGAGGCGAACGATGTTTTGTAATGCCGCGAACGTATCTAATTACCATTTTTAGGATTCTTGAAACACGTAAACACTTTCAGCGCGAGCTGATTTACTCTGTTTATATGAATTCGAATGTGACGACATGCGCCATAGCGTATTAAACAAACATTAATTCGCCAGACTTTGATTTAAGCGTCGTTTGATTTATAGTAATTGCAAATATGTAGGTCAGTATTGACTGAATATGAATTACAATGAAATGCTGGTGACTTATGAACATGAACATACGAACAAATACATAAGTACATACGTTAAGTACTTGTCATCTACTGACAATTGCATGCCCAGATACCCAGACACATTGTTCTAGAATAAAACTGGGCTAACTCTGACTCACAGTCGATTTCATAAAACTTATACAATTTATTAACACTAAGTGTTTTAACAAAAGTGAATATGTATTACATTATGTATTGCGTGCTTGCTTGCTGCTTCTGCATTTGTTATGCGGGTTATTAAAAGTCAGACGTTTAGTGGAAAACTTAGAGCTTCAGCAAAACACAGTTTAGTAAAAACTTTCCCTAAGCTTAATAAAGTGAAAGTTATCGGAGGCAATAAAAAATATTTCTTTTAACGGTGCAAATGATTATAAATTATTATTTACCGTCTCTGGGCGGTGTATGCCTGGCGTGGTCGATGGGTGGACGCACAAACGGTGGTGAGGCGCGCGGCATCAACAGAGGCCAGACACCAGCGCCGCTGTACAGCGCCCCGAGACCACTGCAGTACATCAAAGCTCCCAACTCTGTTGGCAAAACACTAGCTGGTAACCCAAGACTCAAAGAACAAATACTTGAGGGCTTAAACTATCGCTCGACAATCGCAGCTGCTCAGTAGCAGCGCGACAATCGCCGCGTCGTGTGTCGCGGAATGCTGCTCATGAATAGCCTCTAGCATGGCTTGAAACTAGTCGAGTACCTCGTCAAAACATTACGTAAGTAAGCCGATAACATAATAATTAATTTAGTAGTCTCACGAAAGTTACAATAATCTGCATTTGCTTACCTGTAGCCCGAGCGTACTGCTTAAGTGCTCTCCCTGCAATCTCTATGTCACCTAACTGAAGTAAATCTAGTCGATGGTGTGAGAGAGAGTCAGGCGAGCGCGGGGGAGAACGTGGCGACGGCGGGGTGCGGGGGGAGATACTGCCTTCTGGAGACGGGAACCGGTGAGCTGGTGGCGGCGGCGAGGACGGCTGGAACTGCTCCGCCAACCGCGACAGCAGAACGTGCCGAGACATCCTCTACAAACAAGTACAAATGTATTTACCTAAAGGTACATTTATGTACTTTCAAGTACCAACGCAGATATACCAAAACTAATCCTGAGATTAGCTATAGTTCTTAAATGAAGCCAAAGGAATGACATTACTTAGATTTATATCGCGTATTCCGAGTAAACTCTTAGAAAACAAAACGTTGCGCGTTTCTTAAAGAAAGTAACGTGAACAACATAAAAAGTACCATATACAGTATGTTAATGGTTTATGTTTTCACGCACTACTTTAATGCAATGTACCCAAATACGTTAAAGATAGTTAAGATTCGTTAACAATTAACACCTTCAGTACATCTTGAAGTTCCATTTTGCATCCAATTAAGCCAATCCACCTGAGCTTGAATTGTCATTGACTATTACAGTGTTATCGATCGATCGCAGTGCACCATTCTCCTTTCCCGTGGGAATCTTCAGTTTTCTGAAGAGCTTTAACTACGTACAGCATTGTAATAAACTGCATTATAAATTACTGAATGATTATTTTATTTTTTAAAGTGACACAATTATTCATTCATAAAAAACTTAAAACCCGTTAAGGAAAAACTGGATATCGTAAGGATTACTCGCGTCTGAACGATGCTGTGTTTAAAGTCAATGAGTCAATGGCATCTAGATTTTTTCCAAGGACACGCACTAAATCTCTAAAAATAGACTTTACATCTAGACGGGGCCGTACCTATACGAAGACGAGTGAAATGATTATATAGATACGTTATTTATTGTCCCACTTCAAGTAATATCACTTTAATCCATATTTTCTAAACGATAACGTCATTGTCAGACGCCTTGTTCATGAAGACAACTCAATATGAGGGTAAGTACAGCGTTTATCAAGATTTTACGGTCAGCGCGGATCAATTCAAAAGTTGCGATATCATCTTTGTTTTACGTGACCGACGTCATTAGTGTCCATCCGACTACGTACATACGTATTTGTTGACGGCCCTTGCTGATTAATCCGACCGCTTGTTTGTTGACAGCGAATCGTATTAAAAGCTCAATCAAGCAAATGAAGAATCAGAATAATGGAAGTGGTCGGCGGAGCGAGCGGGCCGCGCGGCGCCCGCTGCGTACGCGCATTAATAATGCACGTGTCGAGTAAAACAATCTTCATTAGACTAACACACATTACATATTTACAGAATGGATGTCCGCGTGTTCCCACACCATTCCGACGCGCTTCCATTAGGAATTAAACTCGAAGAACTCGCCGCTGCCACTGTAGGCGGAGACATTACATTTGTCCTCGTAAATTATAAATAATGATTCCGGACAATGATTTGCCAAATTTCCTAATTACAATAATGCCCATATAGCATCATTAACTCATAGTATTCGTGTAGATATCGATCACATCCACGATACCCGCGGAGGGGCAGTTTAATTTTCTTGTCTTACAAATGCAAACCATTTGATTCGTGCTATTACTGCTAATTGACTAACAAGCTGACTAACGCGAGGGTTGTGTGTCGCAATTTCTTGTTTCAATAAAGCCAAGCTTTATTTATTAGCTCGTGAGTAGCAATTACCTACCACGCGACGACTACCACCTATTTTTTTCCTTACGGTACAGTGGGAACTCGAGCAAATGTTAAGAAAATCAATCAGCGCAAAAAAACGTCATGACAAAATACATTTATGTTTTCTTTATTTGTTCACGTCTATTGTTTCTAGTGAATCTTATAATAAAGACACCTGCGTGTGAGTTACAAAGCGCTGCCGCCTTATGTTGCCGCGTTTGATAGGAACAGGTGTTTTTGAAAAAGATTTAATCAAAATTCGGCCAACTATTTGAACAGATTTCTATAAATATGTAGTCATCAATGTCAATCAATGTTAGGTTGAACAAAGTAGGGTACAACACATTAACTAATTACATTTAAGCCCACGCGTTGAGTGCTGCACTTAATATTAGTGTACGAAGGCTCGTGGGCTTCCAATACGGACTGAAAATTAATTATTTCATCGATATTCGTGGTTGCAGTATCACGGTGCAGGTTGCAAAGTAAATTGCGTTGTTCTCATGTAATTAAAATGAGTGTCCAAGTGCCATGTGATCTGGCCCGTAAATTAATGTTTACACATAATATATTATTATTTTTTTTATTGTATCGTTAACTATCTAAAGACAAGCTAGTTTCGCTTTTACATCATTGAAACATCAGCACTTTAAAATAAAAAGACAAAATGTTTATTCAGAACATTAAGCCTCAATCATTCGAACAAAAAACCGATTCATTCGCTCTCTGAAAATATTTCACCTCCCGTGGTTTATCCGTTCGTTCTCGTTCAATACTTCTAGGTACATATTATTGAAACACATGTACAAATTTATTTCGCCGTGTTTGTTCACTGCTAGGAGAATATACTTGCAGATTATTTGCATGGCACTGCATCCACCAGATGTATGGTTTAGCGATTACGTGTATAGAAGGTAAATTGATTAAACAAACATAGACGTGAGCAAATATGTGAAAAGTAGGTCTTATATGCAGGCCTCGCTTCCGTCAGTTGCGCATGATTTTAATTTTATGTTCAGTATAAATTTAGAATTGATTTATAAATACTATATTTAACTTTGTGTTCTTTTGTATTCTATATCTAGGGTAAATGATATTGGTTATTTCATTGATAAGAGAAGAAATTTCAGTAATCCGCAACCGCTACGGCGTTTGTAAATATAAATTAGTAATGTATGGATCTATATGTACATTTGATAATTTTAAATATTGTAAGATTTAAAGTAAGTCTATACCAGTAGAGATATCACAGTTATTTGATATCCAAATATCAAACAACTATGATAGAAATAATGCAAAAATATAAGCTACAATTATTCAAACAAGCTGGCTACGAATGTAGTCAAACCTTTATAACACTCTAATAATTTATAAATCATTAATAAATTAGGTAAAAGTATTTTATATTTATATATTTAAATACTTTAATTTATTTAATTGAGACAAATTAGTACAAATAATATCAAAACTTACCTAAAAAGGAACTTGGAAGGTGCTACGAAAATCTATTTCACTCACTGCTACGAAACACTGTCGTTCTACGCGGTAAAGATTTTTCAATCAGTCCGATTTACACCATACATGAAAAGTCATTTTATTTTACTAGGAATAATCAAATAAAATTAATAAAGGCAGCGAACGATATGACGTCGCGAAAATCGTAAGGCTGCGTAGGACCGGACAACGTCACTGTCTGGCGCGGTGCGTCGCGTTTGGCGCCTGGCACCTGACTGAAATAAGGCTCGCGCGCCCCGACCTACCCGACTGCTCTTCCACAATAACGTATTTTTTTCAAAACTCTGCTAACAAAAAAGAGGTCGGACGGAGGCTGAGCAATAAAGAAATGATTTGATGAAACAGGCACTTGACAGGTGGCTCGCGTCGCATCCTCGCATGCAGCACTTAATTGTTGGTTGCGCTTACGTTGACGGCGCAGAGGATGCACTGAAAAATGGCTTTTAAGTATTAATGCCTACAAATAAGCGGTTGCTCCCTATGTGACATTAAAACCCTTGCATTAAGAATTGCAATAGTTAGTTGCGTAGACCGGTCTGCTTCTGAGGATGGGGTATCGGGTTGTGTACATGTTCCCGGGCCGACTATGTACTGGTAAATACTCGGTAATGTGATTTATGCCTAAACTGAGATTAACTAAATGTACGAGGCTTAGATTTCTCGTAGCGGTGCGCCCCGCCCACCGCGCGCTATTGGCCGCCATCTAGAGCTGGGCGGAGCGTTGCTTAGATACTAACTTAGAAGCCTTTTTAACGTCAATCTAATATTATTTATTTACAAAACGATTCATTCATTTAGTTTAGAGCTTTAATGAAAATTAAAGTATAACAATGTAAACTTCGATATTCGGATCGATAATTTTACAATTCATTAATTGTTTCTTATTTTCAGTTATATAAAATCCATTTCTAGAGTTCTTGTTTGAATTCGAGGTTAAAGTTTTGAATTATGTACTACGTAGAGTAGTGATTTACCGCATGGGTTAATTAATTAGTTAAACCTAACGCAGCATTGCTATTTTTCATACGTTAAAAAGAAAAGAAAAAATGTACTAAACTGTAATTCTGTTCTTGTTTTTTGAGGATTTGAGAAAAACCTTTTCTTATAGAATATTTTTGACTAATTGATAGGTCTCAACAAGGTACGAACATAAGTGCTTTAACAGCGATTTAAAGTTAGAAATTAGCACACACTGGCTTTGAAATCTTAGTGATTAGACCGCGTATTCCATATTATACGCAAGCTCATGAAGAGATTGTAGAGTACGTGAGAGAGAACAGTATCCTTAGTATGAGTTTGCGTTTTAGTTCGGCGCTCTGATTGGCCGGCTCAAATAAACCAACCAATCAGAGTCTCGAACGCCCTCATGTTTCGATTACTTTAAACGTAAAGCAAACACATACTAAGAGTAGAGAGGTTTGTTTACGTAACCCATACATAGCTAGTGCTTATCTACCTTTAGCAAATACACGAACAAAGCTTAAATAAATAAATACAATTAATGAGTGATCAACACCGTGTAAGTACTTCTATTGCTACTGTATGCTAATTAATTAAAAGTTTATAGAGTTAGCGCAAAATAGACTGTAATTAGATTATAATTATGCTTTTTTATTTATTAGTCATTAACTTCTGCCGCGGCTTTGCCCGCGGTCCCGTGTACAACAAAGGTTTTCTATGTTTATTCCAGACCATAACCTACTACTGTTCCAAATTTTATACCGATCTTTTCAGCTGTTTTGACGTGATTGAGTAACAAAACAAAGGTAAGCATAAACTTACAAACATTTAACAGAATACGCATATCTAAAACAGAATACAAATACTCATTCTCGTTTTCAGTTTTATAACAAATCAGAGTACCTGTATCTTCAATTCTTCATGCACACTTAGTATAACGCATAGGTGGTACGTCCACCTATCCTGTAGGTGTTGGCGTGGAAAAACTGTGGATATAAACGTTTCACGAACGAATTACCGATACGCTTGAATTCTCAGCTTATTAGAATATTGTCTTTCATTAATCACATTTCCAGCTGAACAAGCGATCGTAATAACAATCTCGGGAAATTCAATTAGCTGGATAATCTGCTTTGGTTGCTACGTGTTTCGTTACACGAGGAAACGTAAGGCTTCAGGTGGGGGAAGTGCTTCAGCGAGTGCAGGCCTCGCGTGCAGTGCGGGGCGCGGGGGCGCGGGGAGGGGTGGCATGGGGGCTGTAAACATAACGGCGAGCGCGTGTCAGGGCGCGGGGGGCGCGCGTCACGGCCCGTTAGCGCGGATCCTCGGCGCGTGCACATGTCGCCCCGGCACGCGCCCGCGCCACTTTTTATCCTTATTTTTTTCTGTTGCCGTTTTTGTTTTCTCCCTTTGTTCGAAATACGAATTAAAGCCTCTATTTCGATTTCTGGGTGAATTAATGAAGCCGGGTTTAAGATATCACGATTGTACGTCCGATAAGATTTTGTTATTCATTCATAGTTCGTCGTAACTTTAATTTTGGATGCCCCAAAGTTATGGCAACCTGTCGATTATCTGATTGTTCATAATCTCGATAAAAGCGTTTTAAGTCAGTCTGGTCTGATCTCAAGGAGAATTCAATTTAGTTTATTTATTTACAATTTTAGTTGGTGATTTAAAATTATCACATAAATCAAAAAGCGGACAGGTTGGTATTTGTGTCGGAGATATATGTACCTACATAAATGTGGATACAAACTATGCAAATCCTTAAACACGTTCATAAAGTATGCGAGTACACGGTTGATAGATAAGTAAATCAAAATAAAACAGTTGAAGGGTAGATGCGTATGTTTCAGCTGCAGGCGTGCAGAACCGGTCAGTGGCGCGCGGCGCTGCGGTGCTGCGCAGGCGCAGTGCAGGCGGCTGACGCTGTCGCCGTGCGCCATTCCTTACAGTCAACTTTTATTAATTGGGCAGATGAGAGCCACGGCTTCCATGATGAATGCTTATCCCTTATACGGCCAGCAGTTCGCGAAACCTTTTATAGATTCTCAATTAAAAGTGTCTATTATAGTTAATAGGACGATCAGACATTGCAGCGTTTATAGGAACAAGAATATTTGCTTTAAGTAGGTATGTATAAAAACAGGTAATATAACGGAAAGGACGATTAAGTGGAATAAAATATAGTGTAGGGGTGCGGGTGGCAGGTGGCTGCGGCTTAGGGATGCGCCCATTGTTCCGACTTAGATATCGACACACCGCTGATTTAGTCACATAGCCTACCTAGGTGTTGTTTCATACTTTTAGCTAGGTACTTGACTGGTGACTTTAAAATGTAGCAGTATTTAGGAATTTGGACATAAAAAATCTACATTAAAACTTATTTCTTTTAATTTCTAGACTATATTTTACTGTGTTATATCTAGTTTGGAATTTCAATAATTTACTTATTATTTACGTAGGTGTTTCTTTAAGAGAGCATTTTAAAATGAATTAAAATGATACGCTTTAAGGAATCCTAATGAAGATGCTGGTATGTCGGAGCTAATTAATGTCGTGTTTTACAGCTTGTATTGGTTACTAGATGTGGATTCCATTCAGTAAGTAGTCACTTGTAGAGTTTTGTGCATTCCTTTATGTGAATATGTTATTTAAAGGTTTTCTATTGGACATAGGAGTTTGAAATTATCATTCATTACAAGATAGAAATACGTTTACGCTAAAAATTTTTATTTATGTGTGTTTTATGTAAGCAACACTTCATTGAATATAAAGATGTATAAAAAGTTACGGAACCCTATAACAGTTAAGACATTGGATCAAAGAGGTATTGTTCGGTTTACTTATATAAACTGTTCGAAAAGAATCTCTACTAGGTCTCTCGGTCGCGAACTCAAGAATGTGAGTCCTGGCGTGACTTGAAACTAGTAGAGTTTTTCTCGAATAGTTATTTGAGTCAGCTGCTTCTTTTTACTTAGAACATTATGATTTCTTTTACTTGGATTAGTTTAATTAAACAGATGTAAAAAAGTTCGTTCGTTCGTTTCACAAAGTTAAGCTTTTCCCAAAAGCTCCAATAACCATTTTCAAAACTTTGATAGTTTTGTAAGATTTGCATGTAACGTACTTAAATTTCTAATAATAAAATCTAAGTTGTCGATAAAACTGGAATCGAGTGGTGTCGCGTCTAAGGCGCACCCCAGTGTTGAAGACAAGATTCAGCACGCGAGTCGGCGCGCTGCCTGCGCCCGCGCCATGTGTCTTTAACGGATTTATTGGAACGCCTGCGCGTGCGTGTCGGCTACTAGATACCTCCTTTATTTATCGAACACTTTCTCTAAGGATTCTTTTATTAAGAAAACGGTAGTTCGGTTGCGCAAGAAGTAAAGAAGTAGGTATATACGCGTTTTCAGTTGCTCTTTCTATTTCATTATGGATTACTGAACGGACTTTAACGATAAATAAGGCTTTGTTTCTATCCAGTAATCAAAACTGAAAGTTTTACAATATAAGCATTAAGCAAAGTTATACGATATTTGTCAAAAGCTATTGATAAGTATGTAGTCAAGTGGATAATACCTGATATGTACATAAATATATCTAATGGAGAAAACCATGTAACGCATAGTACCTACTGATTTAATTAATTTCTCTTTAATATAGTAAAAAATCTTATCTGTAGAAGGTTGCATGCCACTAATTACATTACATACATGAATTTTAACAATCTGTGGAAAGGAATTCTTGACAATCTGTGTAGTTTTATGGTCTAAACACCCGTTATGAAGGAACAGTATCAATTTGCATATCTTAGCAGTTGGGGGCCTACAGTTAGGTGGCGACTGCGCCGAGTCATATGGCGGGCGCTGGCTGAAACCGTAAAAGCTTGCGAAGTGTGCGCATGCGCACAAAGCGTATTGTGGCGCGGGCGCGGCGTGGCATGGACGACACGCCCGCTCATTACGACGAAAAACAGCGCTCCTCTCCGCTAATTGCGATCATTCTTACGCGCTCCCATATTGAGTCAGCACATGTTCCCGCAGCCGAGGCCGCGCCGCGCCGCGCACTGCTGCTATGTTGCGGTTTGCGATTACTGCGTGTGTAATTGTGTAATGAGTGCACGAGTCCTCAGCAAAAACTCACATTTCAGATATTCATATTTATACAGCTTTTATTAATAAATTATTATAATATTAAAGGTACAGCAGTTAAGGTTTGCGGTAACCGAGCGACGGCTGAACGCGAGAGTTTGCGTGAGCGCATAAGTAGGGCCTTGCAATCGCGTCTATGGTGTTTTAAAAGAACGGAGGCATTCACTTGACTTTTGATTATTGGGAGCTATCAGAGGCATACACAGGCATGCGTACGTGTATTCTTTGACAATTTAATAGCATATGCGCTTGCACCTGCCATTGCAAAAAGTAGGCGCACGCTTCAGGCAGTGAAGCGCGGAATTCGTCGCCGCGGTCGTCCTCTAGCCTATCTTATACGCTATTTATTGGTAATTGATTGGAAAGGTGCATTAAGCCCCCGTGTTATGTTTTTATAACGTTTACCATACTTGGATTTCTCGGGTCTTTAGACCAGCCCTCAACCTAAATATGTATGTCTTGTTTTCACATTTCACGTACTTGGACATACCTGTTCGTCTATTCACGTTATAATAATTATGTGGCATGGATAGCGAGGGTCTGCCTTTTAAGTAACCTTTTGTAAACATCTTTGTTTTTGCTTGAATAGGAATTGGTTCAAAAGGAATATTTAAGTCACCTGCACGATGAAATATTTTGCTTGTGTTCTTCATCTTAGAAATCAGTCGCTACCGTACTCAATCACCAATACCAATTTTGATAATTATTATCATCAACCATTATCATAGGTACGTCTTCTGCTAAACAAAGACCTTAATCTTAAGACCCTTAGAGGGGATTGGACATAATCCCTACGCTTGTGAGGTGACTTGGAGATCACTGTTGAAATACCGAAATTTTAGATCCTGCTGGTCTTTCGTTTTTATTTCACTATTTTACCCCGACTTTGACTTATTACAGTTTCACCCCATGTTAGCAATTTGAAGTTCAACTTACCTACATCTAGGTAACCGTACTTTATAATATAAAAATTAGCGCGTAGCGATGCCCTCGAAGCTCCAAAGTTAAGAATAATTTCACAAACGGAAAATATTGTTTTTGCGTACCTAATTCTCCACAATCATCCGTCTAACAGTTCTAAGTCATAATGCCTGTCCGTAAAAAGTATGGATTCTTTAATTTGGAAAATTGCGTGTCTGCGTCTGAGTTGAAATAAATATAAGTATGTATATCTAAAGCTAACTCTTCATTAAGGGTTTGTATGAGCTGACAGTGCTTTATTTATGGAATAAATAAAATATAAATTAAAAGTGTAATTAAAATTAAATCTTTTATGAACTTGGAATATAAAATAAGTAAATTAAACGGGCTCGGGTTTTATTTGTGGGGACAGCGATCAGTCTGGTTTGGGCGGCTCGCAATACTTGCAGCGCTGGCTCAGTGAAGATGTCTGGGCGAGTTAACGCGTGCCCCGCGGCGGCGGCTGCGGTCGCCGCTCATGTCCGCTTAATGAGTGTTTTAACTACTGTTGGTAAATCATGCTTTTACATCCTTCGGGCTCGCGTACACGACGCCGCGAGTCAGCTGCGAATCATGATTCAGTACTAAAAGGCAATTATCGTATGCAATCGAGTGAACCCGACAACAAAAAGGTAGTACGTGAAAACCAATAAATCTCAATCCATGTTCCAAATATATCGCCCGGAGGACACGGTAGAACATACGGTGGCGGTGTGCCCTGCGTGGGCTGAGTACCGCCAAGTCCTCAGGGATGTGGTCGGCGACGGCGACCTCTCGCGCCCGGCACTGGTTCAGGCCATGGTGCGGAGCGAGAGGGACTGGGATGCCGTCTCCTCTTTCTGCGAAGCAGTCATGCTAGCTAAGGAGGAGGCGGGGCGCGTGAGAGAACAAACCTCCTCACGCCCCAGCCGTCGCGAGAGACACTCCGGGCGTCGGGGATCGCGGGACGATCTCCGGCCACCGTAAGTGCGGGCCTGCGGGCGGCGAGTAAGGGTAGCTCACCGCCCGAACAGAACCAGACCCGTGCGTACGGCGCGTAGCGTTCCGCGCGCGCCTCAAAGAGCCATCAGACCACCACAGATGGGGCCCAGTAGGGCTGATGCCTGATCCGGAGCTGCGGACTACCTAGCGGGTTTACCGGGGCTCCGGCTCGAAAAGCAGGAGAAGGAACGGGGTGGTTTTTAGTCAGTAAGAGTCTGACACTCCCTCTCGCCTCGCCCAAGGTGGGAGAAGTCATTGGATGATTTTCCCCCTGAAAAAAAAAAAAAAAAAAAAAATGTTCCAAATATATATAATCTATATTTTATATAAACGACCGTGTAAGTGTACAGAATAAAATAATATCTGGAGAGCTGTATTTTTATTTAACGGGATAACGTTCTTGTACATACGTAACAATTGAAATAAAGTTCGCAATGTGGTATCCCGAGGGCCGAGCGACAACTCGAAATTCAGATACAAAAAATTGGGTTAGCGCAATTAACCGCCAAAGGTGCCGCGATTTTGCTGGCGGATAATGAATGGGCAATCACGCGCCTTTGATAAGTACGCGGGGTGACCAGCTAGCGGTAACCATCGGTTGTGAAGAAGCCCCGTCCCGGAGACCGGTGCGGCAGGCGGCGCGGGGGGCGCGGTGGCTCTGGGCCGGGCAGGCTGGCAGGTCGCGCGGCGGGGAGCAGGCGGCAGGTGGCGCGAAGGCCACTCCGGGACCGGGAGCGCGTCGCCTCCAGTTAATTGATTCCAATCTGAGAAGCGGCCCACGATAATTCACTCTGTAAGTAAGTGTGTATCCACTCTCACTATCGAGTAATTATAAAACGGTCGACAGGTAACGGCATTTCGATTTTCTATTCATTTTGTAGGGATTTAATTTTCTAGATCGTTAGCGAGTGCTTAAAAAGGTTCGTGGTAAGGTTTGATCATCAAGATGTTATTAAAATTATCTACTTTAAGATTGCAGTTAAGCGTGAGAGTTAATCCGAATAATAAAGCGAAAACTGGCGTGATATAAGAACATCACTCATGTTCTTGCCAAAGGCTTTCTGTACCAGTACCTTAATTATATGATTTTATCGTGAATTAATATGAAAAAAGACGACGCGAGTGTGTGACACGTTTCATTGATATAGTTGACAGTCTTCGAGCTTCCAAACGATTCGGACATCCAAAAGCTTAGAAAGCATAGAAACTAATTTAATTAAAGTTTATAAATGCAACCGGACAATTGTTTCAGTGTTAGTATGAAAATTTAAACTGGAATTCAGGAAAGTAAGTGATTACCAAATTCCTGATAGCAAGCATTATTATAGGCTGGAAATATGTAATAATTCTACGTAACGTAGACATTTAGGACAAGGTGATATGCAATATTTAGGAAAATTAAGTATTTTTTTCTACTGGTACTAGGCAAGGTACTTAATCAGATGATTGTTATCGAAACGTAATATCTATAAATCTGAATAATACATTATTTATCAGGATTCCAAATAAATAGATCTTTGCAAGAAATATGATTTTCATAAATACCAACATTGAAACTGGGAGACAGTGACATAGCAAAAAACAAGCCTCTGGACGGAGACTCCAGACGATTATTTGCATCAGCCGCGCCGCCTAGCGCCGGCAGGGTGAACCGATTTAATTGCCATCATTAATCCATGAACAAGACCGTTCCTTCTTTACGGTTGCTATTTTGAGTACGCGTCGCCATTTTCTGTCCATTTTACTCAAGTAATCATGTATATTGAAAATGACTTAATGAAACGTTTAATAACTGCGATTTATATTTGGTCGTAAAATCGTAATTACATTTATTACAAAAGTTAAATAAATTGATTTGCATATTAATAACTTTTGATAGACCCCGGTTCATGTATTTAATGGATGAACACATTTATTTTATTTTCACTTTTAATGCAAAATGTTGAACCTGTATTGTATTGTTATAATATTTTTTGTAATTGGTTGATGCATTTACACCTTTATAAATAAATATTCTATTATCCTTAACAATATAGTGTTTTCTTCATCCTCACCAATTAATTACTAGAATTAATAGCAGCTAGCAAAGAGAAAAGATTTGATGGCTTAATTGTACTGAACCAATTTGAAAAATAGTTTATTTATCTTAATCTGAAAATTTTGTATCGATATTGGTTATTATAGTTTCGGCTCTAAATATTTGTAAGTAACCATGTAATTTCTCTACCACCTAAACATATACTAGTAGATATGAAGCTATGTCTTCCTAGGCGTTGTATGTGTGCCAAAAGTTTTAAATAAAGAATTGTAATCCCACTTCTAGCTAGTTAGGTATTTATTGAACCATTTTAGTTCATTATAACCTATTCTAATAAATTACTACTAAGTAAGTAGCGATATTCAGTTATAACGTTGTTAGAATAAGATAATTGTTAATAAGTCAATCGGTTTAATTCAATCCAACTTGTCATATCAAGTGAACCTTTTAAATCTACATTATTATCACGGTATCGAAAAGCTGTCAACGTGTAATCTTGACCGTTTTATTAAATTATGCTGTAAACACACGACAGACAAGCACTTCAATGATTAATTACACGTCAATAGTCATGTTGGCGGCAACAAAACATAAGCAACGTTTCAGTCGTTATTGATAAAAAGCAACCGAGTATAATAAAACACTTTGTTAACCAGTGTGATTAAAATCAAATACAAAAAATGCTAATCAAAGGGCGAGTGTGTTGTAAAGTAGCTGTTTCCATATATGTAAGCAGGCAGCGGGTAGCGGGTATCAGCGAACGGTGCGTGCGACTGGCCAGAGAGCGCACGCGCCTAGTAATTACGCGCAAAAGGTCGCGCGCACACATTGCGCTCGCTCCCGCCGCACCGCGCCTGCGCATGCCCCATTCCTTCACCATTACACCGTGTCGCCTCGGGCTCATCTTCACTTTCAACCACTACACGACATTAAGCCTGTGCTGACGTCATTAGATCCTGTAACCTGGATCATCGGGCGATACGTGGTCATCTGGTAGTTGTTTGTTCATGATACACGATGTGCTTTGTGCACAGACCTTAACCTTCTGTGTTCTTGTATAATTGTTTATTTAATTATTGGTTTTCAACATTATTTCTGTATCTATAAAAAGCTATCAATGAAAATCGTAAAGATCAAGGATCAATAACTTTACATAGTAATGTCTATCAGACAAGATCATGAAGATTTCATCTCTTGTTTATGCAATAAACGTAAAAATACTAGTCGTTATGCAAATTATAGAAATTCTTCTTGGCGAATGAAGAAATAATCTCGAACGCAAAGAGATTTCCCATTCACTAAGCATGTTCGCATACGAAATGTTTATGTAAAGAGCCCATCGCATTATTACTTTTAAACAAGTTTTAATTCATGCAAGTTATTTGAAAAATGCAAGTCGATAATTATCCCACATTAGTTGGGTATCAGGCCTTGCTTGCTAAGCATACAAAATTCAGTTAACGTATCAAAGTTACACCATTCCATACATACATGCGTTTGCGCCGCGCCACCGTTGACCGCTTAATCTTCTCGACGGAAATTTTATTTGAGTACACTCCGCAAGAAAAGTGTTCATGTTTAATTTTTAATAACCTTTAATTCAAATTATAGAACTTAAATTATTCACATTTTATGAAACAGTTATTTATGTTTGAAGCATGTAACATTAAAAAAGCGTTTATTTTCATCGCCAATATTTTCCCTATAACTTTTATTCTGATCGAAAGGTGCGCAATGTGCATACTAAATATAGGTGACACTCAGTTTTTGCTACTTATTTTTTAATTGTACGTGCAATTAGTATTTTTTTTTCTGAAAAATTATTTCTATAGAAGGAACACGCTGAGGAAAATGGTACTTACGTTTCAGTGATTTTCCTTTATTTTCTTTTGTGCTAAATAATCTAAAACAATTCATTCAGATTATCTGTATTATATTGTAGAGAAACATTTTATAGGAATGTCAACGACTGTATTAACTTGATATCATAAATGCTTTTAACGATTCCATTTAAATGTACGTAAAGATATGCAAAAACGTAAGCTGAGTGCCAGTGCTAAGCTTTCATACTGCAACAATAAATTGTATGTACGAGTTGTACGACGATGCTATTCGAATCAGACGATAATTTCAAGATTTTATGGATAACTATGGTATAGAACGGTATCGGCCATGATTGCACACACCCGTAGCATTATGAGTCCTCCAATAAATTAACATAATATACCAATAATTATTGGCGATCGACATATAAATTACCCGCCTAAATGTACGCGGTATCACGATCAACGCAATTTATAAACTTATGCATAATTTAGTTACGAAGAAGGATCCTCTATCTAATCTATTTATAGTAATAGTGAGTCTCATTCAACTAGTATGAAATTAAAATCAAAGTACCTATTAAATAACGTTACGATAGTTAAATCATAATGCATTACAGACAATATTCTTTATTTAAATTGCTTATTTAACACCAATAGAGTACTATATTATTACTCACTTAGATTGCTACAAAATATTTTTAAATGGACTACTGACCTAGACTTTATGCAACTGGTAATTTTAATAATAGCTACGAACAGTCTGTGCGAATGCGAATGAACAAAAGACTGCCACTGTTTGAGTTCAGTAGTAAAACATTTGCATAGCACGCTTATCGTATTAGTGCATATTTCCAAAGAAATGTAAGTCAGTGAAAAAAGTATTTGTTGCAAGAGATTTTTCAGATTGTACACTTGAATAAATAGAGTCAGCCAGCTATATTTGAGAACCGTCTGGGTAAACTTCACTGTTTAATTACGGAAAAAGCTTAAAAACCAACTGTTTAAAAGGAAATTGTGCAGTCTCTTTGTCTATCAGAAGCTGTCAACAATGTAATAAAGATGTTTTCAGATAAATGGCTCGCCACGGTCACTCAGTCTGGTAATTATTGAAGCCAATCGCAATTAAGTGTCGGCGACGGCATGTGGCTGTGACAACAAAGCCTCAATTAAGTGCCTACACTGCCTACGACCATGAATTTCATGTGTTATGATTGTGCGACAAGTAGTCGCGTCGGTCGCGTACTGAGGCGACGCGTCGCGGCTCACTGCGTCCTCTAGTCGCAGTCGCAACATCTGCCGCCGCCTTTATGATCCAACGGACTTCACTGCGCAACCTGTCTAGGTAAGTAAGCAATGTAACTCTAACACTATGAATGAAATATTTTATTATTTCTATAACGAATCTTTATCTACATTATGTATCTACGTATTTTTCAGTTATGTACTTGAACAAAACAGATTTTTATAGTAAGTACATAATGCTGTTGTACTCGCTCATAAAACGTGTATATGTTGTCTGGTTATCGTTTGTATTACAGCAATTACCAGATGAAGAAGTTATTTAATTTCAATGTCACTTTGACGGCGAGCTCTTACCAAAGAAGATAAAAATTTTACGATTTCAATTACATACATTTAAAGTCATAATCTGGAAGTATTCATAGCAACCAATTAGGTATTTAATAATCACAATTTAATAACCACATTTGAACTGAATAAAATAACTTTATTGCGTATTATAAAAACCAAGTTAATAGTAATTTTACTGGAAACCTAGTTGAGGTCATTAATTGATTTCAGTAAATCAGAAAAATAGACTTACGCTGTATAGATACAATACACATAATTATAACAATTAATTTAATTTAAGTAATTCAAGTAAGAAGGAACTGTTATTTTGTAGCATAAAATAGGTAGAAAGTGAATATAATTTTTCGCCAAATCGCAAGTGCTTGTAGCGCGTAATGGCTGAGCAGGCTACGTGGTTATAAATAAAACTTTCGCGCGGCGCAAGCGCGTTAAATCGAATCCGACGATGGCTGGAACTCGTCCTGGCGCACCTGCGACAATTTTTATAGTATAAATTTGCATTAATTCATTTAGTCCTGTTTTCAACGCAGCGTATAAATGGGTTAGCCGGTAAGTGGTGGGATCTAGCCGCTGCCGGGCGGCACTGCGCGGGCGCAGCGCGGGTGTCGAGACGCCGCACGCCGGGCGCACGTCGCGTGTCGCCGGCCACCTTTCAGAGTTAATCGACAGACAACAAGCCTATGCGTCTACTGTACTTTCTTTGTCCACTTACTAGGTTGCCTGCCTAAAGACTAAATGTCTTAACTTAGTCTAGACTAACAACTGTTAGTCAAGATTTATGATGTAATGTTGCATGCAAGTGATCCTTTAATACTGAGAAGTAGGGCTCTAAATGTTACGAGATTTATAGAACAAGACAATAATCTCAGTAATAGAACTAATAAAAAAATTAAAGGATATCTTATTACAATCCTTTATCCTTATTATGTTTAGTCCCTACCTACAGAGACAAAAGGACAAAGTTGCAAATTCTAACTAGATAGATATATTTATAGCTTGTCTAGCTATCTACTTAGTGAGATCGCATCTGTAGTAATTACCCATTGACTGTCAGCCATCATCCTCAATATACGTGCGCACGTTTAGTATGTAAATATTTTACTGATTTTTACTTATTTTGCCTTTGAGCTATAGAAAAGTATAGAGTACTAGAGCGGTTTGGTATCCACTCTTTAGAAGTTTTATAGTAGTAAACAACTACAATGTAAGTTAAGTACTAAAAGCAATAACGATGATATTTTTGTAATTAGTTTCTTTCTTTCTTCTTTCATTGTTAAGGAATGAGTGTGTATGGTGCTTAAACTACAATGTTACCATGCAACTTAATAGTCAACCGAGCAACTTGTAAGATTTCCATAACTCTGCAATTCAATCTAAAATTATTATATTTCAAAACGTTGAACTGCTTGTTGAAACTTGCTAACATGAATTAAAACTCATAAAACATGGTAAATATCCCATGGTATGAATCCATGTCCAAAATTTCTCATTCCTAACGTAACAATCACCACATAGGTAACTAGTATAGAACTTTGTAAGCGAATTGATTACAAATATAAAGGCCGCAGTTATGATACAACCATAGATTTTTTTAGGGTGGAAAATCAATCTATCTCTTCTCCCGCCTTGAGAGAGGCGAGTGGGAGTGTCTGACTTTTACTGACTTAAAACCACCCCGTTCCAACTCATGCATTTTAAAACCGGAGCCCCGGTAACCCGCCAGACAGTCCGCAACTCACAACCACAGATAATAAATGATTTTAAATAATTACTTACAGATTTGTCAAAATCACACATATAAAACTTGTCATCTGAAACAATGAAATCAATGTTATAACATTTTGCAACTATTATAACGGCAAACGATTGCCCCAGGGAGCACTTAGAACATTTTCCAGGTATATATGACGCATGCCTTCACTCTCCATTTCATACGAAACAGGTTGGTTTCACACCCAATTGACTCAGTGGTTTAATAAAACACACACGTGTTCGGAACATGGGAATTCACTTAGAAATAGTGGTTATGTAACTTAGTACATTACATAATGACAATATAACATTAGGTGGAAGGTGAACAAGGATCCGGGCTAACCGTCGAGTACGTAACTTTATTTTATTCTTAACATGTTCACAACGAATTTTCCCACGATGTAAATTATTATGCTTGTTGCTTTAAGCTATGTATTAGAGGATTCTATCATTTGTTTATTGGTACCAATCAGTGACTTTGTATTACGTGAATATTTTTGAAAAACTTAATATATAGACGAGTAGGTATATGCGGTATATTTCTGTTGACATGTATGTAACTGTTTAAAGTACACAACTGTAATAATAATCATGATGTTTCGTCATTTGATCATGATTCTATCTTTATACCCTAATTTGTTTTATTGGACCATTTATTCGCAGAAATGTTGCATAAAATTCGAACGCGTAAAGCGCAGTACAAAAGACATCAACGATCGCGTGGTCTATCGTAGACCAATATGCGTGGACGCAGATTTAATTCTAATAGGTATATTATGAAGG
The DNA here is from genome assembly GCF_023101765.2 of Spodoptera frugiperda. NCBI lineage: Eukaryota > Metazoa > Arthropoda > Insecta > Lepidoptera > Noctuidae > Spodoptera > Spodoptera frugiperda. Next base: position 9,166,240 of record NC_064212.1, read on the forward strand.
GACATTGTATAATAAATATATTAATGTTCTATTGTTCACCTGTTAACATACTGCAACGATTACAAAAAAAAAGATTAATTGTGTATTCCTCTATTTTGGGTAGACAACATATTTTTTCTACTGAATGAAGTTTTTTTAGTAACTTTTTTAATGGGGGCCCTCAATAAAACTTTCTCCACTAAGAGTCATGTGTAAAACAAAACCGCGACAGTTTTTATAAGATGCCTTATGATATTCTAAAAAATCCAAGAACTTTTTCGTTATTCAAAAAAGTCGTGGGGTAACTCTGTGTGCGGCTCTAGTTACTTTGTTACTGGATCGGGCATGATTCCCGAGTTAAATTTATTCAGACCGTTTTTATTTACTGGCAACACCTTTAGCATTTCAGTAGGTAAGTAATCACTATAATATATGGATAGCTTGATGTTTAATTTATTAACTGCATTGTCGTGTGTTGTTGCAATGCAGGTTGCATAGCTCGTGTTCTTTGCAGGTCAAATTATGTCCAATACATATATTTATTAACAATGGAATACTTATATTTCAAAATAAATAAATATAACTCTAGCTGACCCCGCAAACTTTGTACAATTAAATTTAGCTTTAGTTTTACCTATCTAGAATCTTATTTGTATACTTATTGTCATAATCATACAAAAGGTAACTTTATTTTAAACATTCACATTATATTAAATTATTATATGTGTTTGCAATCATTTTTTAATTACCTATATATGCGAGACTAATGAACAGCAATTGATTTTTATATATAGAGATTAGTTAACGCATAAATATATTCATAATTATGATTTCCAGTTCTAGTTAGTAGTTTATCTCTCATGTTAATATTAAAATGAATTGAAAACATCACCACATAGGTACGCTAAGGCGTCTCAATTCTAGTTAAATTAATTATCCCCACGCTGCCGCTGTTAGGTATTCAATATTAATTCAAATCTAAAATCCAGGTGTTTTAAGTGATGAGTCTTTTAATTTTATATTTTTTCCTAGCTCGCAAAAGCTGAAATTACAGAAATAAATAAAATTTACAACCTTACGTGGTTTTATAGTACATACATACATATTTTATATTATTTCCTAGCTACTTCATTCGTTATGTTCCAACCCCTATTGCAAGCTTTTTTCAGACTTCTCTAATCACAAAGTTAGAGACAATTCAAACTCTTACTGACTAAAACCAACCCGTTCCTACTCCTGCTTGTCGAGCCAGAGCCCCGGTAAACCCGCTAGGTAGTCCGCAGCTCCGGATTAATCATCAGCCCTACTGGGCTCTATCTGAACACCTATTGCAAGCTAGGGGCGATTCTAATCACAAAGTTAGTTTAAGACAATTCTAGACTCTGTGCTATAACTAAATGTAACCTCTTTACTCGGTGCGGAATCGAAAAGAAAACGTCATACTCTACCACCATTATAGCAGTACTTATCACTTGTTATCACCAATCAGCGACTGTCTAAACATCACATAAAACCATCCATTGGTATTAAGAAAAGTTAAGGCGCGCTTACTGTCGTACTCACTGCCGTACTCAGAGTCGTTTAATGGTTACTTAACCTAGTCCTTAGCATGGGTTTCTGAGTGCGGCAGTCAGATTCATTTGTTGAGTACTTAAACTATTCCTTAGTAACAATTTTGTTCCGAAAACAATTGTTAAGTAACCATTAAATGACTCCAAGTACGCCTACATATATATATGAATAAAAATAATATAATTTATTGACGACAAAATTCCGGCAGTTCTAGTATGAAACATCCATGTTTCGTATTACCGTCTGCAAGGTTTGATGGTCGTCCCTCGAATCGCTGACGATGACGCGCCATATGGTGGCCGCCATGCGCCCGCGCCCGTGCCAGCTCAAAATTACAGGTTATATCAATTGGTATCATTCAATGAACGGGGACCCTAACCAAGGGACGAGCCTGGTGTTAGGATAATTGTTTGCACTTAAAACTACGAGTTTATGTACCGTTACGGAGTTACACACGTCGGCACGCGAATGTGTTGGTCGCTGAGGTATATTTGTTTATTATTTTGTTTGTACATTAAGTTGTTGACGTGAAATCAGAGAAGATTTTTTTTTTATTTTGCAAATTGGTATTGTTTACTTTGTTGCTATGGTAGTTCTAAATGAAGATCGTTCTTTTAGTAGATCTAACATAAATCTGCTAAACTTCTCACTTCTTCTGACTGAGTTAGGTAATTTGCTATTTGTTTACTTACATTAATAGATCCATGTTATTCATGTATCCCTAATAGTAAAATGATTATTGTAGAGTTTATCTATTTGTTTTATGAAAGTACAGCTTTAATATTGTAAAATGGGTAGATTGTCAACATCTCTTTAGAACTAGACAATTCAAACAAAGAAAGATCTACTACATCATTCTAATCTACTCTCATCACGCAATCAATTATCCTAAGTAATCAATTCAGACACGATAATTGGGCACAAGTTTCCAAACCAGCATATTGTCGTTTATTACTAACGATCATCTATAGAGATTCCCCCTCATGCAGTCACATCTCTGATGAGAGCCATGACGAATCGTTCGCGAGATTAATTCCATAACGTGTCGACATTTTAATTGTTACACTTTGTTTTAGATGGAAGCAATATGTCGGAGGCGGTGGGCCGTTATCTGATGAAATATGTCCGTTATGATTGGCAAACAAACAGTATGGCGCCGCCATATGTCGCGGCACGTGCGCCCGCGCATCCAACGCTCTGCTCACTCACCGGTGAAACTGTAAACTATAGTGTGTAAGACGGACAGACAGGACTTGGCTTCCTTAACGCCTACGTCATAGTATGAATTGGTTTCCAAAAAATATTGTTTAATTTACTGATTAAGCTTTCATCAACACAAATTAACCTATACGATTCATAGTCTTGGTGTTTCTACAAGTTTTCTCTTCATATATAACCAGTTAATTATTTTTAAAAGGGAATCAAGTAAATTAGACCTTTTCTAGCCACAAAGTAACTAACCAAACAATTTTTCTCCTCTAACATTAGCATACTGAAAGCAAACTGTAATAGATTATTAGCTCTGTGGTTAGAGAAGCCAGTGCGCGCGCGCCGCCCATCCGTCAGTGTAATCGCTAGTTAATCATTTTTCGGTTGATGGGGTTCATTGTGCTTCACCCTACACGGATTATAACTCATAGCCAATTTTAAGCGTGCAAAATTTTGAAATTACTTTTTTTTTTCAAAATTACTTGTCAACGACTATGATCTGTCGGTGAGGTTTTATAAACAATAACAATGTGTGGACGTCACCGGGCGCCCGTATGGCTCGACCGCGAATCGACCCTACTACCACTGACATTGAACTCTAGAGCTTGCTATCGGAGTGATAGCGGGGAAAACTAGCCCTTCCTTCAGTTTTACATAAAATGAGGTGTGAAAATTATGAGACCGAAAAACTTACAATTTATGCGTGTTAATCAAATACTTTTGTGTGTACTAGCTACTCTACTATAGAGTCCATAAACACTTTTTATGTTATACCTTCGTAACTAAAATTATATTAAGCTTTAATTATATTGCATTAAAGTCCCTTTTTCCGAAGAACACCTTTTGTTATATCGACAAAAGTGTTATCTAATTGCAACAAGGCTTGCAAATGTTTCTAATAAATGTTTTATACATTTCATTTTAGAAGGAATAGATTTATTTAATCAATCACATATTAGGTTCCTACACACCTCTCAATAATATGAAAGATACTTTTATAGACAGGTAATTATGACATTTTGTTTGGTGCGTACACTTGACACAGGTGTAATTCCTTATTCGACGACAGTTATACACAAACTTTTTCTCTTAGTCCCTACTAAGAGAAAATATTTTAATATTCAAAATTATAATCAAGTTATTGTCAAAACAATACCTTAATTATACTATTGAATAGATTAACTTTTTTAGTACCTATATTTAGTGTCGTAGGTGAGGTACATAATGCGTCTAAACAATTGGAAAAAATCAATTGAATTTATCTATTCATTAAACTGCCTTCTAGTCATCATCACTGAAATGAGAGTAAAATGAATTAAGTAGCTACTTACTTTGTAACGTAACGTCACGCCTTTTATCCCCAAAGGGGTAGGCAGAGATGCACATTACGGCACTTTATAAGTGTTATAAGTCGAATGTAATAGGGGGTGTGCCTATTGCCATATACTGAGCACAATTCCAGACTCCAGATCTGAAAAAAAACCAGTAGTTCTTTGTATTAGTAGATAATTCATATGACAGCAAAGAACATAGATTATACTAACAACATCGACAACTGGTAAACATGAAGTATGGATGTTATAAAGCTAATTATGTAAATATAAGCCGCGTCTCCCCTGACAGTGTATGGCAGGGAGGGCCCGCATGCCGCTGCCGCTCCTGCCCAAGTGCGGTGATTTGCATGCTCCTCAAGCCGATCACTGCCACGATAACTTTAACAGCTTCGACGGTTATAAATACAACACATGACGCACGAACTAATCAGACGATAAATCACACTAGATGTACATAGGTAAGTAAGTATGTGTGCGCTTAGGTAGTAGATACTAGCTTCTGTCAGCATTACCCGCGTTCCCGTGATATAAAAAGTAGCCTATGTATAATTTCAGACCATAATCTTCCCCTGTTCCAAATTTCATCCCGATCCCTTCAGCCCTTTTGACATGATTGAGTAACAAACTTACACATAAATGCAAACTTTTGCATTTATAATTTAAAGTAAACTAATCAACGTGTAGATAGTAAATACCTGCCTAGTAATGAACGAGATACAACGAGGTAATAGGACATAAATAAACAAAACCTTAATGCAAAACATAATTTACAGATAGTTAATAATGATTGAATAATTAAAAATATAATTATCTTCTAAATTAAAAACCACTCTCGCAACACTTAGTTAAAAAAGAAAATGCTAGAGATACTACATTAGTTCCCACAGGAAATTAATTTGCCCCAAACTGTTGATGTCTAATAAATAACGATAAGATTGCAAATGTGTTTATTCACACAATTAATACACCCCATAAAATAAAACAAAAGCACTCCAATATCTTCTATATTTTCAATTTAGATAAAGAATTGGTTCAATTATTATTTTGAAACATTTCGCGACAAAGGAAGGAAACAATATATTTACGGTTTATGCGATTAACGTGTCGAATTCTTCGCTAGCGATAAAGACAATAAAACAAATAAATTATTGTTGCGAGGTGTATCTATTATTAGAGGATGATATTAATTGCGCGTACGCACCTGGGCGTGCAGGTGACTGTTTCAATTTGGGGTCAGCCATGTTTTTGACCATACAACATTATAAAGAATTGTGGGAATTGACACCATAGAGAGATAAATAGATAATGCTTTAAGTGTTTTAATAGTTTATTTGTTTTTGTTCATTGTTGTGTAGATTGTAATTGATATTTAAGTGGATTCTTTAGTAGTGTGTAGGTAATACTTAGTTATAAGTATGAAGATAGATGTAACTACTAATTATTTTTTCAGGAATAGCTTAAAACAGACGTGGTCTCTTGCCAATTAAATTAATTATCATTAATATCAACCCCTATAATACTCTGAAGGGACCGATACCATGACATACCGTCAAGTTTTCGCCAGTTTCTTCTGTTATTTTATTAGTGGCATATATAGGGCGAGTCTTGCTTCACACTGTCTCTGGCTAGTATTTTAAAAATATACTCTCGATACCGTAAGAACTTTGGTAAGAAGAGAACCTTTCCAGCAGAGAATAATCATGAATTAAATGGTAAAATCTAGAGATCTTAACTAAAACAACTAATTACATCCATCTTGTGTACCTATAGAGGTATTTTTGATGATTGACAGATGGATTGCTGGGATCCTAGCTGAAGTAGGGTCCACTTTCAATCGCTAGAATTATTTTAAATTGTCTCATATGTAGTTTCATACTATTCTTAGTACCTACTGGTAATAGCGCCCATGCGAAATTCATGTATCGCACGGAATAAAGGTGAGACCGAGACAGTTATGTTTAATATAGTACCTACTAGTGTATTACACTATTGAAAAGTGTTATTTTCTCTACGACTCTACCTAATCAAATAATCCCCACTGAAATTGTATGTGAAAAGGTAGTCAAAATAAAAGTCCATGTAAACACTTTCCCGTTTATTTAGAATATTCAATAATATTTTATCACATGTCGGTAAGAGTTGACAATAAGCACGCCAAGCATTCAATCACCACGAACGTCGGTAGTCGGCCCGATACGGCGGACCGACATCAGTACAAACATTACAGAATACAGAAAAACAAAAAGTACTTAATCTTTATCATGAAACTGTCGACAATCATAAGTAAACATTTCATAAATTTTCTTTTATTTATTTTATTATACATTTAGCAGTTCAAAGCTCTGTTTAATTCAACTGTTGCTCCCTGTAACTTAGTAACAATCACTAACAAAAATATATAGAATTTCACGAGTTACCATATAAAAATGTTGGAAACTATTGTTGATGTATTCAATATTGAGCTCATATATTAAATAAGTCGTCATCAAGTTTACAAAATTTTATAGTTATACCAAAGGACTTTTTATTAATATCAAGTTTATGTGTTTTTTATATAAATAATTTACATATTATAATCGTCCAATTAATGGATCGAGTGATAATATTGATGGAACGACGAATATTCAATTATTTTTTACAGTTCTTTAACGTCAATGGAGCTTTTAACACACTTGTAATGAGACATAAAATTGTCATAATATCAGGTTTTCAGAAGATTATCTGAATAACATTTGCAAACAGGATGAATACATTGTATTAATGTTTTGAATGAGTTCGAGTGCACCTGTACCAATGATCGTAAAATATAGTAAGTAACCTAGAGTAAGGAATAAAGAAATACCAATTTCGTGGCGTTTAAAGAATACAGGTAATATCAGCCCGACAATATCACCTTGTTACAGTAACGAGTGTGGACGTTACAAAAATATAATTTACACAAATAATATCATGTAAGTATACTAGTATTGCATAACTTACGGAACATTTATATCTTACAGGAGTGCGGCTAAGGTGCACATTTGCATTATTATAATTTGTAAACCTATTTCCAACATTTCATTATTCAGATATTATAACATTAAGTTCGTGTGTAACTAGGGAATAACATCTAGGTAAATAAATGCGTATAGTATGCTTGTGGTAAACAATTTAGACACAAAGGTACTTAGTTAACATAAAGTCTTGGGCTCGGTACACTCATTCCATCAAATACTACATTATGTCATATACTTTGTAAAGGTTTCTTCATGATACACATTTACGCAGATTTTTACATTCTTGGATGAATGATAATGGTTTGCTTACAGCATCTTGCGTCAAAGTTATGCGTTGTAATACTGGTACTACTCCCAGCAATAATTAAGTGATGTAGAACAGCGAATGTACCAAGCCCGTTACACAAAACCATCTTAGATACATGCAAGAAATCATAAAGAAAATAGAACTAACAATAATGGTAACTAAATCTAGCACAGCAAAACTTTGTATCAGATAACGCCAGCACTAGTTATCAAGAAATGTATGTATTTCATAAACTGGCTATACCCAATAACATACAATACGTTTACTACATAATATAGAAAAGTAAGAAAGATACTTAACATACAATAGGTACACAATAGTAGGAATAATACTTGAGATCCCAAGCTATAAACGAAGAATACATGAATAATAATAAGAATAAAAATATCCTAAACAATCAGCTGTTAAACCACGACAAATAAACTAACGTTAATGATACACCTTTGTTTTAATTTAGAGGCCTATAAATACTTAGAAAAACTGATAATATTGGTGTCATTCCAATCAGTACCTAGAAGTAATATCATTATAAAACTGAGTATATTAATCTTTGTGAAATGACGCAAATCTCTTGATCGTTTAGTCCTTGTCTTTTAGAGGAAGGTAATCTATGAGAATCATGGAAATACTGGTGTCATTAAATACTTCATCTTCCGTAAAGGTTCAAATATTGGTCAGTACCCTTAGTAGGAGTTCGTTTTACGTTGAACGAGACCGCGCTAGGCGCTCTGATTGGCCAGCTCCAATGAATCAACCAATCAAAGCGAATGCGCTCTCGTTTCGATCTAGTTCAACGTAAAACAAACTCGTACTAAGGGTACAGGTTACTTGCGTAAAAATTGCGCAGTTTACAAGCGCTGCCAAATACATATTTGCGCATGCAATATTTTGCATATAACCAGGCATTTAAAGTTTCAAGTGATCATAACATACTCAGAGTTATAACGATACAAGTAAGTACATAACTAATTAACATTGTAAAATTATTGTAAATAGAATAAACGTTTATGTATCACCGACGAATTGCTTAGAGCTTAGCGAGATTAAATTATTTTGATAAGGCAAGAAATATTTACTTCTATTTGCTGATATATGTATATATTTTGATAGTTATAATTACACAACAAATAACCACTTAAGAGAAGATCTTTGGAATGCAAACGTGTAGAGTACTACCTAACAATGGTATATGTATTTGGACTTATATTGTGATTATAAGTATAATACTGTGAGATTTATAATAACACGTATAATGCAGCATTTATTTACATTTTTATTAGACATAATATATAACGTGAATGAATATGATATCGTAAACAACTATGACATACAATTAGTACATAATATATTACTTTTGATAACGAGTTGATATTGAATATGGAAGAGGTTGTCTATTTTGTTAGGTAGTAAATTATGAGTGTACTGACGAGATAATCGCAGGTAGCGGCCGATTTGCATTCCGTTAGTTATTTAGTATGTAAACTACATTCATTACAAGCCTCCGATAAGATCACTGGGCATGATCGACGGCATGTGCATCTCTACATGCCTACCTGTATATATTGTGAGTATACTAGTTTACAAAATATAATCATCTATGCCTTCGACGGGATATCCTGCGGTGTCTATGTATAAACAACTTTATTACTTATTGCATTGTGAAGTCATACACACACATACACAAATGTGCTCGTATAAAACTTGCCAGTTACAATATTTTGCATTGCTTTTTATACTTTTAGATCGTATACAGATAAATTCAAACCATGCAGGTTTTATTATAAATATCTTTTATTTTATACTCCTATAGGCTCGATATAAGGTAAGATATCGGCCGGCTAGTGATGACCGATTTGAGGACAGCCTATAGGGTTACAAGTATACGTTCAGCCAAATACAAGATGTCACAATTTGAGTTACTTCCATTTATAGGTTGTGAAATTGTGCAATATTTGCACTTTGTTAGAAAATTGTTTATTTAACTGAATGCATACTTTTTAGTTTGTGAATATACCTAATTAATAATATAGTAGTAACATATGAAGCGTAACAATAATCCTGCCACAGTAGCCTCCTCATACCAAAGGCATAGATTCATTATCAATAAATAACAATGAGCACTATTTTGAAAGAAAAATATTTATCTAATCTGCGAATAATGTAAAATATATAATATTTAGGTGGGTTAACAAGTATGTATCTATTTAAAGCGGACATGTATTAGAATATACAGTAAATCTGATATACACATTTCTTTAATAAGGGGAACTGTCCGGTTTACTAACAAGAACCAGTATATACATATAATGCGCTAATATCTGTTGTAATATCATGCAGTGTAAACAATTGGGTCGCGGCGTTGTTCCGGAGACGATAATGTGGCTATGTAACTGTAAACAGACCTCAAAATCTGACGTAGTGTGATATAATATGTAACAAATAAACACGTTCGTAAATTTTCTAGAAATGTATTACAACTGGTTTCCTTTTCAGGGAACAGTGTGAAGTTCCACTAAGTTTGGAAAAGGAGGATCCTCCGACCAGGCAGGCTTTCGGATTTTTCTTTTTGGCGGATATTCTATCCATGTTTATTCGCATGTGTTGTAGGATTTAGGACGTCTGTGATTTCTATCATCTGTCACTTGTCATTATGTCGCCACATCTTTAATAAATTAGCTGACGTTTCGATAAGTCAATCTGGTCAAGGTTTGAGGAAAGGTCACAGGATCCAAGCAATTGTCTGGGAGGCCAAATAGTCATTCAGACTTCGAAAACAGTTTTTATGTGTAATGGTTTTAAGGTTCAAGTTAGACAAGAATGCTATATCATTCATTGTAACTAAAAAGATAAAAGTTTGTCACTTAATTATCATGACATAGTTAAATTTATTATAACACCTACAAGAAGTTCAAAACAGTCTCCTGAACAATGATTTTATTATAATTGCTGAGAACCTTTTCCATTTAATGTTTACCAGCGTACTAGTAAATGCAATCAAGTGTATCCGTTACTAATACATCTACCTCAGATTTATCTCAAGCGATGTCGCAACAGTATTGCCACACTGCATTCGCTTCGGTCCCAGCCGCGACCTTGAACATTTGCTGTCACAAAAATTGTACGACAATATCGAATTTAATATAGAAATACAGTGCGAAGATAGATATACAACCACTGTATGTACGTATATGAATACTCGTTTTTCACTGGTATATGAATATTCTTATTAAGATCTTAAAACCATTTTTTAGTACAGTCGCCATTGGATTTTCTACTTAATATCGTAATGAATTAAGTTGAAAACCCAATGAAAGAGCTGTATTAAGTGGTTAATATGAATATTGGAAGTCAATGCAACAGTTCCATACACAGTGTATTTTTTCCTACAATATAGTGTAAACGTTCATAATATGTGTCAAATGTGTGGTGTATTTACAAAGACACGTGTATATAGAATCGTTGCCGCTCATTCTTTCCATACGAGTATTAATATCCATATATAAGATTACATAGTTAGTCAATGTTGGTGTAATATCTATCTCTCGCACCGCTATACATGTCCAAGTGACCACCTGTGTATGTACTAGATAGATAGATCGCAGTTACAATAAGCCTAATGTTAAGATATTGTGTACTTATTTGTGCACTAAAGATGTGAGCCTCCTCATAGCCGGTTTAGTAGTAGTGCCTTTGGTTTTCTTAGTCTGCTCCTTGACGCCCCTGGAAAATGAAGAAAACTTAATATAAACACTACATTTTAAATATTATGTTGTTAATACTACAGTTACTTTGACTAGTTATCAAACATCAAACATTTATAACTACGTACGGGTAAAATATTACAATATGAATACAAAAATATACATAGAAATTACTAAATTAGTCTATCCTAATTTCATTCTAAGATGAAAATCTAATACTACAAGAGATATTTGATCGTTTAAATGTAAGTTTGTGAATAAGTTAAATAACATCTTTTACAGCAAGTTCTTCGGAAGGTTCTTGAGCCTTGTTTTCCGGGATTTCAGACTCTCCAAGATTTCGACCACATAAATTGTAAGTCGTATATCTACATTCAACACAAAATAAACCAATAAACATAATTATAATAAAACAAAAACGTTAAAAAACCTCAATTATTATGAACCTTGGGAGATTTCCTTGACTTTTTGCCTTTTTAGTGTTACCACTTAGTATCAACAAAGTAAAGCATAACGTCACTATTACCTTATAACAAAGATAATAAAAACACTCAAAGGCTGAATGCTGTATTGTGATTGCCCGTTCTAGTTTTATGTTTTTATTAAACCTAGAAGTCGTGAGACGGTAATGTTCGGAAGATTAGTAGGATGTGTTTCTTTTAACTATAATGTTATGTATCTAGAATTGAAATCTGAATAATAAGAATTTATGTGTATTATGACTTTTAACAAGTCGTAAGTCTTTTAAAATACCTCAAAACGTCTTAAATTTTAATCTTCAGTAAACTTAACCATGTACTGTGTTCGTTAATTGCTTGAACACCGACATATTTTTTATTTTTTTCAAATGATATTTTATTACCTATGAAACTCATAACAAAACTGGTGAAAATTGAGAGTGACATTAAATGACCACAGCCGCAAATCTGCGAGTAAAATATGAGATTTGATGTTTACTTTATTTTATAGTAATTATTTATTATGTAACTTACAGATAGCGCGTCAAGTCCTCAATGTCGACAAGCATGGAGTCTTGTCCCATGTGCAGCTCATCCCGAGCCATCAGCATCTTGACAAGCGTGTCATTCAGCGACTCGATCTGAGAGTGCAGCTCGTTCACTATCACCTGTAAACATGAAACCACTAATTATGTATGGGTATACAAACAAACATAACCTCAGGCCGTCTCCCATGGGGATAACGGAACGCCAATTGCTACGAATCTTACATGCCTCTAAGGGACCTAAAAGCTATAAGGGAACACTGGGTCCCCTAAAGAAACCAGTATTGGAGCCTGTTAAGGTATATCCCAAAGGTGAAGCCCATCACTTCAAAAGTGCCTAATGTCTTTCTATTTTTAATAACCTTGCCCCACACTAGGATTTTCTACTGTACGACACAGGACATAGGGTGGGAGGTTTACAAAAATACTTGCTTCTCTCTTGTAAAGTTTTGGTGACCATCTGCGACCCAAGCCACCTGTATTATGGCAAACTCCCTTCTAAGAACCGGGTCTTTGTTAAGTACTGGACTAATGCCCACTAATGATGATGATTCTTTTTCACTTAACACGTAATGATGGGTCTCAAAAGACGCGCTCACATGGACAAGTAAATAACCATTATCGCAGTAAATAAACATATTAAACTCAAGTTATTCCTGTCCCCATACCCTTGATAATGTTGTTGGACATGGAGGAGATAAGGAAGTGCATACATAACAACTGCGACAGTAATATTATTTGCTCACTAATATTATTTATAGGAACTTTACCGTGTGCAATTTTATCACCAGAGTTGAATTTTCCTTGTAATTAGTAACTTTTAGTTGAGTGATCGTTCGATTTCAATTTCCAATGGTTAAATAGATTTATTTATTGGTAATAAGACATTTCTTGAGCTGTGCTTTATATTATAGGCGAATTACGATTACACTAGTGACATAATAGATAAAAATCCTACTTAACTACACACAACTGCATAATATTCTTTACAGACTTCTCTAAGATGTTACGTTTTTATAATAACAGCAGATAGGCACCTACGTACGCCTTTGATATGAAATCGCCAAGACATTACCCATTATTATAATGCACGGTTGGAAAGTTTATGCATTAATCTCTACAACCATAAAAACAGCGAACGGTGTCAGAAGTAATTACATGCAGCTAAAGTACCCATCAAGGACAACATTGAACCTTATGATGTACGAATTAAAGTTGAAAACGTGACGAGTTCAATGATTTCATGTCAATTACTAAAGGCAATTACACAACAACCTACGCATTTATTACACGGTATGCTAATATTTTAAATGCGAAAGTGAATCTCGCCTCTGTTTGCTATTTAATTATACGTATATTATCGCAGCGAAGCTCTACAGAAGATTAAGGTTTTTTATTATTTTTATTGAAGTGAGTACATGGCAGGCAGCCAGACTAATGACGCTGACGCAACGCGACGTCTACATCGCTCTATTGATGGAGAAATTGTTTGTCGCCTGTGGTTTAGCGCCCTTTGTTTGCTAATGCTCTCCTTAAAACCTAAGTCTAAAAGCATTTTTAATATCATCAGTATAACTATTTACGGTAGGCATGTAAGTTTATAAAGGTAGTCAACAAACCGAAACAAAAACCGCTTGTCGGCGTTAACAGTTAATTCGATAATAGCTACGAGCCAGTAGCAACGTTTCCCAGCCAACTTTTATGTAAACTAACTTATACTTTTGGAAGTCGGCCAGATTATTACGTGAATAAAGAAATGAACAGCTAAACTGTAAATACGAAGGACTCGCCTTGCCAGCACTACCATAGTACCTACTACTTTCTGCATTTAATTTAAATACAAAATCTTCATAAAGAATACGACAAAAACCATCAGATTCTTTAACAATAGTCATTGTGGTGTATAAGTCCATTGTATTAGTGTTTGTGCATGAATCAGCACGCGCTGGAGCGATCTTGATCCTCAAGGCCGCGACAAGCCGTCATAAAAACGGCAATCAAAATACCTAATATAATATTGCACGTTTACCTACGTCCAGCATTCTAGATCTGAGCGATCATAATCTTTGGAATGGTAACGAATGTCGCGTGAAGAGAGACGAATGACTCACACAAGCTTAAGGCTCCAATATCGAAAATAAAACGAGTGGGAGGCTGTTGATATCCATAAATAACTTCATTTCGTAAGTATTGACACAGAGCGTGGGAACATTATTGCATAGTCATTCGTCCTGAATAACTTTGAAAACTATGTATTAGGTAGTAAGGTACAATTTCATGTAAATTGTAACATGAAAAACGCGAGTAGCCAGTTCAAGGTTGCTACACGTATATTTGTACTTGAAGTAAGTACTTATGTTACTTTGAATAAAGATAACGTTTTCCTACGTCAACGGTTGAACAAGTTGCATTGTATAAAAGTTATGTAACGGAAAGACGCATGTATGTAAGTAGTTAAGTAGGTACCTTTCTACTTAATGAGATACAAGTCGTTAGGTATCTACCTAATTTCCTTCGACGTCATTATCGTAAGATTCAAGCCTTAAAATTAGTTTGCAGATTTATACCTACTAATAAAAAAGGTAATTTAAAAAACTAAAAACCCGACTGCGTTTCTTTATAATATGAAATAAGCCAGCAGTATGTGCCCTCACTAAGTCTTCATATTTAGAATGGGTCCCGACTGCTTCAATTTTACGATGACTTTCTTGTTTTTTTAGGGTTTTTTCATTTCATTCATTTTCATATTATAAAGAAACGCAGTCGGGTTTTTTAGTTTATTAAATTACCTTTTTATTTTTATTTTTTTAGTTTTATTTTTTTGATATATCTATTGTCACTCTCACAGAAAATACGAATCAAACGACCTCTATAAAGCTGAAATCCATCGTGTCGTTCAGGCTAGAGAGTGAGAAATATTTGAATTTGGCGCCAAAATTCCGCCATTTTGTTTTTTTATTATTTTGATATATCCAGTGTCACTCTCACAGTAAATACGAATCTAACGACACCTCTCAAGTCAAAATCCGTCAAGCCGTTTAGGCTGCAGAGCGTGCCAAACAATTATACATACATACATACATACATACTCTCGAAAAACATAACCCTCCTTCTGGCGCAGTCGGGTAAAAAATCTTATTTCTTCTTATACTGTATGAAAAACAAACCTGCAACTGAGCTATGTTCATGTCGGTGAGTAGTTGCCGCGACACTCGGCGCCTGTCGGGGGCGAGCGGCGCGTTGGCCTTCTCCATGCTGCGCCGGAGCATTTCTGTCACGGGCGACACTGCCCTACTGCGCCGTTCGCGCTGTAATAAAACGACACACGTTACTCACAAATTATAAACAAAATAATATTTTGAAACACAACACTATTTTTATTAATTTGACTGCACCGTTGGCGCGGTGGCTGGGCAACTGGCTGTCGTGCAACGTGTCGCGGGTTCGATTCCCCAACTCTTTGTGTGATCCACAGATTGTTGTTTCGGGTCTGGGTGTCATGTGCATGTGAAATTGTATGTTTGTAAACGCACCCACGACACAGGAGAAAATCCTAATGTGGGGCAATGTTTTAAAAAAAAAAAGTGCTGTTCTAGTTTCGTACCTCCATTTGTATGCGAGCCATTTCTTTCGCCTGTGCCAGGGCGATCCTGGCCTCAGTCTGTAAAGTAGCTTGCAGTACATAGAAATCAGACTCCTTTATCTCAATATGGCCCAAAGAGTGTGATGACCTGGACTTTGTCTTTAATGAAAGGGATGTTGGTCGTAACTTTGCTCCTGTAAACAATATATACCCATAAATACAATAGCCAAAAGGCATTGGTTAAAGTCATTACATCTAAAAGCAAGTCTATATAGTTATTAGTTAAAAACAAAATTGCTAACAAAGTACACTTACAACAAAAGATAATTTCTATCTATTAGAACAGGTAATATAACTTTCATTTTTTACAATCACAATAGAATTGAAAAGGCGAAATGTGGAAAGTTAAGTACAGTGAAGTATTCCGCAATGGTGTTAATGTTAAATCAATTATGTGCACACACAATGACCCAAGCATGAAACAATAAACAGGATGTACTCACCACTCTGCACGGTGCTTATTTTGTCATGTTTTGTGATATTAACTGACAAAGGTCTCGTTTGGTATGGATGGTTGTAACTTGACTTGCTAAATAAACTTGATCGAGACAAACTCTTTGTGTTATTATAAGTTTTTTCAAAATCTGATGCTTGAGATTCATTGTCAGATGCGGTTTCATTCATGAAACATATTTGTAGGTTCATCCCTGCACCAGACATCACAACACATTTAGTATGAGAACATCACAGATGATTTGAAATATGAGTATGAAATTTGGAACATACAATTTGCATTTACTAACACAAATTTAAAAGATATATTACTTTCATTTACCTACTTATTTAAAATGCAAATTATAAAAGTATAACAAAGAGATTGAAAACACCGTGATTTAGTAATGAAAATAAAGAAATTGATTAGTTACATAAGACCCATTTCGTTTATGTGATTATTACTAAATAACAATACTAAACTTTATCACAGGTAGGTGTTCAAAACAAGGATATAACTTTACAAAATAACAAGATTAACTATCAAACAGTTTAATTGGGTGCACAACATGATAATGATAATTATTATTTACAGTAAATTAACCTTAATTTGCATGGACCCCACCAGGATGTGTGTGCCAGTGGCCAGCAGGTAAACTTACAATCTGATAATTTTTGTCATTGGATTTTTAATTTTATATCCAAATAATAAAGTTAAAAATCAAATAAAAATTGTAGTCAGTAAATATATAGGTGTATTTGCTGGCCACTGTGTCTATGATAACAAACATGGTGTCTTACCACTTTGAAGTCGTGAATGGAGACTCGGTTTCTTCCCCGGCCGGTCTGTGTGTCCCATACTGTAATACTCTTCAGCATCTGCTCCCATTGCCAGCCGTCTCCTGATCTCCTCTCTATCATTGCGTTTCTGAAATAAACATTACATTGACAACACTTACTTTAGACTTGTCCACAAACCATGTGGCATTTTTTTTATTTAATATTGAGCTTAAGGGTTATTTAAGACGAATAAATGTTGATTAAATATTAGGACAATTGCATCAGAATGAAAGGCATATTAAAATATTATATTTTGGACATATTATTACATTTTTATCGTAGGGGACACTGTCAATGGCAGACACAATCCTTGTGAATTTCTCTAAGATGTTTGGATTGTTATCAGCAAGACTGGGCCATTCAATCTCTGTCAGGGCACACTCTGCTGAACCAATAGCCCTTGGACTCAGCACGGTGTCGTCACAGTTCTCTACTTGAACATTTTCATCGTCGTTTTTATAAAACAACTTCGTTTTGAAAAGACGTAAACTTCGTTTAAATCCAGACTTTTCTACAGTTTCTGTGTTTGCGCTGTCGTGGATTTCGTCAGGAGTTTTGCTAAACTTCCTTCGAATGTTAGTAACTAAATTTTCGAACATATTAAAAACTAATCAGTCTTCTTATATTTGGCAATAATATGGCACGGATGGCTTTTGTACAAACGTTAACTGTAAATTGAACAAAGTAAACAAAAAAATGGAAGTCCTGTCATTCCTGTCAGTTTGACATTTAGGACAAGGTCGTAAAACGTAAAGTGTTCCATAACCTATTTCCAATATTTTTAGCTTGGCTCCTGAGAAATGCCATGCAATGTCCTACTGCAACTTATAAAAAAAAATATATAAAAAATACTTACTAGACAACAGATGTTATCAACCGATTCGTGATTATCATAAGTTATTGTGTATAAATCTAACAAAAATCTGGTATCCTTTTTATAATGTCTTTGTTCTGTGTTAACAAAATAAGGCATCGACGCCATCACTTAAAACACTGAATTTACACTGATATAAAACAATAGAAACTGTATTCACGGACGGAGCACTACTCGCACACCTTTCAATAAATCGGTGTTTAGTAAGAGACTGGCTGTCTGGCAGCTTGCTGCGCCGCTGAATCACCTTAGAAAGCTAGCTACTGCCTATTGATAATTAACTGTTACACATGGCTGCGGCAGACGTGGATCAAACGCGAATGTGCGGTTACCGTTAACTTAACAGCGCGGAATTTAAATTATGTGCTTACGTACTTACTGGTTCACTTATCTATACTTTAACTAATTTAAGTAGATAGATACATTCATATTGTAACCCGAGGATCTGTTTCGGTAGAAAAGTTTGGATCTTTCCTAGCCAGGAATGATCAACTGTGTGTAACCTATAGGTACCTATTTTATTGTGTACTTTATTTATATTATTTTGATTAAATAATTTTAATCATATATGATTTTGGCGGCACCTACGGCCATATTCCTGCTCGTTTCACAACCTATTAGGTACATCTGGGTAAGATTAGATTCAAACTCACTTCAATTTCCTACGTATCAGGGGCGCCCATGTCTTAAGTAGGTACATAATATTACCTATATTTAATTGTAATTACCTACCTATATGTAAAATTCATAGTTTTAGTTTTTAGTGATAAAATTACATACCCGTCTTTCTGCTTCTTTTGCGGCTTTCAAATGATTCTCAATGGCATCCAAATCTAACTTGGGTAAAGCTGTTTCTATGTTGTAAACATCAAAACTCCCTGAAAAACAAAATGTAGGTAAATTTAGAAACAGTCATATATATAGAAGCAGCATTATACAAAGCGAATATAGATTTGAGGAGCAGATATCTACTCGTACTCGGGTAAGTAGGTACCTACCCGAGTAGATATCTGCTTATTAAATATCTATCAATGTAAGTAATTGAATTAAAATCCTATATTCGCTTTTTATAATGCTGCGTCTATCTGACTCTTACCGATAAACTTAAAAAGAGAATTGGGTCTCCAGTAAATAACGCAAGTGTTGTTTCACGCTGGTTTTATGTGCGGCCGTGGTAACACCCCGTTTGCGTCGAGGCTTCTCAAAAAACCTCGCCTCACAAACTTTGCGTCAAGTTCTTACGAGTACTTATCATACCTACCTATCTAACATTTACATGCAATCTTTGCTATAAAATAAGTAGGTAATCACTTATGTAACTAGGCAATTAAGTCCTAATGTTAGGTATTAGGTACCCTTACCTGTGTAAATATACCATAATTTATCCACTGGGTATAAAACGTATAAAAGTGTATATACACCCACGTTATAAGGTAATGTATACCTTACCTAGATAGGTGCAAGTTAATGGATATTACTATCTATATCATATAAACTACTTGGGTTAACAAAGTAGATGCCTATATCTAATATAAGTAAGTACATATGTATGTATATAAAATGGCTGACTTACCCAAATCTACATCTTTTGAGTTATCGTTTTTACGGACGGATGTTTTACTTTGAGCAGTGCGGTAAGAGTTTTTGCTTGTAGTTGTTTCTCTTTGTTTATCCCTGGCCGCCTTGGGTTCACTGAAGTTTGAATCCATATTAGAAGATTACACTCCAATACAATTAAAACAAATAACATAAATTGTACCACGCCACATTTACAAATTAAGAATTCTACAAATCCAATGTGTGTGAACTAAATCAAATTGCCACAATGAATTACAGCAACACATCGTGTTTACTTCCCTTCCTAATTTATCAGAGTTATACGTGCTGCGTCAAATCTATTTTAAACGTAAACCAAGCATAGTATGAGTCAAAGATTTTGCAGAGGAAGGTTTGCATCGTGATACCGAGTACTGACTAATACGTGTAACTAGGTTGTAGTAGGTGATTATTATGCTTAATTAAATTAGAAGTGAATATGTCTTTAGTAGATACTTTGAAATGTGAATACTTACATAGGTGACCGTATAGAATTATTTCTGACACTTATATGATTATCAGTGAGCCTCATAGTTTTACTAACATCTGGTTTACCTTGCGAGTGAACACTTTTATTCATTAAACTGTACCCTTTCGAAGTATGTGCTACTTCATTTGAATTTCCATCGATTACAACCGTTTCTTTTTTGCTTTCGGCCCATAATCTATCACGTTCACGCATTTCATCTAATTTAGGAATTATCTTTCTCAACTCAGTACTGAGCTGCTTAATAGTATTTTCCACGTTAAGGCTCAATTTTTCAGTATTATAGTCATTAATATTGATTTCATCCTTTCCATCCGATAGGAAAGCATCTGTGATCTTTTCATTGGTGTTATTTTCTATTAGTAAAAACGTAGGCCTACTTAAATTCATTTCTGTTCGAGTGTTTTTCTCATTTTCTTTATTTACTTCACTAATTTCGTCTAATTTTTGTTGTTTCGCAAAACTATCTTTAGGATTGTCATCGTTTTCATCACACTGCGTTTCTACTAATTTCTTTATTACGTGATTGACCACGTCACTAATATTGTTGATGGTGTTTTCAATAGGTTTTGCAAAAGTATCTTTGATATCTTTGCGTAATTCTTCTAAGTCATCTTGGATGTTTATGTTGTAGTTAAGTAATTGTTTTATTTCATCTTCAATTTCTTTATTAAAGTCACCAATAATATCTTTGGCGTGAAAGTTATTCTCTATGTCTGCGTCTGTGCAATTTATATCATAATTAAATGACTCCTCATTGTTATTATTATTCTTAGATATCGTCTTTAAAAGATCTGGTATATCATTTTTTATTTGACTATCTACAATGTTTTGCTGTGAATCTGATTTACTTTGAGGTGATAGTAGTGTTGTATTTATTAAGTCAGATTTAATGTTATTATTGTTATTAATATTTTTATAATCCGTAGTTTCATTTTGGTTAGGTTCTGGTTCGTACGCCAGGTCAGTTATTTCTACATCGACATCGTCATCAGTCATTTCATTTTCCGAATGATAAAAATTTTCTATATTGGATGAATAGTCCTGAAAGAGAAATGTTATTATACCTACTTGTGAATTAAGGTTGTGAGGAAGCAGTGTTAACAAAAACTTTATAGAAAGAAAAGTATATTACTCGATAGAAAGCGACGTAAATATAAATCAGCAATAAACTGTTCCCAGTCCGGCAGTGTTCAGTCACAACTGGGGCTTCTTTTGTGTCACAGTAACGAGCAAAGTTTAAACACTTTCAAGGATTCTTTTTGTAAGTGAAACTTTACCTGTAACGTGTGCGCCAAGTGTTGGAAACCAGGATAATTTGGATTCACAATTCCCCTCGGTACAGGATGGATGCCGTTCTCAGACATTTCATCTGTATCAGAATGTTCAAATGCTCTTTCCTCATCAACTGGTGTTGTTTCTGTATATACATTAGTATTACCTGTAATACGCGATAAAAACTTATTGTTGTTGTAAACGTAAGTATTTACTACATGCATATAAGTTACTAGATACTCACTTATAAAATCTGAACAAGGCGCGCGGACGGTGTCTGTGCTTTCCTCCAGAATGTCCGTGGCCGTATTATTGCACGTCTGTACGCTGTTCACGTGTCTGTTGTTGATCCGGTACTGTTGGTTGCATACAAGTTCAGGGCTTACAGTCAAGTCCTCACTGTCAGCACCAACTTCCGAAGTAGTAGAGTAATTCTCAAACGTGTCTGACTTCCTTTGAGAGTTGTACGCTGTGTTACAATTCGTAACTTTGGAGTACTCTGAAGTGTTCTCACGTAAATTGGTTTGTGCGCTGTTGTTCACAGACAACCAACTTCTGTTCTCAGAATTTCTATGCGATAATACGTCTTGGTTGTTGTATAAGGCGATGTTACCATTGTCTGATGTTTTGATCCTCATGGTTATCTGCAAACAAATAATTTTGCTTAGATGTTTGAATAAAAAGCTTTCCACGTAAAGGATTGAAAGGAGAGTGGGGAGGCCTTTGCTTTGGAGTGATCGCGGGTGAAAATAAATAAATAGGCATAATAATATGTACGAATTGTTTCATTGTACGAATACATAAAAAAACAGTCGACCGTTTTATAAGTAAAAACAAAATCATTAAGTGCCTATTTGCCTTATCGCCTCATGTTTCATTTGAGGCCTCGTTTTTCAAAACACTGGCGTAACTTTATGAATTATGTATTTCTTAATTGAATTAATGTGGACCTTCTTAACTTTTTACGTAAATAAGTATTTTTAAAACATTTAATTTACATACTTTAATTCCGAAGAAAATATGTCTTTTCGGACATTAAATTTTACGATAAGGAATATATAGGAAAAAATCGTTTCATATTAACTATTATACAGTATGTTAACAGAGGGCGTTCCTTTAAACTCGTTAATCTATACCAATCATTAATAGATTAAAATAGAAATATCAGCATAGAAAAATTAGCAATAAATTGCAACGTTGCCTTTCTTCAACTACGCGTGCACAGAGTGTTTCTTTTACGTATCGATTTAAATTTTTTGTTGAATATTTTAATATTAAAAATAAAATGTTTTGTTTTGAATGATAATATTTTTTTAGGATGTATGGATGCTATACTATTGCGGGTTAACAGGAACGCCCCCTGTTAGTTAACATACTGTATAATTAATTAACTTAGAACGCTGCGGTAGGAAAAAGTCAACATAAGTAATATCCACTGTTAAACACACCCCAGAGCAAAAACAGATGTCGTATCTATAGATTTTTCTTGTAGACTTTGTCTCGACGCTACGTAATATTAGATAAAACCGTTAAGGCTATATTATAATCATTGAATTTTATGTCCTAAATCCATATAGGGTGATATTGCGGATCAGTACCGGATATTGTGATCGGGAGCTTTCACGTCGTTCCGGCACGCTGGGGCGGACTGGGGCGGGCGGGGGCCAGGAACCGCGTGTCTCAAGTCCAACCCCAACCCTGCACGCACCCACTTAATAAACCGACCGACCTCACCCATATTTACTAAAGATAACATTACGAAAAACCACAGTGCGCGCCGACTTTTCTTACATTTCCCACGCGATTCTAAATAAGAAGAAAACTGTCGAATCTTTTCTTTCGGCCCGCAGAGAAAAAATACTTACATATAAAATTCATGGATATGCTAATGCCCTAATATTAAAGGAATATATTGGGTACGTTACAAGGAAATTCAATAAATGTATGTAATATAAAAACATATACAGCTACAAAGTTTGTGCTTTTCATGTGATGAGAAATCAGAGAAAGGCGCTGCGTTCCATATTAATGACATTAACCTAAGGATCTGATATAATACGATACGACATCGATGCACTCACTCTATCTTCAAACTAGGTTAAACAGATTAATCTTAATAGTGTGTTAGTCTGTAGGAATTAGTTCCAAGCTACTGATCGGAAACTTGAAAGGCTTGAATACTAAAATAAAAAAGAGTATTCGCTGCACGTCGTCCTCAGTACCTACTTAAAAAATAATTAATGATATAATTGAACATGCACAAACCCAATGAATGGCTGTCTAAAAGTTATGAAAACATTTTGGTATGCCTACCTATCTGATTGTCCAAAGTTTAAATTGATCCGATAAGATTAAATTTATACTCAATGAATTGCGTTCTGAATTACTATCGAGCAGCTCATTTCAAACAGAAAACTTTAAATTTTATGTCCCTAGAGAACAAACTCCTTAGATAAGTGAGAGGTTTAATTAAATTTAACTCCTCCACGAAGCCACGATATCTAATGGCACTTAAGAATTTCACTCAGATATAAACACAATTTTATTTTTATAAACGATATCATAATCTTGCTTTTTCATTGCACGACATGAAATTTAGATTGGATTTTAAGATTAAGTACAATTAGGTAGGGCTAAAAGCTAGGCAGCGCCGCTTAGTGTATCTAATAGTAGTAGGTGCCTACCTATTTTATATATAGACCTATATACAACTTTATACCACTTTTCATTAAACTTTATGTGCCTTAACCTAACCTACTTTGCAAAATGGACTCTCGATCGTAATACGGTAATATCATTATCACATAGCAAGTATGATTATAAAGATATTTTTGCCTCTATTGCACGGATACGAATCTAATCTGATGAGCGAAAATGCTTAATGCACTTGTTGAGAGTAGTGAGCTGAGCCGAGATACGTACCAGCATGGCTGACTGCCAGCAAATTGATTTCCTGCCTACACGCGGAAACTAATCTCATTATGGAGAAAAGTTCAGGGTCTTTCCAACTAATTGTTTACACTTCAAATTACTCCGAGAAGAGGAAAGACGAAATGAAGCGCATTTTTGTCGCTCAAATGAGAGTGAGGTGCCTTTTGTGTTCCCTAACAATCTCGTTAAGATGCCTAAATAAAGCAATTCAGCTTTATAATTGTTAATTTCAGAGCAGTAACGGTCTTTGTTTAGGATAATTCAGCAGAAACGTGGCCCGCCCGTACCGCGTCCCCGGCCGAAATGGATATTTACAATTAAGTAAGTAGGAACATTCACAAATATTATAATTTTATGGTAACATGTGAGACTGTTGTTTCTTTATTAAAAAAACAATGAATGTTGTGTTTAGACAACTGCCATTGTTATCTTTATGAAAGCTGGAGCTGGAGGTACTCGTACGTAACTTTGTTGGGTTCCATCCAATTAAAACTTTTTGTACATTTAATTTGTAAAGTTTATTTAAAATAACCTTGTCCTTTTTAAATCTTTTAGTTATATTTACCGCGTGGATTATAAACACACAAAACATCACGCCATTTATAAAAATGATATAAAAGGCGTGATATTTTGTATCTGTTTAAATAGATTACATTAACAAGTAAGTATCTTCTGTACATGTTATTGTAACAGCCACTTTTTCAACAACTCGAGAATCAAACCTGAAAACGTCTTGATTGGCAATTGCGCTAAAGAACACTCCAACGACGGTACAAATAATACACAAACTAAGTATACAACCTTCCATTACCATATTCTTAACTCCATTACTTATTCCCTCGAGGGCAGCCTCGCTCGGGGCACAGCGTCGCTATGTACATTACAGAATGATAGGATGGTTAATTTCAATAACCCCGAAACTACCATATAACAAATGCTGTAATCCTTTACAGAAACCTTTTACGAAAAAATCATTGATGTGGATAACAATGCGCGCTACCTTTGTTCCAAGCTTTATAACGCATGACCTGGTTCTCAACAACGCAGGTATCAATAATAACTTCCCAAAACCGAAATTAATTTAGGTCAAATCTCAGTTCGTTGGACCTCTGACTGGTTGTTAGGTGTAACAAGGAAGGTGGAAACTTGGCAGTGTTCTCTCGAACGGTACAAACTTATACAAAAAGGGGACTAAGGTACTACCGTTAAGATAACACTGAGAAGGAAACTTTGTCAAGAATCATTTACATTTCTATACAAACGTTGTGCGTAAGTAACCGTCTTAGAGGAGCTTTGGGACTCTCGTCCTACAAGTTTTGTTACAAGTAAATGACATACGCCTTAAACGGAAACTGAAAGCAAATCACAAGGCCAGCGACATAGCGGTATCGGGTCGAATCGCTTGGTAGTTGCTATCTACAAAGGTTATATATTATTCAAATGACCCTTCACACACGCCCTGCTTAAAGCTTTATTGATATACCTCATTTCTTAAGTCCTAGAAAAGGTAATACAAAATATACAGTGGTCTTTGAAAGCAAAATTTGTATGTATAGTATATATTTTGATATGAAATCACGTAATCTGTGTAGTTTTTATCCCATTAACCAGGAAAACGCTAGTTTTGAGGGCAACCTCAATACGAATAAAAAGCTAATCACATAACTACACCACTACACAACTGTGGCCAGTAATAACTGAGTTTTATCGATCAAACAACTAACAATCCACTGCGAAGCCTCTTTAATACTGAAATACCATACGATATGGAGCACGGGGGGAATGAAGGTATTTCATTTTGTTTATTATTGACACGTAAACTGTGCGCTCAGACCCTAATACACTCTCGGGGATACGAATACCTCAGAATGAGAACATTATTTCGTACTATTAGAATGTATGGGACAAGATAGTGACACATACGTGTTGTGGACTATCGATTCTCAGGGTTCCGGCTCGCACAGGCGGCGCGGCGTAAGGAGGCAGAGCCGCATCTAATATTTATAGCGCGGAGTTACAGCGTGCGAGCGGCGAGCGGTCACAGCCGCGCCGCACCGCGCCGCGCCGACCGTCATCAATTGCTACCTACATCAAGGACCAAAATAAATAAAATGACTGGGCCATCATTCCAAGTTGGGACTCCATGTATCACGGATCTAACCGTATTTATTTCACTCAGGTAGCTTTCCAGTTATTCTTATATTCTCAAACAATCCGATATTTAATTCTAATAACTGTTGCTATTCAAAACCAAAGACTAAAAGCCTCCATTTCAAGTATTCGAAAAAAGGCAATTGCCACAAAAATGGTTCCCTTGAGCTCGGTACCTAATATTACCCTCTCGCAATGGGCTATTTGAAAAATGAAGATAATGAAATTCCACGTCGATCCGAGATTGGAAAATGAAAGAAAACGAAGCGTACTTATTTACTATGCCCGTGTCTTGCGACAAATTGGGAATGTAAATTGTAAAGCTTTTGTAAGTCTTTTAAAGAAGCTTCATTAAATATGTACCAAATGATGAAATCGATTTTGGAAAATGAATCCTAGACGTAATGACAATAGGTACTATTTTTGAAGTGAGCACTTAGTGGCTGAGATAAATCTTAGCAGCCTGACGAGTGAGTAATAGAAATCATACAGTTTTCGATTCATTTTACTACTCTCCTCTAATGTAGAGAGCATTGAGTTTCTGAATGTCTGAAACGGTCCATTAAATCGGTTTACGAGTACCTACAAAATCCAATTTCTCTTAACTTAGATGACTTGCGAACAAGTTGCACACGAAGCGAACGCAATCCCGAAGCCTGTACGATTACAGTATAGTAGCATACAGTTTAGTGTTTTTGTAGTTATATCTATGAACATATGAGTGGTGTTAATAAACATTTGTCTACCAATGTGAGAAATATTTTCTACTACAATTGGTTGGTTTTTATTTACCAAGTTGCTTGGTTATTTACCAAGGCAAAAAGTGTTTTTGTAAACAAGTCTATAAATTCACTAAACAAATAAAAATCTTACGTTCAGTTGGAACCTTTTTATTGTTATGTTTTTTTCAACAGACATATTTTGATATTGTATTTTTTCGGCGGGTTAAAATACGTAAGAGTTGGTTGGCGTGACCCGGCGCGCCCTCAGCCTTCGCCCTACGCGTTAATGGGCTACGGCATGATGGATAGCTCAAGTACTGCACGACACAATCGCGGCCTGACACCCAAGGGGACCTATTTATGAGAAAGCCGACTAAATAAATATTAATTATTTTTTTAATTGACTACGACAAACACTAAATGGAAGATATTTGTTTTTGTTACTTTTACTGCGTTCCGTTTTACTTATGCCCTTTCAAACGGGATCGCTTGTACAAGCATGTTTTTTTTACAGGAAAACATTTAGTTTTCTCACTTCGTACTTACCTAATATACTTAAAGAATTCGTTTCTACAAGGCAAGTAGTTGCCTGCTCTACCCACTTCCGAATAATCCAATAAAAGGAACATTGAACGAAATGTTCATAGAGGTTTTGTTTTCAGATTTTGTATCTAACGAGGCGTAAACAAATCGTTACGGTTCAGTGCGGCCTGGCACAATCTATCCATTAGCTATCTACGTGAGTGCTACACTAACAGCTAGGTAGCCAGCAGGCACAAATAGGTTGTATATAATTAGTTAACTTCTTTCTTCTGGCTCTTTTCCAGGTAGACTAAGGTCGGTATCAGATTCAATTTGTTTCCTTTATTATAGTAAAGAGTCTTCATATTGATTTCATGGCTATAGAGCTGGGTATTAGGAAGAGCTCCTTACCGTTCCTAAAGGCTGATAAATATTGACCAGTAATAAAATACTGTGCCTAGTTTCAAGTACCACAGAAAACAAGGCCATTTTATACATATATAACTCATAATTAGTAAACAATAACACATTTAACCTTCGGGGAGTCCACGTATGTACGTTATGGCATGTATTGTAATCCAATTACTTGTAAAACGTTGGTAAGTACTAAATAAAGTGAGATAATTAATATACGTAATGAAATTTAGTCTCTTGGGAATAACTACGTACCAAATTAGATGTTCTAAATTAAACAATTTAGTTTTATTTTTTGTTATTAGTATAGATACGAAGTAATAAGTTTAAGCATAAAATAATAAGGTTAAGACATATTTTTGCTAGTTCCTTATTGTGTAAATATATATCATAATTTAATTCTTTTAATGCTCAAGAAACACCTTGAACGACATTTTTGTGATATTCGACTAATTTGTACGTGTTCCTTTTTTCAGACTAGGTATTTAACTGCCACTGATTGGTTTAAGGTAAATTAAATATCGAATGCCATTAGAGATTTATTCTTAAATTATTTTGTTCATAATTATGGCGACCAAAAAATTTTTAGTAAATCAGCCCGGATGTTCTATTTTTGTTTCTTATATTAAAATCATTTAATTCTTTTCATTTTTGAATTGAAAATAACTGAATTATTAGTATTTTCGTTATAACTTATTAAATATAAGACTATTCGGAAAAATATTGATAACACTGGCCATAAACAATAAAATAGTAGTAAAATGCCATTAAGTTTTATTTTTTAAATATTGTCTTTACCAAAACCAGCCAGCCACTTGTTCATGAATTTTGAGAAAGTTATTGATTTTTATAATTGACAAATATGAATAATGCTTTTTTTCAGATAAAAATAAATTCCATTTAATAAAAAATAATGAATTTGCAATTAATTTCACATAAGGTAACTAGTAAGTAACTTAAAACTATAAAAAAGAAAAATAACTTAAAAAAAATCTCTCCTTTATGCGTCAAAGTACTCGGTACTAACTTGTTTTGAATATTAGCAATTCACAATTACAAAACTTGCATTAATGTTTCGTAATTTATTCGTAAGACCCCCGGATGACTAGCAGAATGTGGAAGGTCGGGAAAGATTGATTTTTGGTGACGAGAGCTATACGAAACTTTACCTAACATGTCAGAATGTTTGCTTACGGCTCGGTTATTACTTTATGGCCTGGAAACGCGTTATTCCAACGTGAGCAAACTGTAGGTGTGTTAAACACGAATCTAACAAATGGATCGGCAAATACTACTATCGATACACCCAATGAATTTTTTTAACACATAAATATGTTTAGTGTTTTTGGATAAATCTCGCATTCTGCAGAATCATCATGCGCTTTCAATTTTTGTGTATTAAGTGTTATTTGAAAAATGACTGGAGGGCTAGCCGGGCACTGTAAAAATCTTGTTAGGTAAAAGTTAATAAGCAATACTTTAATGTATTTTTTATGTCGTTTAACACCAATAGTCAGGTTACCGACTTAACTAGATCGTTGAATTTTAGTATTAGCGTAATAATCTAATGGTTATTCAATGCAGTTCTTAGCAATTATTTTAATACTAAATCGTTACTAAAGAATAGTTTAAGTAATTACTAAATGACTGCGTGCGGCAGTTAGAATAATAGCATACCAATTTGATTAAACTGCACCGCCAGACTATTATTTAGTAACCTACAAAGAAGACAATCCACAAATCTTACTAAATTAATATTGAATAACTTATAAACATAACATCTTGCTTTAATATAAAGCCGGTCAAAGCAGCCAGGCCTCTAATGAATCGGTCTGGAGTCTAGACAGAACTTAGTTACATATGTATAATATTCATCTGTTGTATATCAAAGCAACATAATATTCAGTTTTGTTTAAATAGCTTCTAACAGCGGCTTTACATACGTTCCCGATAAAAGTAGTCTAACGCAATTCCAAAGTATAATCTACTTATCTCTATCCTAAACTAATATTACAACTTAAGACGTTGTATTTACCATATTTATTTATGTCTATGAGTTTCCGTAACCCGTAAATATCGTGTCTTAATTTTATTGGAACTTTCGTGAGACATACTAAATTAATTATTATGATATCGGCTTACTCACGTAATTGTTTGACGAGGAACTCGACTAGTTTCAAGCCATGCTAGAGGCTCATATTCATGAGTAGCATTCCGCGACAATCGCCGCGTCGTGTGTGTGTGAAACTAGTCGAGTTCCTCGTCAAACATTTACGTGAGTAAGCCGATAACATAATAATTAATCCTGTCTTAAGTTCTTTTATTAGTGTTAGTGACCATGTCCGTTTAAAAATCTACGCGAAACGTTCAGATTCGGTAGTTTTTGCGTGAAAAACTAACAAACATCCACAGAAACTTACACAGTTATGTTATTAGTAGGGGTGTTTCATTTAATTGGGGGCGACCACAGCCCGACACTATTTGTCAAAACCCGGACGCAAATCCGGTTACGTCTACCAACCAATTCCGTAATGGAAATAACCATTCTTTACAAAATTATTGTCATGCTTTAATTATTTAGGTAATTATTGTTAAGAGACATGTTTTCGTTTAAATTTGACGAATGTCGGCTGCTGAACAACGTGACATTGCATCTATTCTCGTCATGGACAAGAAACTTTAATATAAGTCAAAGTCAAAATGATTTATTTCAAATAGTCAAAGCTCATATTAAAATAAAATGTCTGTCTATCGGTCAGTCCTCTACTGAAGCTATTTGCTCGTTCCAAATTGTAGATTCCTATGAAGAAGAACGAGCAAGAAATTCCATAGGTTACTTTTTCCAATCAGGTTTACAGTACAATTTTTGATTACATTATTCGTTGGTTCAATTATGTGAGAACAATTTAATCGAGCCGACGTATCACCTGATGGTAAGCAATCGCCGCAATTCAGTGAGGCCGTGGTATCACTCCGGTCGAAACGGCCCATTTATGCCGAAGCATGGCTCTTCCACACTTTTTACTCAGTTGGTAAAAAGCAAGAAAAATATGTATATAAATAAAGAAATATTACAAAGTCAAAGTAAATATGAACCCACTTAACGTTCAGGGTCCACGGTTACGTAAATCCTTTCAGCTACAGACATGTTAGGGCATCGCACTTACGACCTCAACGCACAGCGATCTCATTCGAAATTAAATTCTAACTTTATGAGATTTAGGTCAAATGTTACACGACCTTCACTCAACATGAATTAGACAACTTTTGAGATAATATTTCCAATAATATTATTTAATAAAAAGAACGTTAGTATGACGTAGGTAACTTATTAACAGAGTGAGTGAGAGTGAGTTCTGAGTGAGCCTCCAATGAATTAATGTTGTATGAGTTTATCAGTGCGTATCTGTGAATTGATCTTAAGTATCACTTTACACACTAGCTTACTCTAAGGACTAGTATTTTCATTTTAAAGCCAGTATCTCTTATTTTTCAACTCATTTCCCTCATAAAGTTATATCTCGATTGGATTAGGTAACAAAATCCAGAGAAAAAGAAAGAAATAATATATTAAAAATTGTGAAGTATCAACAGGTTTATTCGAGGAATAAATCAAAATAATATAAAATATTCTTAATTTATATGTCAAATTGTAAGAAAACAGAACATTTTAGATATTAAGTACGTTCTCATCTTATTAACTGTCGAAATTACTTTATTTAGGAAATACATTATTTATTTTACATACATTACATACGTAATATAAATTATAATAACCTACGTAATATTACACGTAGAATAAACATAGGAAAATCGTGCAAAAGTATGTTATTAAAGCTCAAATTCTTTGACAGTGTCAACATTGCCAAGGTACACACTTGAAACTCATTTCGTGCTGAGAAAACAGGTTAATGATATACTGAAGATGTACCACATACATATACATGCAAAATGTGTAATGTTACCCAAGTTTTTTGGCAAAGAAACTATCCAGCTATAGAAGTACATTATTTCGGAGTTTCGTGATTCTGTGCACTTACTTTCGACTGCATCTTTGACGCAGTCTCAAAGTCAAAGTCAAAGCATTTATTTCAATTAAACCTTAATTAGGCACTTTTGAAACGTCAAGTTGGATTGTCTGTAATTCTGTCTGTCAGTGAAAGTAACTTTTAATGGAGAAGAACGAGCAAAAAACTCCATCGTTACTCTTTTAATTTTTTTATTTTCAATCTCACTGATTCATTATTATTTGATCCTGTACCTATTATATGTTATGTATATGTGAGAATATGTCTGCTGTGCAACGTGGCTTGACTTAGATTTTCGTAAGAAACAATTCTTTGTTTGATGCATCTATATATTAATACGTGATGCAAAAAGTTTGGACCCCTTTTTACGAAAATTGCGCGGACGTAGGAGCATAAAATTTGGTACACTTATAGTTTATGTGTAGGAGAAGTCCAGAACGCCAATATTTTTCGAAAATAATGCACACACTACCATGCATAGTATCTGATCGTATTTGACAAAACGTCAAAATCGACAGACATATTTGACAAAACGTCAAAATCGACAGACATTGCGATGATATTCTCACGTCTCATATGAATAGAGTTTTCCTGTTCATGATGCACCGGAATATATTAATTTGAATTTTACAAAACTAATAGCAATTCGTTAAATAAAAATTATCCTTGAACGTATGTTAAGTGGTATTGTAAATTAAATCGTATGTGGTCAAATTTCGACCACTAGCGACCAATAGTATGTAAAATTATGTATTTATACTACAC
Source organism: Spodoptera frugiperda (assembly GCF_023101765.2). Lineage (NCBI taxonomy): Eukaryota > Metazoa > Arthropoda > Insecta > Lepidoptera > Noctuidae > Spodoptera > Spodoptera frugiperda. The sequence goes on from NC_064212.1 coordinate 9,199,021, forward strand.
GCACTCAGACTCAGGAAAACTAAACTAAAAATATCAGTTTACTTTCTTTTCTCAATATTCCCAACTTTTTAAAAACACATTATAACAATTTTTGACTGTGTAAATGTTTAGTACCATTTACTTCGTTCATAATCGTTTAGATAACCTCTTCAATAATGAAACAGACACGTAGATAGGTACATATCTAAATAAGCATGTAAAGTACCTAATGACAAAACTTTCTAGACGATAAATGAATGGAGATAAACAGTAGACATTGCAAATGACAGTGATTTCTGCCGCAGCACCGTGTTGTCGCGCCGTGAGACTAGACGACCAGACCCCGACTCTCAGACGCCAGTCGCAGTCTCGAACACTTTATACTACCGTTATTGTATTATTTATAAATACACAGACGATATTCCACACCTTTTTTATCACTACGTAGTATAGAACAAAGTCGGTTTCTCTGTCCCTATGGCCCTTTGTATGCTTAAATCTTTAAAACTACGCAACAGATTTTGATGCGGTTCTTTTTTTTAATAGATAGAACGATCAAGAGGAAGGTTTATATGTTTAATAAATACATGCATAATACATCACCATTGCACCCATGCGAAGCTAGGGCGGGGCGCTAGTATACTATAATCTGAAGATTTATATGTTTACTCACTATTTAAATAACTGATCTTAATCCAAAATCTTTAAATTACGACCGCGTTTTTACATCCCAGTTTCTAAAACTGTGAGTTTCCGTCAAATATGAAGAATGATCCAAAGATTTCGGATTCAAATCGACTGTTTGTTGAACGCGCTAATATCCGGAAATACAGAAAGCATTTTGTGTTAGATTTAAGTTATCGTCTATAGAGGAAGGCTATCGGCAAAAATCATCGGACTACAATCGATAGGAATCGAGCAGCATAAAAATATTTTTTATTATCGATCGGTATTATACAGATGATTTTATTAATAAAAAACTCACATGGACACTAGTTAAGTTTTTGACAGCCAATAGAAAACTGTTGTAGGCAAATCCTCCGCTAACGTCGGTCACCGGTGACCACCACGGCGTTCAATGTGTTAAAAATAATACGGATGATTTTACTAATAAAACTCACATTGACACTGTGTGAAGAATTGTAGGCATCAACATTTCACTGATCTTTATGATGGATTATAACGCTCCTTGACGTGAAAAAGATTTGGGCTAAAGATCGCAGGTTCTATATGAAAACGTCTTTTTAATAGGTCGAGAATATTTTTAGGTGTCAAAGAAAAAAGGTGACTGCCTTAATATCAATGCTTTCTCCTCTGTGGTACCGTCGCCTGAACAAATCGACCGATGTTAACGCGATATTTAAAGGTCATTCACAGGGCTATTTTAAAATCACCTTCCATATAGCGAAGTCAAGTGTGAACAAATAAAGAACATAACATAATATCATACTTTTTAATCTCTGAAGTATACAATGTAGTGCCTATACAGCCTGTTATTTTTTATCATCAGCCAAATTTTCAAACATTCCATTTTTAAACAAAAAAAAAAAAGAACTGACTTCACCGAAGAAAGACGGTTAAAAAAACATTAAAAGGATCAAATTGACTTTGATTTCGAAAAACGAAATCGACTTTGATTTTGATTTAATAATGCAATGTTTGAATAATACCTTACTCTCAGAGAAAAATTGGCTGGTGTTCAAAAAATCAGGCTGTATAATATAAAATCCACTGTTCACCAGTATGTTATGAGCTATACATTTAATAACATAAAATAACATGTATATAATGACACAAAAGGTTTATTGTCATTCAACATACTAGGCTGAATTTCAGACTCAAGGCTATTATTAACTTTCAAAAAATCTGAAAACCTAATAACACATTCCTGGACTCGGGGATCAAATCCAAAATACTTTTGAACGCACTTAAAATAAGACACTCAAAATCAATACTATCTATTTATGTATTATATTATACTGTTTCGTTCATTTCATTGGACGATTTTCCATAAAGACTTTTTAAAACTTTGAATGAATGTTAATTTGCACGATTGCTTACTCAGTTAAATAAATCAATAGTTACCTAGAAGTAGTGTCGGTAAATACTTCATATACTACGTACTTTATGAAATTCTTTGTGTAGGAACATTTCTTCACTAGAACCGTGACTCCATCATTATAATAATGAGGTATTATAGACTCAGTACAAACAAACAGACGTAAGTCAACATTATGATTAGTCATGGGAATTCTTATAAGTATGCTACACCGTATAGTATGCAATAAACTGCATTTTTTCTGGATTAATAAGACAGTCGATTAACACAGCTTTTCCTACACAGCACCGGTAATAAATAAGTTTTTCATTAATTTCATTTTCTACTTGATTTTTTTTTAAGGGGAAATCATCCGATGTCTTCTCCCGCCTTGGGCGAGGCGAGAGGGAGTATCAGACTCTTACTGACTGAAAACCAACTCGTTCCTATTCCTGCCCTTCAAGCCGGTAAACCCGCTAGGTTGTCCGCAGCTCCGCATCAGTGGTGGTCTAATGGCTCTTTGAGGCGCGTGTGGAACGCGACGTGCCGCACGTACTGGTCTGTTTCTGGTCAGACCTGCACTTACGGTGGCCAGATCGTCGCACAATTTTCTACTCGATATGATCCTATTATGCTACAAGAATCAATATTCGTAACCTCAATAAACTAGACCAGACAATAAAAAGGTTTTAAACGAACAATCTTATTAAAACAACTAATCATTTAGTTGTATTAACTTAGTACAAAGGTTCAATTGTCTAAAATTTTCCATTCAATTAATCACTTTAATTGTTATTAGTTTTTAAGATAATTAATCTTATCAATCGCCGAATAAATACACAAAGTAACCATAAATCTTACATTATTTGCTACGGACAACGCCTACGAGAAGTAACGTAGACATTGTAGCTACGTCTACACTACTTCACGTCACACACGTCACGCATACGTACGATACACGTCTAGGTCTATGAAAAAAAAAATTTGACTAACCTACTAAACGCTCCCAGTTTATTTTATCCTAACAATACCAACCACGATAAAACAAAGAATCATTGAATTTTGTCCATTCGTTCTGGAGTTATGCGCGTACAAACATTTCAGTGATTCGTTTTTATTTATACAGATAAAAGATAAAATGAAATCGAGATTAAGGTTTCTGTGAAAAGCTTCTATCTAGATGTACCATTAAGAAAATACTTCCTCATAATATCTGATGACCCTGAATGAAATATATGAAGTTGTATACGAATATAAGTCGAGTTATAACGCCTACGCGAAATATTAGCGTGGGCCGTAGACTATTCGTAGCAAGTGCTACGAAATATTTCTACCGTCTAGTAGCTCTAATATACTAAATACCAAATGGTCAAGACTTCCTTTGTTTGCATATAATGTATAGGTTAATGTATAAGCTATGTCGAGTACTTTATATGTGAAAACAAAATTTATAACAAGGTAAATTTTCCAGAATGAAAAATTTAACTTAATTATGACTATAATTTATGTATATTATAGCTAGACTAAGTATACTACTGTTTAGTTATTATAGCTTTCATAAAATCCTGTTTTCATAAATTAGATTACGAATAAATGTATTACATCAATAACATTTTAAAATATACAAGCTACGCCTACGACCTACGACGCGGCGGCGGTGTAGGCCGTAGATTCGTAGCAAGTGCTACGCAAAATTTCATTTGCTACAATGCAATTTGTTTTGGAATGTCATTATAAAAATATACTTTTTATTAATTTGTTTGTCATGAGAAATTCATAATAGTACTGGTTAGTCTATTTTTTTAACAGTACACGATACGCCCACTCCCCATAAAATACTTCATTTGCATATATTATAGGGGTATGTATAAAAAGATAAGCTTTATGTATTAATATATTATTTTGTAACTACAGTTGTCCACACTATGTTGTATGATCATGAAGAAGTCATTGTTATAAAAAATGTCACATTGACTTAACTTTATTACACTGATGTTCCATTTCCACAAATAACGGTGATTTCTACTCAGACTTTGAACTGTTATTGATTTTCCGACATAAGCCGACGCTGCAACCACATAATTCTAGTGTGTGACATTGTACCAAGCCACCATTTTATTTCGTGACCTTACAAGTGCTTGTTTAGCTATACAGAAAAAGCTTGCACGCCATTCCCGACGTTTTGATTTTTCTAATCAAATTGTACCCAAAAGAGCCATTCCACGTAATCAGCTTTGCCTTCAGTGAGACAAACAAACTTTACACTGTTATTGACCCCACCAAAATGATGTCCATTTCTTAGAATCTACTCAACTGGTATCGTTTTGAAGTTAAACAATTCAGTAATTCATACGAACAAAGCTCGCTCCGGGGTAACTACAAAATAATTAAATAACGAGGTCGCTGTTTCAAGCACAACATTAAATAAATTAAAATAACATTAGAGAAACTGTGTGTACCTAAGCAAGTCGGCAACTGAGCCAGTAAATAAGCTGCCAACGTCCAAACAATACAACAGTATTAAGACGTAACACAACCCTACGAAACCTTATCGCCATACTCGGCGGGCACTTTGTTGGGTTTATTTTTAAATGTACTGCTTGCTTACTTACTAACTTAAATACAATTTGTAAGCACATACACCCGCTCTTTGTTCGTCGAAGAAACGTGTACTGCCTCAGTCCTAAAATAATATTATGTGACGTCAATACTTCATGTAATCACGCTAATATGAAGTATGTAAACAGCGTTCGCAGTAAAACCTTTATGTGGTCCAGTCAGGCTACGACACACACTTATTGGGGCGAAGGAAACGTCGCTATAATGTAAATAACATTTCTCGGTAACATTGGGCTCCGATGCCATTAATCGAGTTGGCGGAACTACTGGAGAACTGCCGAACAAAAAGGTTCACGTACTACATTCGCAGACATTGGCTTGTTCTTCTTGTGTTCTCGAATTTTCTAGGAGGATAATACACCATTTACATATAAATAAAGTAGTTACGCTTTTATGTCTCCATTAGATCTGTGTGCAGTATCCACGTGGGATTCTACCGACCACTACTGGCCAATACTGGGAAATGACGACCCCGTTAAGTCTTGCCCTACAAATACCATACTAGAGAATAAAAAATATGAACGTGGCGGCTTTTAACCTCATATTAATAGCTCTTATCGCAATCAAACTCTCTTTGATGAACATGAATATTAATATAAACATTAACAAGAAGCTTAATAAAATATGTAGCATTCATGTTAAGGTTTCCTTAATTAAGGCAGGTAAATTATTTATCAATACCACTAGGCAGGTAGCAATTAAGCCTAGTTCTCGAAAGCACTTTGGGCTGAAACCTTTTGCTCCCATTAAACCACTGGTTAATCAATTTCCCATCGTGCGTTGGTCGCAGGTCGGACTATGCATTAAGTAAAGTTCACGCAAGCAATAAAGTGACCGGCGGTAAATGAACCGTTCGCGCCGTAAATAGCGCTTACGACCGCCACCGGCCCTTTACTCGCACCCCGCAGCCTGCTGCCACACCAACTGTTTTACTACTTCAACTGCTGGAACTACTGTACAGAATGTCGGCACTTTAACTGCTGTTCCACAACATCAACAATTTAACTAAACATTGTCTTTGAAATCACTTTTACTTGTCTCATATCGACCAAATAATAAATACTTTAATACAATATGAGAAACCGCAACACACGTTACCGCTCTTAGTGTTCCCACTGCGCTAAGACTCCATAAAAGCCAGCCTTACAATCAAAGCATGCCAGTGGTAAAAATAGCAGGAAGGAGTTGCGCACCTCGGAAAATGCAGCCCGGTAGTGCTTGCATTTCATTGTGGGTTACGACACAGCACTTTGAACCTTGAGTCCATAGTCAAGAGACATATACAAAGTCACGATAAATTATAATTAAACAACGAAAACGTGTCCGTATCTACAAGTAATTATTTCAAAACAGCCACAATCATAGGCATTTTTTTTATTAATTTCTAATATGTATCCTTTATAAACAATAATAGAAAAAGAAAATCAAATCCGACAATAAAACTTACCTGTACAAGGCGCCATCCTGGCTATGTGTATTAGCGCAGCCACTGAATAATAAATGCAGTTCGCAAGGTTGAATATTTATTTGCCCATACACTAGAGACACAATGCAACGATCCCACGTTGTCCTCAATAACGTACGTACTCATTCACAGTGCGCGACTATATGAAGGCTTTACGTCACTTAGACTAACGAGGTTGTAGTAGAAGAATCGGTACGTGGGTGGCGCGGGCGGACGGTATCTACCCGACGTGCACCCCGCCCGCCTTTCGGTGCAAAATGATCGCGTGGCGTGGCGGTCGCACGCACCCCGCGCGTCCCCGCCGGCTGCAGGCTTGGGCGGCTTTTGCATAGTAAATACTAGGATTTCAGATGAAATAACGTCTATTGTTTATACTTAACATTATGGCCATGTGCTACACGACCCCATTGGAATAATAAGGACAGATAGGTATAATATGAGTAAAGTGTGAACGAACTACGAATATGTTGATGGATACCGCACGTGTTGAATAAGATATTATTTTGTTAGGAATAATAAACCTTATTCGTATGGAAAATTGTGGTTTTACTACTTAGAAATAATCTTAAAATTTTCATTTGTCTTTTCGTAGTGAACTAGTTTATCTCATTCATTCCGTGAGATGGTATTCTATTTGAGTATTGCATTCGGCACTGAGGTCACTACCGCGCAGGTCTGAATGTCTGAATTTGCCAATGAATTTGTATGAATGTTTGTGTACCTAGTTTGGCTAGGGTTGCATCTGATTGTGCATATCTGAGTTAGTTAGTTAGCTATTCATTGCAAACAAGTAAATAGATTGTATCTGTATAAATAACTTTATTATTACAATATAATTTCTAATCTGTAAATTGGGAACAATTAAATTAATTCTGTAATAAGGTTTTTTCTTTATAATCTTGGTTAAAGTCTAACTATGCTCGTACTGCGATGACCTTGCCGATTGCCGTGCTGTTTTTTTTTAATAGATTTTCCCGATAGGAAATAACCATAGCAACCCTTAAAACGACCGTAAAATTGATTTGATGACGGTGGTCCCTCGGTTCTACGCGAAGTTGTAAAATTTTTATACGATACACAATACGAACCGAATTCATATCGGTCGTTATGTTTGATGTGGCTTTAAGGATTCATTCATAGTAAGTAAGTAGTTACGTGCCAACTCTGTGTACGTAGGTATAGGAGGGATGCCACAAAAGCCATTTAGGGAAGCCCTCTAGTGTTCGGACCGGAACTATGAACGATCTGTTTATTATACGCTCTTCGTGAACGGTACTGAGTTCCTACAATCCGTAACATTCAATACAAATACCTAGATGTCGCCTCAGTAGCATTCAAATCAACTAGTACGCAGTTTTCTCACTCAAGTACGAATTTTCCGAAATGTTTACACAACCCTCCGCTAGATGCCGCGTTTCTACAATAGTCGTAGACTGAAACTTTGGTTACAGATTTACCTGAGGGTCATACAGATGGCGCTTCGACACGTTTTTAAGACCTTTCAAAGTGCAATGTACTTTTAAACCTCATGAATATGCATAATCCACTACGTATTTGCTTGAATAGCTTTGAAGAGTTATTCAATGGTTTTAATCAATATTTATAAAGTGAACACTCGAAAATGTTTTCAATTACTTAAATTCAACATTGCCTATTCACATATAGGTAAGTGTTCAATTTTCTATAAATTAAATTTCCATTTATACTTAATAACAATTCTATATCGCCATAACATTAAGTACCGAAAAAGAAAAAAAAATCCAATAGCAATTCGTTCACCCCAAAACATAAATTGCTTCATTTGAAAATCGCAAGCGTATCTGCGACTGACGCCCAAAGTTAATTAAGTAATTTATTGATTGTTTTCAACCGTAGACAATTTATTACTTCTTTTTAAACGCACCCACGACTAAGGCGAAAATCCTCCTGTGGGGCTCGTTTAAAGGTCTTATTTCGGACGATAAAACATTAGTGTATTTTTTTTTTCTAAGTACAACAAAGCATCGCTCTTTTATTCCTCTTAGTGGTGAACAGAATAATAACTGTTAGGGTGTTACCAGACCAATCGATCGATCGTCGATCGACGGCATCGATCGAAGTTGATCGACTGGTCTAGTAACTTTAATTGATCGACAGATACTGTTCGACAAACCAATCGATCGATTGCCGGTCGATGGCATCGTTCAACGTCGATCGATGTTGATCGACTGGTCTGGTAACTTTAATTGATCGACAGATACTGTTCGACTACTGGCACCGGTCGACGTTGATCGATGAACTCCGGCAATATTCCATCAGTTTCTTTCAAAATGTATTCACAAGAGGACGCGGGCGGGGGGGAACAGTCGGAGCGCGGCGCGTTTGATCAAGCATTATATTCCATTCTACCATCGATCGATGCCGTCGATCGACGATCGATCGATTGGTCTGGTGGAAACTATCGATCGACGTCGACTATTCCATTCTACCATCGATCGATACCGTCAATCGACGATCGATCGATTGGTCTGGTGGAAACTATCGATCGACGTCGACTATTCCATTCTACCATCGATCGATACCGTCGATCGACGATCGATCGATTGGTCTGGTAACACCCTTTATGCATTTGATTCTGTTAGCTAAGTTATGAGGCATAGGCAAGCATCAAGTTCAAACTCAGCTATAGGAAGCTTGATTCTTACATTTATAGCACCAAAAATTTGTGATTTATTCATAACTTAATGGCTTAAGCTGTAAAATTGTGTATGTTTTTTCTACTAATAAATATATAACAACTATCTGAACATAGTATCTTCTCTTTAACAAGTCCTTAAAAATTAAACCACATTATTAATCCTACTTACCCTAGTTTTCGATTTCCTTTTAATTAATTAGGTATATAGGTGTATAGGTACATACATTTAATTTAGAGATGTTGATCCGTCATCAAGTCACACCTTTAAACATACATATAAGCACTATATGTTGCCAATAATTACGTGAAACATTAAAAAACACCGCCTTAGAAAGTTTATTTTGCTTTTCTATGCAACTAAATGTACCTACTTATGTAAGTGTGACATCATAAATAGGCTTGTACGTTTGTGGGTACATATGTATTATGTATAGATATATGGAGCAAAACCGAAGCTCCCACGATGCTTTTAAAATTCAACGCTTGTCGCTTGTTGGGTGTTCGGACAACTTTTTTTATTTGGTCATATCGGAAATGTTGCTAGAAATATGTGCTCCACATACGCGTATAGATAACCTGAATTGTTCAAGTGTGGTGTGATGTTAGGAGTACATGCGTACATGTTTGTATCATTATATTGGCACAAAACTACTCTAAGAAATCCGAAAGATTACTTACAATTATTTGTAGGCTATTCGTTATTTTTTATGAACTGTTTGTTTATTTCTGTGGGTTGTTTAATTTATTTAATCTACATAGTTGAAAAGAGCTCAGATGAGGTGACCCATCAAAATACGCATAGCGTCGACTCCGTATAAAGTTATAAACAAAATAGTAACTGTTTTATAAGTGCAATATTAATTTCTCGTACCGGGTGTCGTGTCACTAAAAATGTATGTTTACGAAGGACCCCTTATGTTCGTAACATGTTACACACGAGTTGATACAAGTAATAACAGCAATCTGAAAATAACTTTATTTGCTAAAATAAAGTGGATTTTTCACGACTTCGCCCTGGGGATTTTGTTATTCCTAATACCGTCTGCGAGCCCTGCGAGGTTGACAGTCTGTACTACGTAACACAACAACAACGATTTCACCAAGTATTACGTTCACGAGTTTAAATTGTCAACAATTTATATGTAAATTAGAAATATGCCCATAACTCGGGTTTGAGAAATTACGTACTTCAATGAACGAGGAATATAAGCGTATTTACAAAATATACCTTTTTATGAACATTATTTTTGGTCCAATGAATTTTAATAGAAAATCTAAAGCTGACTTATAATTATAACCGCTTATCTGTTATAACTAGAAGCGAGGGCGAATGGTAAATTTACCCGAGGGTAAACCTAGTAACGTATCTAATATTTTGTTCTAATTAAATTTTGCTTGGAAATAACATAAGTGACCTTTGTGAGCGCGTAGGCAATTTATTGTACTCTACGTCTACTGGCCCCTAGGGGTACAAGTTTTGTAAACCCTCTTATAAAATCCCATAACAATGGAATCAAAAGAAAGTTTTATATTTAATGCTTTAGTTATCCGGAGACCCAATTCCCCCCTTCCCAATCGTCCCAATCCCCGATTCCCCAACAACCCTTAAATTCCTTCCAAAGGTCGGCAACGCACTTGTAAAGCTTCTGGTGTTTCAAGTGTCCATGGGTGGCGGCGATTGATTGATTTACCACCAGGTGATCCGCCTGCTCGTTTACCAGCTTGTGCCATAAAAAAGTTATCTTAATTAAATCTCTGATCGATTTAACATTCAATTGTCAGAACTTACTGAAGTTATTTGCATAGTTTGTGAATAGGTATTCGGGACACAAAATGAACTGTCGAACTCGTGTACAAACTCAGTCAAACTCAGTCAGTCTCTAACTTATAGACGTCTTACAGCGTTCAATCTCTATTCGAGCTAAATCTGCTTTAGATTTCACTCTGATATTTTCATAGCATAAAAAAGTGCATAGTAGTGTAAGCTTATGCGTCACTTACAATTGAATAAATGATTTAGATTTGTATAAATCTTTTAATGACCTTACATATTGATGTTATATAACATCACGTAAATTTTCGACGAAAAACGTCACAGTCTCATGTAATAAGAGGTAAGCTTGTACACATTCAACACCAAGCAGCTGTATAAGTCGTTTGAAAGTGATTTATCATTTTAACACAAGTTCGTACTGAATAGTACGTTGTATTGAGAAAAAACACATTATTTCCTTACCAATATATTGTATAAAAAGAGTCTTTGCGTTTCATCATCAGCCAAGATCGATTTTCAGATATTCCACTTTTGTTTTCCATTGTTACAAAATGTATTCATTAAAAAACAAATGCTTATTAGATTCCGAACCAATTGAAGAAGGCACAATGATTTACAATTTCTCAGTGTTTATCGCTGCCCTAGATCTATAATGAAAACAGTGTCGTTAGAATGAGCGCTAGGTACTAAGCATCCAGGTTTATCTGTAGTGCCTAACGGGCAACAATGCTTTGTTCCTAGACTAGAATATAGCTCAGTCGAGTCGGTCTGAAATGGAACAAACTGTCGCTGTTGACAAACTAGGCTTGCGGCATGCTCATTTTAATTCTGAGAGTGCTTCTGTTCATGTAAATGTGCATTCGGATTTATTTACATATGTCGACGTATACGTATGTCTTGTTACGTATCAATATAAGAATACGGCTTTGTTATATAGATACAATGTAATAAATAGGTACGTATACAATGAAATGAAGCACTGAAGGCACTTACTCATTTTAATACAATAAAAACCGTAATCGAGGCTTGATGTGAAATAGAGATTATTTCTATTTAGCTCCGTGTGGGGGTTATAAATGAAATTAAATATTTTATATTTATTAACAGTAGGTAAATAGATATAGCGTTGGCTAAAAACTGTGTGTATTTGACTATAATCATTATTTACTACTTTAAGATATTTTCAAATGCTAAGTAGCTGCAAAAAATTATAAAAAAATCTACACAAATATTGGGATATAGTTTATTCGTTATACCTAAACTTTTAACAAAAATTACAATAGACATTATACTGCATCTGCAAAAACCGAACACAAACAGCAAATTCAAAATCACGTTCCAAAATAAAAAGTACGAGCTGTGAATGCTAGCAAACATGGAGTGGGAAGCGAGTAAAATATTCCATTTGTGTCCTTTGTCGCTACCAAAATGGCGGTGATATCGGAGGGAAGAATCACTATCATTAACTGGGCTTTACAGGATTCATACACGCATTCCTTTTTTTATTTTTTCGTTAAACAGGACGATGACTCATTTGAAAATAAATTACTTCCACTAATAAATCTTTTAGAGAACGATATTTTAATATAACTACATTCCCAGAAATGATTTCATTAAAAGCTTATGTTTTCTAGATTTCAAGAAAATTTTGAACGATATTTGATGACGATGTTACAAAATTTGACGTCACAACTAAACATAAAATAGTTTAGTTTAAAATGTGGGATTAGTCTGGTTTTGTCTCTCACACAAAAGAGTCACGTTACATAACAACAAGCTGTCTATAGACTAACAAATCTTTTCAACGACTGCATTGTTCCCAAAATGACGCAGTGTGTAGCTTAGTCATAAAGCTGCAACGTGCCAGGCTGCAGCTCACACACATGTACATAGAACATACATAAAATAAATAAAGTCTTCTGTTGTAGGATGAAAAATGTGAAAACTAAATTGTTTAACTCTTTGTTTTATCCTTAATACCACTTTCGTAAATAGGCTCTACACATTTACATATATGTATGTCTTTATTATCATTAAGTAGATATAACCTAACACTTGCAAACTTGATTCCTGAATCCTGTGTAGGTATAATGATGTAAGATTAACTACCTATATACTTATTCAACGAATAATAGAACTATGAAATGGAGCTATATTCAAAATATTTCTTACGCATTACTTTTAAAACATAATTTATGAAAGGTTTCCACATCTATTTGTTATAAAAATGTCACGTAACGACAGAAGTTTCACATAATCTTATAAACACGTTGAAAGCGTAAACCTTCTTCCGCGTTTCTGTGGAGTGACCCCCTTGACTTCATAACATATTCTATTTGCGTCGAGTTATTCACACGACGATATAGAAACGTCACCTGTTAGTGTCACGTTTTTTTTATTTATAACGTTCAACCAAAGGTTTCTAATGCCATACAGCCATACCTATTTCCAGCCAAGAGCATGAAGTGATCATATCTATTGATCTCAATTACTTAATATTGACATGTAAAAGTGTTAATGATAAATGATAAATGATATTTATTTTGCAAATAGGTTATAAAATAACACTTTTACACGTCAATCTCTTAAATAACTAGATGAGGCCGGCATTTCCTATCCGACTACTCTGAGAAGAAATGCCGAAAAAAACTCAGAGGTACTTTGTAACTCATTTGCAAAGATAAATATTATTTAAATAATATAATATATCGTCACGCCTTTAATCCCTGAAGGGGTAGGCAGAGGTGCACATTATGGCACTTAATGTCACTGTTTAAATATTATATGTCAATTATAATACATTTTCTATTTTAACCCTTACCAACTTTGTATATATTCATCACAAAGTTGTATTTTAGGCTTAAACTTAAAACAATCGTACAATTTCTATGAAAAGCCTTAATGTGACAGACAACTAAAGACTTAAGTGCAACAAGAAAATCCATTATAACAGAGACAACTGAAGACTTAAATGCATTTAGTATTTTGACGGTCGTAGAGCCGCAACTGTCACGTTTAATGAAAACTTAAATAGAGATGAAAAGGGTGTTTAGGGACCTTTTGCTGTCTCGCCTGTAGGAGCCCGTGCGCGGATTTGGTCCGCATGCGGGTGATAGGTGATAACACGCTCTGGGCCATGTGCCAGGACAAAGATGTATCAAATGATAGCATGCGGGCGGCCCGCATGCGGACGAGATACGCGTAGGGACACCAACACGCGTAACAGGATAAGGGCTCAATGAATAAAGCCGGCAACGCACTTGTAAGGCCTCTGGTGTTTCAAGTGTCCATGGGCGGCGGCGATTGCTTACCATCAGGTAATACGTCTGCTCAATTACCGGGTGTTTCATAAAAAAAAAAAAAAACAACATAAATTTAAAATTTCTAAATTGTCGTCAAGAAAATGTCTATTTTAAGATTCCATTCTTAACGTAATAACCTGACATTGACCTCACTAAAAATAGACGATTGAAAGTCAAAAGTTACGTGGTGAACCAATTCTACGTAATATTTACCGATAGCCAATAGACAGAAGGAACACACTCGCTTTGTAGTACGAGTAGCAAACATCGATTTTGTAATTTGAACCTCTCCCTCCCTGAGTGCGCTTGTATGAAACAATCCACTTATGTACAAAAAGAGACGTTATTCCTTAAACTTGCGTAAGTTCAAGATTTTATATTCTTTTTCTTGAATGACTATTTTACGAAAAGTTAAAATTTAAAAAATATATTTATTGAATCTTTTCGAATTTTAAACTTCATTTCTTTATATTTTGATAGCAACGTATACTTAAACTTACAGGTACAGGTACGTATTTGTAACTTAAACGCAAGCATTTTATCAATTACGTAAGGTTTAAAACTTATCTCCCAAAGAACAAAACGGACGAAAACAGTAGTGGCTACGAGCGCTACGAAATTGTAGCGCCTTGTTAAATTCGTAGCACGTCTACGAAAGCGTAGCAGTTGATTTTTGCCAAGATAGTGTTAATTAAGGCATTGGAATTTTGCTTTCCTTGTAACGTTACTGTTACAGTGTCTATTGTGAAAATGTTTTTGGCTTTTGTGCCGTATTGTTGTAAGCAGTAAAGATACTAGAGTTGTAATAATGTGTGTAGATTTGCATCAAATTCAGGGTTTGATCACAAAGTCAGGTAACTTTTATCAGGCTATTTTTTTTTTTGTTATATTCACTTCCATAGCGACACTAACATAGCTGCAAATATTTTAAGTTTTCTCTAAGCCTGTACTACACACGTACAGCGTATCGCAGTAACGTACATAATGTTACGTACATGTCAGATAAGTTTATAGGCCGCGCCGCCCCGGCAGCTATCAGATTGGACTACTGATAACAAGCACAATCTAATGAATGCATAGCGGTATTCAACTTAGGTACTTACCACGTATATATTTAGAGTTTCATTTTATGTTGTTTTACATTTTGCTACTTTTTATTGAAGACTCATGCTTTTAGTACTTATATTTTATCCATTTCTTAACAGGATTGCCATGCCATATTTTTTAATCCATCCATACACACAATGGATGATATAATAATATGTTCGTGGACGGTACTAGGGAAGATATTAGTCAATATAGTAATGAGGTGCATTAATTACCCATAAGTCTTATACATAAGTACTTCAAACTGCGTCAGGGGAAGATAAGCAAACTTCTTAATTTTTTACTCAAAACTAACTAGAAACACGATACGATGTTCAACGAAAAACCCTTTTTGAAAAACCCTTCTCCTTATACATACACTTCACCCATAAGCCCATTTTTAAACGGTTTTATTTAGCTTGACCTGTTTGTTTGGGTCTTTGGTAATTGGAATTTAACCCCCTTCCTGACGTCCGATCGATCTGATATTTGGTATACACACTTAATCTTGATGACCGTACTATATTTAAGCCTATTCAATCCGTTTCACATAAAAATATTTCTATGTATTATTTGTTTAAAGAATTAAGGTAGACTTGTAAAATCCACTACAAGTACTGTGAAACCTATTACAAGTTGTTAAGTACTGAAAATTCTCAGAACATCAAAGCAAAGCTAGACAATAATAATGTAACATTCGTTGGAACGTCTCAAGTAAGCAATTAACTACGAACATTCTTGTAATGCTAGCGCCACACATGTGCGGACTTGTTTGTTCACACTGTGTGACGGTGATTTTACTAAAAACTTTTATTTAACAAATCATCAATCAATATTCTCGAGCATTATTAAGCATCGTGGTAGCTTATTATCAACCTTATGTCATGATTTTTAAGATATTTCTATAATTTTAATAAAAATAAGAATAGTAATTTGATCTATTCACACGTTTATTAAACTAAAATAATGTGTACTAGTATGTCTACTCGGCTATCGACACCATGACGTCGCACGCCGACCTCTCTAGTCACGTGACGTGGTGGGGAGAGGACGGTGAGCCGGGCTTACCGGTGCGATGCCTACGGTGGTTGTTGTTGAGACGTCGAGGAGTTAAGATGTTACTGTGTTAAACTTTATTGTCGAATTATAATTATATGAATTAATGTATGTCGAGTGATTTACCGAATATAGAGAACGTTAAATTGTGAGTTGCTGTTTCATTTTACTTCAGAAGTGGGATAGACCAGATTAAAAGGTATGTTTGAACAAATATTTCAACATTTAAGTATCGAGAAAATTTGTTTGTTACATAATATATCGTTAATTTATAACTATTCATATTTAATACTGCCAGCGGACAAATAATCTCGATATAACCTACAACATTTTTGGTTATGAGAATCTATTCTCTGAACAAGTCGTTAGTTGAAAGTGTGTATGTTGGATGTTCGACCGTACATAATTTATGGTAATTTTTCACTAGAAAATAGGTGTGATATGAGTAAAGTTGTCTGATATTTAGTAGGTTTGTTTTTTTTTTTTTTCTCCCCGTATAGTAGGTATAATAAAAAAATAAATAAAAATAAATTTAAATTAGATTTAGTGGCTGATCCTCATAGCTCGATTAGATATTCAAGATTAGATTTTGTCTACTAGAGAATTATAATTTTCCGGTATACAGCTTCGTTTTATTATTTCTCCGCCAATCGTGAAAATGCGAGAAGTCGGGTAGTGGTTTTTGCGGAAAAGATCATAAAATTGTTTTCAACTACCCTATGTTGACGTGTTATGCTTTCGACTACCCTAATTACAGTCATAACTAAAGAACAATAGGTGTACCTACGTGCGAAATAGGTCATGGTCATTTTGAGCATCAGATGATATAATGCATTATCCAAATGACTTGTATGTTGTTACTATGCTGTTTAATAGTGGTGACATGCGCACGAACTGTGTGGTCCTTCGGTTCGAGTTCGGGAGTATTAGTACCTACATACATTTTATAATTTAATTGTATGGGAGCTACATCTGCCAACTGTTTTAACAGTTTGGCAGAGATATTTTTAGATTGGAAGGAGTTTTTGGGAGAATAAACGTTAACTTTAAATGTCATTGGGGTGAACTATGTATGTTCATCGGATTATGTTAGGAGGTGGACTATGTATGTTCATCGGATCATGTTGGGAGGTGGACTATGGTGGACTATGTACGTTCATCGGGATCATGTTATGTTAGGGGTGGACTATGTACGTTCATCGGATCATGTTAGGGGTGGACTATGTACGTTCATCGGATCATGTTAGGGGTGGACTATGTACGTTCATCGGATCATGTTAGGAGGTGGACTATGCACGGATCATGTTAGGAGGTGGACTATGTATGTTCATCGGATTATGTTATGGGGTGAACTATGATCTATTCACCGGTGCACACATACGTACGATCTTGCTGGTGGCAGGTATGCTACCCACTAGTCACATGTAGGCGCATTCTTGCCTATTAGTAGTGAGTTATGTATGCTTACTGAATTCTCTCAATCTTAATTATGCCTGGAAGTGTGAAAAGTGATAGACCAAGTAATTTATACCCTGGTAGAAAACTGATATACTATCGTTACGAGATATACCAAGCATGATTTTATTTTTATGAGTTCTACTTTTTATTTCGATTGAATGTTGTTTTGTTTCAGTAAATATAAGATACTTTTATTACGACTACCAGTTTATTTCTATGTATATGGTTACCTAAATGATGAACAGTTTATGTCTCAGATGAAGTTAAAACGTTTCAGAATTTATAGGCGATGTCGTCTGATCATGATGGACACACGCCGCCTGATACGCCTCCAAAGCGACGACGGCGGCCGAAGAAGGCAAAAAGGCAAAGGAGGCGAAGGAGTTCGTCTTCCAAGTCTTCATCCAGTGATGAGCCGACGCCGCGAAAAGTGCGTAAGGAATCAAGCAGACTAACCTCTAGGAACGTGCTGAAATTACTGACGAAATGGAAGGGAGAATCAAGTAAGAACTCTTTTGGTAGTAATAATAATTTTAATAATGTTATTCCGGAATTCGACCCGTCTAATAGGACTCAAACTATCGATTGCTGGCTGCGAAAGGTAAATGAGTGCGCTTCTATATACGGTTGGGAGGATAGACAAACAATGCACTACTCTTTACAAAAGTTAGTTGGACTGGCAAAGAAATGGTTTGAGTCCTTGCAGACAGTCAAATACACTTGGGACGAGTGGCAGCTGAAATTACGCAAGTCATTTCCCAATGAGGAAAATTTCGGACGTCTTTTAGAAGAAATGTTAAGTCGTACGGCACGTAATGACGAGCCCCTGCGTGAATATTTTTATGATAAGTTGGGTTTGTTAAATAGATGCGATATTACTGGTAAAAAGGCTGTCGACTGCATTGTGTACGGCATTAGCGATCGATCCGTTAGGAATGGGGCACAAGCTCTTAATTGTGTGGAACCCGAAGATTTACTAAATTATCTTTCCTCTCAAAAATCACAACCGGCTATGATTAACCATAATAAACCACGTGAACGCATATTTCAAAAGCCTAATAACTTTGGAAATTCCAATACGGACACTAAAAATTCAAATGCGAGTTCTATAATTTGTTACAATTGCCGCACTAAAGGCCATCCCTATTTTAAATGTACTAAACCGATTATAAAATGCAAGTGTTGTAACCGGGTAGGGCACAACAATGACAAATGCAAATTAGTCCCTTTAACATCCACCAATCCTAATCCAAACAGTACCGACGAAAATTCTGAAAAAAACACTCTCAAAATCAATACGACCAGTGACGCTAATAGTAAGTTCTTTAAAACCATCACAATCAATGGTCACTCTCTCGAGGCGTATATTGATTTTGGGAGCGAATGTACTCTATTGCGTAAAACAGACGCGAAACAGTTGAAACTATCGGAAAACTATGACAATATTCCAATTGTAAGAGGATTTGGTCAGTCTTCTGTAGTACCTTTGTATAAAGCATTCGCTTCCGTGAAGGTAGATGATATCGAATCGACCATCGAAGTATTAGTGGTTGATGACGTGCATATGCAAACGTCTACAATTATTGGACAAAATTTCACAGAACAGTCATTCGTTACAGTTTTAAAAGATAGTAACAGCCTGACATTCTACCTAAGTCCTAATAAAAATCCTTTTGATAGTCACGAGAATACACTAAAACTTTACGTTACCAATACCACTGATGTTTCGAAAACCGGTGCTGTCCCTGTACACGTTGATCATGATTTTACCGGGGATATTTTTATTGAGGGCTATAGTGCGGCAGAACCTCGGAAGGAATACCGTTTGTTTCAGGGCGCTTACCATATTTCTTGTGGCAAGGGTGAAGTTATTGTATGCAATTTGTCTGACAGTACTATAACTTTTGTAAGTAACACTTTGATAGCCAGAGCAATTCCCTTTGTTGAACAAGACACTTTCCGAATCAATAGGATCGTAGAGGATATCACTACGTTAGAACCCCTCGATAAAACTGATATTAAAGTTGGACCAGGGCTTGACATAAGTCAAACAGATGCACTTTATTCGTTGCTTCAGAAATACCGAGATTGCTTTGCTACCAATTTGGGAGAGATAGGATGTGCGGTTGACGTAGAGATGAAGATCGATCTCATTGATAACAAACCGATTGTCTACCGACCCTACCGCCTATCTCATTCCGAACGCGAAAAAGTCAGAGAAACAGTTGATGAACTATTACAAAACAAAATCATTCGAGAGTCAACATCTGATTATGCTAGTCCAATTTTAATGGTCAAAAAGAAAACCGGTGAGCAAAGACTATGCGTTGATTTTAGGGCTTTAAATAATAAAACAATCAAGGACCGGTTTCCTCTTCCCCTCATTGAAGATCAAATATCTAATCTTAGCGGTAATGCTTACTTTACAACCCTCGATCTTGCATCTGGGTATTATCAAATCCCGATGGCTCCTGGTAGCCGACATCTCACTGCATTTGTCACGCCTGATGGGCATTACGAGTTTTTGAGAATGCCCTTTGGACTCGCTAACGCTCCAGCCGTCTTCCAGAGAATGATCAACAAAATTCTCGGAAACAGGCGATTCGAATATGCCTTGGCCTATTTGGATGACGTGCTGATACCATCAAAGGATGTGAATGAGATGTTTCGGCGACTAGAAGAAGTGCTTAAACTTTGTAGAGAATACGGATTAACTTTAAAGCTCTCCAAGTGCCGTTTCTTCGATACCACAGTCAGCTACCTGGGATATGAGATTACCCCACAAGGTATACAACCCGGTGAGGCTAAAGTATCAGCGGTTAAGGGATTTCCCACTCCTGGCAATATTCACGAAGTTCGACAATTTCTCGGCTTAACTGGTTATTTTCGAAAATTTATTAAGGATTATGGGGAAATCGCTCGACCGTTGACTTCTTTATTAAAGAAGGAGACAAAATGGCAGTGGTCTGAAATCGAGAACCAAGCATTTTCCCTTCTGAAGGAACGTCTCGTTAGCCGTCCCGTTCTGGCTCTTTACGATCCAAAATTAGAGACCGAATTGCATACGGACGCCAGCTCTCTGGGCGTAGGAGGCATATTGATGCAATGGCAGAAAGATTCGCGAGTTTTAAAACCAGTGGCGTATTTTAGTCGCCAAACAACACCAGAGGAGAGACATCTGCACTCCTACGAGCTAGAGACACTGGCCGTTGTGTGTTCTTTAAAAAAGTTTAGGGTTTATCTTTTGGGCATAACTTTTAAGATTTTTACCGATTGTGCTGCACTTAGGACGACTTTAACAAAGAGGGATTTAATTCCGCGAATAGCAAGGTGGTGGCTGCAAATAAGCGAATTTGATTTTAGTATAGAGTATCGGCCAGGGGTACAAATGCAGCATGTGGACGCCCTCAGCCGAAATACTACTCTACCCGCGAAATCAGATGATCATTTATCCGTCAATATCTATTCTATAGAGCAAGATAATTGGTTCCTAAGTTTACAAAAAGCAGACCCCGATATCTCGCGTATTTTGCAAATTCTAAAACCGGAAGATGACCTAGAATGCCAAGATATTCGCAAAAATTACGTTGTTAAAAACCACATTGTTTATAGGAAAATTGACGACCAATTACGGTTAGTTGTGCCACGAAGTGCTAGGTGGCAAGTATGTCGCGCTAATCATGACGATATAGGACATCACGGTTATTCTAAAACTTTAGAAAGAATAAAAAGTATTTACTGGTTCCCAAAACTAAGAAAATATGTAAACAAATATGTAGCCGCTTGCTTAGAGTGTGCATATAATAAAGATACTGCGGCCAAACAAAAGTCTGGACATTTATACCCAATTGAAAAAGTTAATATACCTTTTCATACGGTCCACATGGATCATCTCGGGCCGTTCGTTCGCAGCAAAGATGGCAACACTCACATTTTGACCGTAGTCGATGCCTTCACGAAATACGTGTTTGTGAGGTCAGTAAAGGACCTTAAAACAAAAACCACAACCAAAATTCTCGAAAAAATATTTTATGATTTCGGTATTCCGGCTAGGATAATTTCTGATCGCGGTACTTCTTTCACGTCGACAGCCTTTAAAACCTTTTGTGAGGGACATGGAATTAAACATGTATTGAATGCGGTCGCTTGTCCCAGAGCCAACGGTCAAGCCGAAAGGTTCAACCAGACTATTCTTAATGCACTAGCGGCACAAAATTCTTTTGGTCATGAGCGTGACTGGGACAAGTGTCTTGGGAAGATTCAATGGGGCATTAACAACACCGTGAATGCCTCAACACAAAAAACGGCGACAGAAGCTTTGTTTGGGCTCAAAATGCGGGACAAATTAGAAAATAAACTCAATATCGAAAATCAATGCATGACCCCTAACTTACAAGACCTTAGACAAGACATTAGTTCTAATATACAGAGAGAGCAAGAAAAGATGAAACTAAGATATGATAAAAATAGACTCCCTGCTGCTAAGTATGAAGTAGGTACCTTAGTAAAGATCTCGCGAAACAATTTTGCTAATGATGGAAAGAGCACAAAGCTTCTGTCAAAGTTCATAGGTCCATATAAAATTGTAGAGGTTATAGGGAACGATAGATATAGGATAGCCGATGTCCCAGGCTTCAAAAGAACGGGCAAGCCCTATAAGACTGTGATAGCGGCAGATAGGATAAGGCCCTGGATACATGTAAAAGCTGTCGAGGTTCATGATTCAGACAATAGCAGCTCCAGTGAGCATAGTTATGACTATAACAGCGGCTGAATGTATACAGGGTCTAAATCAATTTAAACTGTCTACCAACTACATATTATTTTTGGTACCAATACCTTGTATTTTATTATACCTATTTCCGTAATAACATAACAAATATGTATTATTTACTGTAGAGTATCTATAGATTAGGTTTTCACTGTGTGTCTCATATTATACTTAATTAACATTTACTATGCGATTTATTTTGCGAATGTCATGATTTTATGTTTGAATGTAAAAATAAAAGCAAGCTACGAATCGTAATTTTACCATTCGTTTGTTTATTACAATATTATTGTATTACAGTAAGTAGATTTAAGAGTTCATTAGATGTAATGCTAAGTGTAATATAGGTTTATTATAAAACAGTCGATTATCCCAAAATCACAGCAAAAGATGCACTTGTATAAGAACTGTAATAAAATTGTTAGTAAGACGTGCGCCAGGAGTCGGCACGATGTCTGATGGCCGAATGTCATGATTTTTAAGATATTTCTATAATTTTAATAAAAATAAGAATAGTAATTTGATCTATTCACACGTTTATTAAACTAAAATAATGTGTACTAGTATGTCTACTCGGCTATCGACACCATGACGTCGCACGCCGACCTCTCTAGTCACGTGACGTGGTGGGGAGAGGACGGTGAGCCGGGCTTACCGGTGCGATGCCTACGGTGGCTGTTGTTGAGACGTCGAGGAGTTAAGATGTTACTGTGTTAAACTTTATTGTCGAAATTATAATTATATGAATTAATGTATGTCGAGTGATTTACCGAATATAGAGAACGTTAAATTGTGAGTTGCTGTTTCATTTTACTTATTTTCATTGGATTGGTTGAGTGATCATTGAACAGTGTCACAGCTTAATTTATTGAAACCAAATTTTGTGTTTCAATCGGCAGAATTGTTAACTTTTGGTTGAGGATAATGCCGCCGTTAATTTTTTGTGATTTTTTTGGAGAACCACCCGTGAAACAAACAAGATAGCAACAAATATCCGTGCCACACAATGTGAACAAAGAAGTTCGCACATGTCTGGCGCCAGCATAATGTAGTGCTCGAGGTCATAACACCCTGTCATTTACATTCACTGGCAGCCTAAGAGGCTGCTCACACCACTCTTTGTTAAATATTACAACAATTTCGTACCTCATTATCTGTTCGCAAGGACTGCGACGCTGCCAAACAAATAATGTTTCTTAGAATAATTAATGTACCAAATAAAATTGTATAAACAGGGAAATTGTTCTGGTTTACATTATAATTTGTTTACTACCTACCAGCCACAAAATATTTTATTTATGAGCTTATTTTTGCTATTGTGTTGTTCTAATTTTTTTGTGATAAGTACATGAATTTCAGTGTTAGTGTTTCCTCATTGTTGTAATTCAGTGTAAGTGGCATTGCCAGTTGAAATTTTAAAATTAAATATTGTACGGTCTAAATTACTGACTCACGCCATCTAGAACGTAATAATTATAATTTTACTAATACATTGAAAACATAACCAATTGCAAGAAGCATGATAATTATTTATGACTGCATTCTATTAAATTAATCATTGTAGGTATGTATGTTACTTAAGAGCAGCAGTTTAACAAAATCGTGCAACCTTTTTTGTATCTTACACCAATTCTCCATTACATATTGATGGCTGGCCACTTCTGGTAGAAAAAAATAATAGATGCCATATAATTTTCTTTCTTATTTTTCTTTTTTCTAACAAATGGTATTTTAGTTAAAAAAACTTTTTATGCCAAACTCATTTCTCTTTTCAAATGACATTTTCATTTTGTTTTTTAGTAAACGACCAGTCGTAACACTTTTATTGCTACAAAAAAAAAGATATTACTACATTTAAAAAAAAAACATTATAACAATAAAATACAAAAACAGGGAACAAGAAACAACCGAATCGTATTACTCATTCCATGATTACAAAGCCAGAATCCTGAATCGATAAGGGCTGATAGACTAAATGACGGTCGGAGTAGACGACGAGGCGCTCCCGAGGCTCGATACTTAGCCGCACGACCGCAGGCCAATCTACTCGCAACGTACTTCCAGCCAAAGTGCGGGAATGGGACAATCTATGGCACTCCGCTCTTGATTACCTAACTATTATAGCTATATACATACTAACTTCTACTGTTTCTTGTACTCTAACACTACAATTTTCTTATCTCTGTCGATTGTTAAGCAATAATAGAACTTAACGGGTTGCCAGGGCTCCGGCTCGAAGCAAGACTGGGAACGGGGTAGTTTTACTCAGTAATAGTCTGACACTACCTCTCGCCTCAACCAAAGTGAGAGAACTGATTGGATTATTTCCCTCCTCAAAAATAATAAAAAGTCGATCATAATAAAGTATCGTATAGTTACTAAAACTAAGTGCTAATTAAAAATGTAGTAATTACTAGAAAACAAAATTCAAAGTCAATTTGGTTCTGTTTTTAATACGATTTGAACTAAACTTATAAACCTTGCATTTACTTGAGACGTCTTCGTTATGAAATGAAATGTTATAATTGTTATTACCTAAGCTCACTGAACGCTCTATCAAGGACGTGTCAGTGTCTTCTAAGTAGGTCTCAATAATAAAGAAAACAAAGGAACATGGAAAATTCCTCACTCACCAAGGATCTTTATAATTTTCCGTCGCAATATTTTCTTTATAAACTGGTTGTAAAAGTTTATTAACATTTTGGATTATTATCAAGAAATACTTAGTTTTAACATTATGTAATCATTTGTTCTTTAAAGATATGTTGTCTCTAATAATCTTTTTTTAACTAAACTCTCCATGTACATAAATAAGTGTGGAAGAGCCACGCTTCGCCACGAATGGGCCGGCTCGAACGGAGTGATACCACGGCCTCACCGAAAACCAACGTGAAACAACGTTTGCCTTGTGTTTCGTTGTGTGAGTGAGGTTACCGGAGGCCCAATCCCTCTCTTCCCAATACCCGATTCCCTTAAATTCCCAACCCCCAAAAGGCCGGCAACGCACTTGTAACGCCTCTGGTGTTTCAAGTGCCCATGGACGGCGGCGATTGCTTACCATCAGGTAATACGTCTGCTCGTTTACGTGTGTTACATGAAAAAAAAATGATGTTGCCAAATGCGTTAAAATTGAGAAATTGCCAAATATTTATTTTTTTTAATTTGCTTTATATTTTTGTTGTCTGTATCCAAAACACAGATACTGAAACTTCCAATAGGTATTGTGACCTTCGTAACGTAATATTCGGGTAGGTAAATACTGCGCTAGATTACTCACGGGAAAACATGTAACGTTATTGATGTTGATCCATTACGTGCGTGAAATTGAATCACAAGTTAACGTATCAAAATTTATGAAGATATATCTTTTGCTCATATTGAACTTATTCTTCTTGCTTACCCTCTACTAAATACAGATAAAATAACATTCAGATTTCAAATAAGAATATGTACTTAAACAAGTTAATTCTACTTATGAACAGAACTAGCTCAGAACAATAAATCAAAGGTAGAAAAAAGAAAAAAGGTAGGCTCTTGAAACATATAGTTGCAAGCTAAAGTTGTAATTTGTACGTTAGGAAACGCTTGACGTTTCAAAAGTTTGTAAGATCCATCTAGCCGACAGCGAAATCAGCAAACGTAAGGGATCGTATCTAGGAGAGCAGGTATTACTTACACAAACTGCCTTCCGGCGATCCATAACGATCCTCGAACAAGGCCTTGAGCCAGCCATAACTTTAAAATATTACCCGTAAATGCGGGCCCCGGCATCCTCAGGCAAATGTAATCAGAAACAAAGCCTTGTTTAATGTTTAACCACCTATTAACAGCTAATTACAGTAAGTAATTGCAAACATCAATTACTCTAAATACATCTTATAATTCATTTTTTTAACTAAGAATTGTTCGATTGATCACATTCAATGCAATGCGACTCAAGCGTCAAGCAAAAATTTTATGAGGTAGGTAGTCATGTCTCATATACCTTGAGATAAAGAAATAAAAAAGAAACATGTTAAACAAACTAGATAAATTCTCAGAGCACAAAAATGTTTACGAGCTCGCTTTTGTTCAAGACAACGAGAGATGTTTTATTTGCGCTGCGTTCAGCTTTTATGTTTATGTGGTACAGGTGCAGCAATTTCAGAGTGAATAGTGAAGGGAACAGCACGTCACTAAGTCCTCTTACGTAACAAACAGTGGCTCCATTGTGAGCCACAACGAGCCTCGCGAGCACGAGTGCGCATTCACTTGTCACTAGGCACGGGAGTGACGTCGTGCGCACTAATTGGGTCAAGGTTCCTATCCCGACTAACTATAAACAAATAGCGTCAAGGGAATAATACAGTGCCACTGTTTATGAGTTTGTGTAGTTCAAAATTTTGTAAAGTTAAATTGCCCATAGCAATTTCTAAAGTACATTGATGGCAAAATGGTAACTTACAATTTTCCTGATTGGATGTTTGATTGGCGTAATGCCTAATATTCTTCTTTCTTTCAGATACGAACAAATCCTATTCTTCGAAATCCTCCAATTCGAAATTGCCTCGATCACCAATTGAACACGCTTGGCGGATCACGACCGCAATTCGTTCCTGAAATGTCACTAATGAAGCTAGCTTCGAGAGTCCGAACTGTACCCCCTCGTATCTTCTAATAATAACGTAATTTCATTGTAGTGTCTGGTTGGGCTTATTCTGAGGGTTCCATCGCATTTGGCGCGTACTTGACTGAAGGACAGATCGTAAAAATATGCACAGAATGTGAAATTGTCCTGGTGTATTGCGGGGACCCGTTTACAAGGCAATCGCGCAGAAGGCGTTTTCATAACAAACAATGGGCTCTTCGCGCCCGCGCTCGCCAATACAAACGGGAGTGGATTGCTCTTCACCACGTCAAGTTTGGAAACAAGTGCACGAACATTGAGCATCAAAGCTAAATATTCTTAAGTGGCAAATAAAAATATAGTTTACATAAAATATCACTGCGTTTTCGGGCTTTCCTACCAGATGGTAAATGTTAACCTAACTAGGCCACTTAAGAATATTTTGGATCTAAAATTTAGTACCGTACCAGCTAGGCTATTCTGTAATTGTCAATTCAGAACCTTTGATGTCAGCTCGATCGTATTCTCGCCCGTCATTGGTCGATATTATTCTCACAACCAATGACATGACGAGACACGATCGAGCTCACTTCAAATTCTAACAATTAAGTACAAAAAAGCCTAACAGGTTCAGATTTTGTTTGTAATAACATTATGGTTGTCTACTTATCGCCTTACCTTACAGTAGTAGGTAAACATAGTCTTATTTTAAAGCCATTTCTGAAAATAAAATTCGATCGAATTCGAATATAAAAGTATTGAAAATATGCAAATGCGTCATAGTTTATTCAAGCGGATGGCGACAAACGAAAGATTCTCTTTGAAATTGAAATGTGTTGTTGGCAGCGCATACAAACGGTAGCTATACCCACTGCTCTAAGTTCATAGCACATTTGTTTTACCGACTCATCTAAAATTTTAGGAAAATATTTGAATTCTCTTCTAGCCCCGTGTAAGTGTCCCAACTCACGTTTCTCATACGCGAGGATTTATAACGTAACTTGGCAGTCAATTTATTTTCTAAGGAATTTTCCCTTCTTCAAAAGTCCTTTACCTGTTAAGACGCTGCTAACGTTTAATGTCAAGCCATTTCATTTTACTTCCTTCTAACTTTTAACTCAGATAAAAACGTTGTAAAAGTTGATTGTCTGAGAGAACATGGGAGAGAAAACATAATGAGTACCTAAATGACTGTTTGTGTGTGTATGCCTACGTCGTTATATCATTAGAAAAATATTGTGACCAGGCCAGCTCTACATTAAATGAAATCAATATCAGACGCATACGTAGCTAGAGCTCGTATCTGCCGTATCAATTATAAAGGGCTACGGGGGACCCCAACATTAGCAAAAAATAAAAACTTCCCAATTTTTATATCATTTTAGAAATTACAAGTCTAAATAATCAATTCTTTATATTTTCGTGTAAAGCATGCGTTCAAAAGTTGGCACCAACTTAGGAAAATAAACGTCGTCGTAAGGGCCGCCAAACATGGGCTCTCTGGCTCTCTCTATAGCATCGATAACACCCCTCTTTAAGGCTTGAAAGAAAGGGTGGGAAAAGTCATTTCCACCCTCAAAAAAAAGGGGCACCCAAACAAATTCTTATACTGGGCTTCCGCCAAGGCACGCTACGCCTATGCTCAATATGAATGTATTCTAGATAATTATGTAGATACTGCATTTCTGGAAAGGGCTGCTTTTATATAATCGTAGGCTGGAACGTAAACATAAACGTACCATATTTGCTGCCATCGATCAAACTTTGATATAGGCCCACAAATAATAACAAAACAACAAACTTCGCGTCAACTAGTTAAAGGAGCAACTCGCTCAGTTATGGGGCAGGACATCAGACCATGTCTTGGCATAGTGCCACATAACATTGAAATCACTTTTCTGATATCAATATTCAGTCCACCGCTGGCCAAAATTTTTATTAAAATCGTGCCGTTCTAAACTTTAACATTACAGACAGAAAGCAAAAACTTTACATTTTACCGGAGTCTAATACCCACCAGTTAATCTTTTAGTGTAGTTGTATTATCACGCGATAATTAATAAACCTGTCTCCTCCCTAGCTTAATCCATATAATTACAATAATTAAATTATTCAACATTAAAAGCGAGCGATTAGGTACTCTGAAATACTCTCAATTATTAACGCGTTCAAGTAATTTTCATTCAAATTAGTTTCGTCTAGTGCCCTGATCCCAGTTTGAAAGCTTTTTAGTGTGCTGACGTTGCAATGAATATTAAATTCAAACAAATCTTCTCATAAGTATTTCTGCTACTGAAGCTAGACTCCTTTTTATCAGCGTTCAGATATTCGTGCCTCATTCTCTCAATAGCAGAAAATGTTTCGCCAAGGCCAGTAAATGGAAAGTCGTATTGGAAATTTGAACTACGCCAATGCGAATATATCCTGATATTATTCCGGGTCTTCCTCTGCTTAGACAAATATTTTTGTTTGTGTGATACTCGTGTGCTGCGCATGTAAAGATAGTCGGCCAGCCGCTAAGGTGCGTCATCGTACCACATTTACATGGACTGTCTTTTGGAATCTTGCCCCCTAAGTGGATCGATGGCGTACGGCGCGCGGCGGCGCCCATTCATCATCCAACCCGAACCTAACACCCCTTTATACACATTAATTTAACACCCACACGAACTTTTTCAGGATTTTTACACAGGCGTATAAATGGCCTATTATAATTGCAATATTTATGCAATTTTTTAGGTATAAACTTTTGTTTATCAACTTACCAACGAAATCTATACCTACATAAAATTTATACCTACCTATACTTTAAATTCCTAGAGTTATTGGTTGGCTTTTCTATTTTATTTCGCGTAAGTAACGTGTGAAAATAAGAAAACTTTCGCCATTACGATCAACGAGGTTTTCTTAGATATCGAAGGAAGAATCTCTCTCGGTCCAGTAAGTTTTGTAATATTTTGTAATCGAACAAATCGAAGTAAGAAGAACTAAGCAAAAAACTTTTCTTGCAGCAAAGACAAATCAAAAGGTCGTGCAAGATACACGACATGTAACGTGTAAAACAGGGTGTACGATTGAAAAATACTTGGGAATAGAATATATTATTGTGTGAAATATATGTGATGTGTACTTGTAATTTTGTAACTAGTTTTTCAGATAGTAAACAACAGTGTTCTTATTTTGCAAAAAAAAATTAAATAAGTGCCTTCTCAACCTTCCGATTGGATAATATTATCCAGTCACGAAACCACGTCTAAACTGTCAATAGAGAAAATGGATGACCGTAGGGTCCCGACATAAGGATTGTGTTACTCCTTACGGTCTATTCCGACCCTCTAACCGACGCCGACGCGGTATGCTAAGCGCATTCCCGTTTGGGACTCAATGGCTCGAATTTTAACTAATGCTTTTGTCCCTTCGAATCATGCTCATTGCCTAAGAAAAAGGGGTGCGTTTGTATCTGCGCAAGTACCCAGTTTGGAGCCAAAGATATGCATAAATATAACACCCCCGACGAGGGGTTGTAGAATGGAATTTCTCTTAAATCCTTTATTGAAACCAGACGTCTAAGCTTAGATGTAGTAAGTATATATATAGCGTAAACATGTACGTGAAGCGAAGATCGCGAAGTTTTTGTTTGTAAAATAAAATATCTTTGGGGGAAATGTGGGTATACAAAGTGGTTTTTATGGCTTTTCAAATTACTTCTCCCAACAAACGTAGAAATATGAATATAATTCGTTGCGTGACAGAGCGGTATCAATAAAGTGGGGTGATACGAGCTGCGTGTAGCCGAATGTACAACAAACTTTGTGCTGTACGTCTGTACTTGTTTCTAATTTAGGAATATGGGCCCGTTCAATTTTATCATTGTGTAGTTTATATCGATGAGAATCAATTTATAAAGACTAATGATGTGCCAAAATCATATTGTTTGCTTGATTCGTTGGTAAAATAACAATTAGATGGAGAACAGGTGTACCTAACACTTGAACTCCCTAATCCTCCTTAATAACGGAATTATGGTACGGAGAAAGAAAGGTTCTAAAAACTTTATCACAATAATCAGAAGTCAGACGACAAGCCTGTCTATTGATTATATCGACTACGTTATCTGTTTCTGTGATGAGACACGTAAACACGGTACAAGAAACGTTGACGTTACACAATTTCGCTTATTTGTCCGTAAGATTTATCAATGCCTTCGAACACTTGAGGTGTTGAATGGAATATTTTATACCAACGAGGTTGTCTAGCCGTTTTCTTTTATGACAAAAGGATCGAAGGAAATGGGTAAATAAGTTTTACTACCTATATTATACTAAATTCTTGAAAATATTAATTTTGCTGTAGCGGAACGAGGGTGCATCTTTCGAAAATGCGTGATTTCAGGATTGGTATAACTATTGCGATAATATTAAGAACGTTACTTACCCATTATTAAAGTATCTATACAATAGATAATTCATAAAGTTAAAAGAGAAATGTATCAATTTTGAATATATTTTTATTGTGGTAAGATAAGTAAGAAGTTCCAAAACTCAAATCGCTGACCTTGGTCAAAAAGCTGCAAGCTTGAAGTGGAACTGGGCTGGACATGTCTGCCGCATGTCGGACAAGCGGTGGGCAAAACTCACTACTGAGTGGAGCCCACTCAACGTCAATAGGCGTCGCGGCAGGCCCAGAAGGAGATGGCGGGATAAACTCGATTCCTATGAAAAGGATTGGCCACAGAAAGCTC
The DNA here is from genome assembly GCF_023101765.2 of Spodoptera frugiperda. NCBI lineage: Eukaryota > Metazoa > Arthropoda > Insecta > Lepidoptera > Noctuidae > Spodoptera > Spodoptera frugiperda. Next base: position 9,230,593 of record NC_064212.1, read on the forward strand.
TACAAAGAGATGAGTGGAAGGAGGGTAGGGAGGCCTTTGCCCTGCAGTGGGACGACCATGGCTGACAAAAAAAATAAGTAATGGTTCCAATATAATATAGGTAGGTAAACTTCAGGCACAGAATCAACCGCGGAATGAACCCCAGCCCCAGCTTTACCTTATTAAATTGAGCTAAAATACTGCCTCCATTATGTTTCTCGTAATTGGGACCTTGGAACTAGTCGCACCGAAGGTTTTAATTGAGTTGTTGCTGGTTTACATTTAATTTTTGCTTGTTATGTAGCTAGACCAATAATTGATTAATGATTAAATTGTTTGGTAACTTTCAGTGCGTTAGAAAAAGTATCTTATATATTTTTTTAATGATGAAGCAAGTCAATAGACTCTACAGGTAGTAGATTCTTCTCTCTCATCTTTAAAATACATCTAATCACAACGCAGAATATTTAGATGATGTTGAACCTATTGCAAGACAAAAAGTCTGTCGATTAACGAATGAAAAATAATGCATAAAAATGCATTAAATTTCTCTTTCTTTTCTTTATTACCTTAAATATCTGTTTAATATAAAAAAAATATTCTAGAACTTATTACGGAAGAATATCGACTTATTAAAATATAAATAACTAAACAAGGATGAATGGACGGACGTACAATCGGACGAACGGACGCTAAGCCCAAGTAAATAGGGTCCCGGTGACACTTTGAGTATACCATACTAAAAATGAGAGTCCCTTATGATGATGTCTCAGTACCGTCATATATTGCAGTCGAGGGAAAGTGGAATACCTACGAGTTTCATATCTTTATGTCAACAATCAAAATGTCATCTTTACTACAAGCGTACAACCCTACACAATACATTAATGTATACTTAAAACAGTTGGTTCTTACCCTTACGACCACAGATTTTTGTATACGAGTACAAGTGCCTTTATTTATCAATTAGGTTTGGAATAAATAACGTCCTGCTGCGCTAGTACTGGCCAGAAAACAATTAGGTAGTAGGTACCAATAGTAATTAAGAGCCTAATATATAAATGTTTAATGATTTTATTACTTAAACCTTTTTTTTGAGGGGGAAAAATCAGAGAGGGAGTGTCAGACTATTACTGACTAAAAACCACCCCGTTCCTACTCCTGCTTTCGAGCCGGAGCCCCGATAAACCCGCTAGGTAGTCCACAGCTTCGGATCAGGACTACTTAACACGTTCACTGCGGCTGCCCAAAATTAAGACTTACTTCCAGTGCTGTACAAGTCACACTTCCCGTATCAAGATTGCCTGATGTGCGTTACGACGTCTATGTTCCCGTATGTAGTCCTGACTTCAAACCTCCACAGAGACATGGAAACTCTTCAGCAGAATTTTTTTTCTGTACCAATACATAGTTTACATCCTTGTGTATACACAGCTGTAGTAGCACGGGGTTCTTAGTAATATTTTAAAAGTTACAGGTATTTTTAAAAATGGTTGATTTTACGGGAAAATACTTGTCGTGGCGCATACAACAGTCGTATTGCTAGGGATGGGGTATCACAAAAACGTTGTTTTGTTTTAGATTCATTATTTTTTATTAGAGTATTACACTATCAACAAAACCTTTTTTGTAATAAAAGTAATAATTGTTAACAAAAACAGTAACTTCTTGTTTTAACAAACATTAACAAAACAGTAACTTCTTATTTTATATAATTATTTATTTGTTTTACTTGATAATCTAATCATCAGAAAAAAAATACTTAAAAAATAATAAGAGTAGTAGGTGCCATACCATGAAATGAGATAATCCTTAATAATAATTCTTTACATAACATCCTGCATAATCACGACTAATAGGAACTTTAAGTAGGATATCGCGTTCTGTAAAAACGTATTGACTAGGCACAGCACTATGACTAAATGAAGCTCACGTTCAGTGCGGTACGGGGTTTAGAATACGGCCAAATAGTTCCCGTATCGCACTATTGTACAATAATTACCTTTCTGTGCGTTACGACAAAATAATTCCCGTACATTTTTATTCTTAAATTTGAATACACTATAAGTAAGCACATCGGGAATATAGGTGTCTCTTTTTTACTTGAACGAATACTTGAATAAATCACCTCCGCACGGAGAGTAAAACCAGGACAACTAGCTGCCGCACAGAGCAAGACTCAATTACAACCAAATATTTCCCGTAACGCAGTGAACGTGTTAAACCTAGAGTGATGATAAACGTAAGAGATTTTTTGCGATATTGAGTTATACACATCATTCGATGGAGAGATATTCATTTATAAATGTAATAACATACATATTCGGAAACAGCTTATTTTTGATCGAAGGCATCGATATGTATTTATATTAACCTTATACCCAGTATGTGCCAAAACCCGTTCCTTATTACATATCTAAACAACCTACTTACTTACATATGAATCAAATGATACACAATGGTTTCAAAGTAAATGTTGCGACTGTGAAACTTGTAACAAAGTCAATAAATTTCAAACTGTGGATTGTAAATCGTTTAGTACGAACAAACTTACAACCATCTTCCATTGCTACTCCTGAACATTCGACTAACAATATAATATGTATGTGTGTTGTATCGACAATAAATAACTATTAACCGAAACCCTATTTCTTTTAGTGCAGGTAAACAGATTAAATTAGGTAATTAAGGTTTTCCGGACCAATACCGTATTGTACATATTAATTAGTAATTACAGTACAACCCTGATAGGAAAGCTTCTAAGTTCTAACGCACTATAAAATTATTTATTAGATACTATCTTCTGCCAGCGGCTTCGCCCGCATCCTTGTGTTATAAAAAATACCCTATGTGTTATTCCAGACCATAACCTACCCCTGATCCAAAATTCATCCCGATCCCTTCAGTCGTTTAGACGTGAAGGAGTAACAAACAATGAAACGTACAAACTTTCGCGTTTATAATATTAAGTTAGATATGTAGAAAAGCATTAGGGTAAAAGGTATTTTTTGTTCTTTATTACTGATGTATCTAAATCCAAATAAATGCTTACGTATGCCTCACAGAACAGAGAAAAACAGTCCTTTTTCTGTGGCTGCACAGTTTTCGACTTAACGTTTTTTTTAATAAAAAATACAGTCTTATTCAAAGCACGTTCTGTTTAATAGTATTAAACTGAGTACTTAATGTTAATGACAATTCGCCAATATATTTTTAGTGCATGAATTCACAATTCCAAACCATTTTCAAGCATTCTTGGTTGGGAATTTGATGAAGGTTCACGCCTTTGTGAAAATTCCGTGGCGCGACTTTGCGTTACTCATTTGGTTCGTGATTGGAAAGGGTGTTCGTATGTTTTGAACATCCACACTATGCAATACTCGTATGCATGTTATTTTTATACCGTTTAGTATTTCTGTGCAATATAAAATTATTGTAAACTGCTTTTATTAGTTTTAAAGTCATTCTTCCACCCCACGGCGGTTACTTTTCGCGACATATTAAACAAAGATTACAACAGATTACTCTATTTCTAGTTTGATTTGTATTTCATATTCAGTTACATTCTTACTAATTAGTACCTACACTAAATTCTAAAAGTTACTTAGCATGATGCAGCACCTAAACGAACTTCTTACTTGTACTGTTGGGTGACACTTATAGATTGGTGAAGATCAAAATGTCTTTGAATGTCACCTTTTTTAGCTTACAGGTTCCTTAAAATGTAGGAGAGGTTGGTAATAACGGGCATAGTAGATAAAAAGGATAGATAATACTTATTATTATAAAACCCCACACATTGTTCCTAAAGACACCTTACTGGAATCCATACAATATTTTGACTGAACAGTTCGTTGAACTCCCTATTTAAAAGCTCGTATCGAATTCCTACAATGTTGACGCAATGTAGGACAAACTATAATGATTAATGATGCTCGTTAATTCACTTAAAATACTTGTTTTTACCATGGAAACGTTTTCTAACACTAATTTGTAGGATGTCCAATTACCTATCCACAGTTTGGTAGACTATATGGTCTGGAATAACACGTAGACTACTTTTTATCCCATGGGAAAAAGAACAATAGCCGTTGGCAGAAGCTAGAACATAACATATTCTTGGTCACTTGGTGTGTCACGAGTCCTTCTGCTTCTGGTACCTGACTCAAAAGCGTCCAAACCAATTGTAATGATTATGCAATGATAGATTAGACTTCGAATAATCGAATTACATTAATAACTTTGAGTCCATATTTGTCCATAGTGAAGACATATTTAGTTAGTCAGATCAAATAGACATTATATTTAAATAGAATAAGCTGCTTACTTGCGGCAAACAACTCTATATAAACTAAATAAATAAAGATTTCATGACAACACATGAACAAGATTTTTACATTTAATTACCTCACTCGACCATTCTGCGCTTCAATAATTATTTTTCTCAGAATCTAAACGAACCAACTGAAAAGAGCAGACGTAACAACCTACGTATAATGAATAGGACCCACATTACAATCCATCTGATAAAGGGTTCTAGGTTTTGTAAAGGACCGTAATTTACGTTAAGCATTTTACGAGCAGGCTCGACTTCATGCCCTGTTTTATATCATCTACCTACTTACTGTGGAAATGGTAATCTGAAAAATAAAATCTCGCCTCTTGCAATAATATCTGCACAACTTTACGCATAAATATATGCAAATTAAACGTGGAGCCCACGAGCGCCGGCCAGACTTAGATTTATAATCAGAGGGGTGACCATAAAAATCTTTCGTTAACTTTTTAATTCTTAACTACTTAGTAATACTTCATTATCATAAATTACCAGTTATTATGTAATGTAAGTACGTAATACCATTTCATTAAGAACGATAAAATATTCAAAAATATATCTTTATTAATGTTTATCTATAAAGCATTATGCAGTAAAAAGTACAAAAAAGTTCATAAAACCCTGGAAAATCTTCAAACGACACTCAACTGAATAAAAATTACGATATCTTAAAATGTATTAAGTAATCGGTAAGAAAAAGGCACTTACATGTTTCTGAGAAATCCGTTGTAAGTACACAAACACGAGACGGTTCCGTCGGAGTCGTGGCGCGAGTAGTGAGACCGCGGAGCGACGCAGGGCGGGCGCATTACGTAGCCAATGCGCCCCTACTGAAGGACTGAGTGTGACGTTGGCCCGTCCGCCGGGCCGCCCCGCCCGCATACACCACTTCCTAGCCAACCGCTATATGTAACTGCGAGCCTTTTCTTTTTCAAAATATTAATCAACTTTTGTAAACGCGTAGCGTTGCTACGAAAAGCTACGGCGTAGCAAGAAGTATAATTATTTATTAATTGCATTTTTAGATAAAAGACAATATAGTTTTTTAGTTTACTAAATATTTTAAATGCCGGGTGAACATAAATATTTATATAAAAAAGCATAAAATAGAAAATAGACATTAAGTGCCTAAGTATAGGTACTAAAGTAACTAAATTAGGTTTTGTCTAGAGAAATATAAATCGCTCTATGTTGGAAACTCTAAAGTCACAAATCAGACGAATAAAGCCATTTATCTGAAAGCTCTTGTAGGTATTAGGAGCTTCGGAGAGTAATGCGGTAATCGTAATCGCATCTCAGAGATATTTCACTCTCTGACTTCCTACCTATCTCTATTCTACTAGACCTCTATACATCTATACTAGACTACTAGACCTATCAAAAATATAATATTTATTTATACATATAATAACTAGCAAACCCGGCGAACTCCGTTTCGCCACCAATGCAAAACCTTTCCTATTTTTTTTTGCTATAAACCTCACGGAGCCCGAGACCTTTCCAACGAATGTAAAACCGTGGATATCGGCTCGTGCGTTCTGGATTTATAGCGTCAGGAAGGAAAACGTGACTTATTTTTATATAATAATTAATCAACAATCAGCAGCTGCGTGTTAATAGTTTAGTATAACTTATTATATTTTTTTACACTAGGTATCTACATATATATCTCCCGGCTGCGGACTGCCTAGCGGGATACCGGGGCTCCGGCTCAGAAAGGAAGAGTAGGTACGGGGTGGTTTTAGTCAGTAAGAGTCTGACACTCCCTCTCGCCTCGCCCAAGGCGAGAGAAATCATTGGATGATTTTCCCCCTCAAAAAAAAAGCCAGTGTTTCCTAAGCCTCGTATTAAAAAAACTACAGTTCACTTAGTACGAGTTTGATTTATGGTTAAAGTAATCGAAACGAGAGCACTTCGGCATTCTGATTGGCTGGCTTGAATAAACCAACCAATCAGAGCCGAGCCGAGCGAACTCTTGTTTCAATTATCCTAAGGGTACTAATAGTATAGTGTTCAACACAACACCATCCATTTAGGTTTGAGCATATTATAACAACATGACTGAATGCAGTAAAACCAGAGGTCCCAAAAGATACAGGTTTGAGTGGCATCTTATTTAGCTGTAAAGAGTCCCACTATTGAAAATAAAGATACAGGTTTGAGTGGCATCTTATTTAGCTGTAAAGAGTCCCACTATTGAAAATACTAACTAAGTGATCATAGCATCCGGAGCTGCGGACTGCCTAGCGGAAAATCGGGACTCCGGCTCAAAAAGCAAGAGTAGGTACGGGGTGGTTTTAATCAGTAAGAGTCTGACACTCTCTCTCGCCTCACTTAAGGCAGAAAAAGTCATTGGATGAATTTCCCACCTCAAAAAAAAAAATTAAGTATGAAATAAAACAAACTATTTGAAATGTAAAAAACTATTAATTTATTAATCTATAAATATAAACTATGATAAAAACAAAAATGAAACGTATCCGTGTCTAATGACATGGGACAACACAAGTCGGTTGATAATATCCATCAGGGCCCATTGTGTGTCGCTGAGAGAGGTGAATGGCCGTCAACTCGACTGTTCCGAAGTCGTAGTCAGCAAATTTTTGAAGCACATCTCTACCGTCAAAAGATTCCCTCTGTTGTCTCGTATTTTTTGATGTCGATTCCGAACTTTCCAAACTTGCACTTTCTGAACGCGTCCTGTACTTGGAATTGATTAACGTAACATGCAATTTCACGTTTTCTCTTCCATATTCAGTGTCCGTCATGAATCCTAAAAAAAAGTAAAATATTATATAATTGTGATCATATTATTTATTTTATCTCTTTTTAATTCCATGTGTTACAGCGGCTAGCTATTTGTATATTTCGGGAAAATATTATAATTAAATTATTGCTGCATATCTGGGAACCGGTCTGTACTAAACTGTCTATTTTACAGTCACAATTGATACACATATACATAATTATGTAAAAGGCAGATAACATTTATTTTTCGTTATGATAATACCATGTATCAGCAGGTATGTCCTTTTGCCATACATAGCTCAAAGAATTTCGAAATCTCAAAAAAAAAATTCAACTGGAAACCGCTTGCTCGGCAATCGTGCCGATGTCCGAACCAATAAGTCTCCTTTTGGCGCAGTCCAGCGCAATCAGCGAGTTATTGAACTATATTCAGTAATTACCTGCTTTATAGAAATATTGTACTAAGCTATCTGCTACTTGTTGTACCAAACCCTGTGGGCCTCCCTCTTCCTGCACAAGTCCATACAGAACATCTATCTGTGAAGGATCATCGTTCATATATGACAATCCTTGTAATCTGATCTTTAATGGCAAATGGCCTTGCAATATGGGCCTGCAAATAAAAAATTCCTTGAATTATAATTCATATCTAAAAAATTTATCTTAATCATCATTTTAATCTAAGCGACTTGTAATAGATTAAGATAAGAAATATAAATGTATTGATTATTTATACACATAAAGTTCCGCTTCATGTCGATAGATAGCGCTATGCGTCCTTCGTATCACGCTACGGAAAAAAACCCACACTTTGCCGATTTTTTATGTTTTTTTTTTCTTGTAGGCAATTCCTGGCTAACTCGTGATATTTTTTTTATCTATATGTAAGAAAATTCCCCTATGCTATTGCATATACAAAGAGAAATAGACTCAACGTTTTATTTTATCACACAAAATTACGACTTGCTTTTGCTTTTAGAGTAATGGAAGAAAAATAAAATATTCTCACATGATGACTTTTTCTTTGGCTTCAGTAAGCAGCTTGGATACAAATAACCTTTCCTCGTTGTCCATCAAGCACATGACGCCAATTGTAAGATGCAACTTAGTAGGCGCGATAAACACAGAACTATCAAGACCCCTACTAGGGCATTCTCGTAAAACTCTCTCCTAAAATGTAAAAATAACGAAAGTTGGTATTAAATAAATCAAGCTTATATTTAAGTATTTTAGTAGTAATAGGTATTGTTTAATTGTAGTAATTGTAGACCAGAGATGAAAACTCCCAGGAAAGTTTCCATCTATAAGGAAAGATTCCTGAAAAATTCCATAGCTTCCGGAAGTTTTGGAAGTTTATAAAAAATATTATAATATCACTGAATTATAGCATTATTTCCCTTTTTTAATTTTATTATTATAAATGGAGTAGGTACTAATAGAAATATAAAATAGTTGCGGAAATACATTCAGAGAGCAAGCGCAAGTACTAACTTGTTCGCGGGCGGGGGACAATATTTTGGCGGGGGGAGGTGAGTGCCACTGCGCCGGCCGCCGAGATACGTCGTCCCGCTAGTATTGCTCATACGTCACTCGAAGCCGCGCGCCTGCGTCATTGCTGGATCGTTTTGTTTGTAAGGGCAGAGTCTTGCTTTTTTCTGTTATATATAGTATAGCAGTGCAGTGTGTAATAATAAGTGTTTAGGGAACAGAGAGTAAAGTTCCCTAAGAAAAGGAGGATCCTCCGACCAGGCGAGGTGATCAGCCTGGCGGGCTTTCTGCCCAACTGTTGTTCGTTGGGATTTTCTATCCGTGTTAATTCGCATGCAAACTTCATATGTGCGATGCAGGATATTTGTGACGTTATCCATTGATTTGCTCGTCGATAGTCTATGTGCGACTTCTGTCATCTGTCACTTGTTACTTGTCAATGTGTCGCCACAAGTGCAAGTTTAATTAAATAAATGAACTGTAAAAATGCCTCGGAAAACCGGAAAGGTTTGGGATTATTTTGAATTGATAAATACGGATGGCAAAAAAACCGCTAGGTGCAATTTTTGTCGAAAACATTTTGGAACCAATGCAACAAAGTTAAAAAATCATTGTTTGAGTGCTTGTAAACAGTGTCCGGAAGATATTAAAACAATTTTACAAGACAAGCCCATTGAAATATCACCATCTTCTGTGGGTAGTTCAACATCAACACAGTTCCAGCATGTTTTGTCCACAATTCCTATATCTACGCCGAGTCCTTTAGGAAGAGAAAACTCATTACAGTCATTAGCTTCTTCTCATGAGTCAAATGAACAACCACAAAATTCAATTACGCCAAATCAAAAAAGAGAAATAGATCTTAGTTTTGCTCGTGCAATTTATGCTACTGGTACGCCATTAAATATTTTAGAATCCAGTTTGTGGCAAAAGGCAATAAATGCTTTGAATCCAGCTTACTCAGTCCCTACAAGGTACATGATAAGCAATAGTCTGTTAAATGCTGAATATGAACGCGTGCAAAAAGAAACATCTGATATCATTAATCAAGCAGAAGCCCTGACAATTGTGATGGACGGCTGGACAGACATAAATGGTAAGGGTACCGTTAATTTTATAATAACGACCCCAAAGCCATTTTTTTACAAGTGTGTATACCCTGGTACAAATCGCGAGACTGCAACGTATTTATTTACACAATTAAAAACTATTATTGATGAAATTGGTCCATCTAAATTTGTAGCACTTGTGACTGACAATACGAATAGTATGAAAGCCACGTGGAGAATGATCGAGACCGAGTATATGCACGTCTTCGCGATAGGTTGTGCATCACACACTTTAAGTTTGCTCTTAAAGGATATCATGAAGCTTGAAAACTTTAAAGCATGCTGTGATTTGATTACTAAAATCATAAAATACATAAAAAAGAGGCACGTAGAATCAGCGTATTTTGAAAAGATGCAAAAAGAAAAATATGAAAATAATTCGAAGACTTTAAAGTTACCAAGCCCAACACGATGGGGAGGTTTTGTAATAATGATGGAATCCTTTCTTAGTAACCGAGAGGCTCTCGAAGCGACAATGATTTGTCAAGATTTAAGCATTAATCGGGAAATTAAGCAACATGTGCTTACGGAAGACATTTGGATCAAGGTCAATGCATACCACAATATCTTAAAGCTCATCCTTGTGGCAACTACTAAACTAGAATCAGACGCTGCAGTTATATCTGAAGTACCCCAAATGCTTGATTATGTTAAAGAAATTATGTCTAGCGCTCTAAGTACTTGCGAAGTCGTAACAGAAGAAGAGGAACGGTACATTATTGGAGCTATTGGGAAAAGGCAGCATTTCGTTGAGAAGCCCATTCATTTTGCGGCCAACATTTTAGACCCCAGATTTAGAGGGCTTAAGCTGACACCTGAAAAAGTTGCGAAAGGGCAAGAATTCATTAACCAATACGCCGGAATACTTCAAAAAATACTGCTAAGATCATGGCAAACTTAGCTGAATACCGCGCAAAAAGTGGTTTTTACAGTCAAACTGGTATTTGGACTACTGTTGATCATATTGAACCAAGAACTTGGTGGAGAGGTCTCTGTAACTGCCAAATTCTATCATCCGTTGCCAGAAAATTGTTATCTATACCTCCATCTTCAGCGTCTACCGAACGAAATTGGTCCCTTTTTGGAAATACACTGACTCGTTGTAGAAATAGAATTACAACTGAAAGACTGCAGAAGCTGATTACAGTGCGAGCCAATATAAGATTGTTATCCGATAACCCAAACGAAAATGTTTATTTTGCTGATAAGGAGGAGGAATATATCAGTGATTTAGAGGAAGAAGAAATTGATGAAGATATAGAAGAAATTAGCTTCCAAGAGCCAGAAGCAAGCTTATCTAATTTTAATGTGTCAGAATCAGAGAATTCAGAGGGAATTGATCCTACACAAGATTCATTGAATTAGATTTTAGCAGAATCACTAATGATAAAAACTTAAATTAATGTTTCGATTATTTAATTAGTATTTTTATTACTTTACGTTCCTTAAATTATTTCGTATTTAACAAAGATTGCATCTATTATGCATTTCAAGTCATTGTGGTTACCTAAAATAAAAAAACGTTGCTTTTTTTCAAGAATATTATATTTTTGATAACTTCCAAAATTCCCTTGTTTTGGAAACTTTCCAGAATAATTCCGGAATTTTACCTGGAAAACTTCCAAAGTTTCAGAAACATTCCGAAATTTTCATCTCTATTGTAGACACAAGTACTATAAATAGGACTTATGATAAAAATGAATGGGCAAGGGCACGGACCAAGTGCACATGGAGAACTATTATAAACAGAATTTAAAAAATCAAGCTTAAGAAATCACAGAGTAAATGGACTATTAAGTTAAAAAAAGGTCTGTTAGATATGGACAATAGCCAGCACACATGTCAACACACTCACACAACTTTATGAGCTTTAATAATGACAAGTTTTATGATTATTTAGGTATTATTAGTTATAGTGACAATAATATTCACCTTAAATTCTTCAAACCTCTTCTGTACATCTGTATGGTTCATGGGAATTGATATAAAATGTGTATATCTTTGTTTCATCCTCGATGACACCACTATCATGTTTATTCTTCTTCTTGCTGCCTGGACACTCTGTCACATAACATAAATTTAATAAATATTTATTTACACATTAGAAAGCAAGCGAGGTGATGGCTAAAAAATATAAAAACACTCAGCAACAGAATTAGGAATAGAAATTTATTAAAAATAACACTCACATTTATTTTATGATTCTAAAGATTATAAATTCCGAATCAAATACTAATTTGTCTTTGTAAAATACATAATACAATTTAGAATTTCCATTAAACCTGTAACGATTGCTACCAACTTGCATAAATATGTATTTATTTATTTAAGACATTTTCTTCCAGCCAAGCTTTCTCGGTGATGCAGAGACCAAATAATGGTGGATGTAAGAAGCAAACTACAAATATGGTGGATGCAAGAAAATATATGTTTACTGAAAACCAGCATACTTATGTAAGCACCCAAAGATAATACCTGTGCAGTGGGTCCAAGTATAACTACATCACCATCGTGTCCTTGTCTCGGTATCTTGATATCTGTCTTGGTGTCTCTCTCGATTCTCATCCTAGTTGCACCTTTTTTACCAATAATTGATCCAAGGTAATGTCTGAAATTTTAAACCATTTCATTGTTAATACTATCACCAAATGCAGTGGAATCCGTCTATACTGACTTCAAAGGGAATTGATAACATCATAATAAGAGGACATCATTCAGAACTTTTTATAAAACATAATTATGTTTTAGGACTTTTTTATTTGAATAGATTTGTATTTAAAAAGAGAAACATAGCATATTCAATCAAAATAAAAAAATTTATGTATTAAGTATGGAAGACATCGCCATGGTCAAATTATCATTTTCAATATTGCTATGTAGAAATCCTGATAATTATTTTGCAGCATTTAATACTTCTGCAGCATTTCTGCAATAGTAAATTATGAAACCGGACAATTTTATCAAAAAATTCATTATATCAGACTTTTTAATAGATAATTTTAAATGAAAACCAAACATCATAAATTAGTGACGTCATAATAGGCAGTTGGTCAATATAGACAACATAGGCGGTATTATAGTAAACGGATTCTACTGTTAATATATTGTTTAAACTACGATAACGAATAGACCAAATAATAGTTCATACTTTGATACATGAAACTTAGTGGTATATCGTGAATTGTCCACTTGGATTACTTCAAAATCATCTTCATCTCCTTCATCAATCATGTCATTATAAGCCATATCTGAAAATAAATGCTATATTATATTTTCTTGTTCTGCTAACTTTTGATTCAATTTCATAGTTTAATACAGGATAAAAAAGAAATCAGCCGGGTAAACAAATGTTACACTGAATTAAATACTTGATATGAATAAACAAAAATACCAATGAAAATAACATTTTTCAAAATAACATGTTATTTTGCATGGTATTTTCTAGTAGATGGTATGGCAGAGAAAAAGTTTATTTTAAGAGAGTTCCATTTCATAATTTAGTACAGGATAAAAAAGAAATCAGCTGGGTAAACAAATGTTACACTGATTAAACTACTTGATATGAATAAACAAAAATACCATGAAAAATACCATTTTTCAAAGTCACAACAATAACATGTTATTTTTCATGGTATTTTTTAGTAGATGGTATGGCAGAGAAAAAGTTTATTTTAAGAGAGTTCCATTTCATAATTTAGTACTGGATAAAAATAAATCAGCCTGGTAAACAAATGTTACACTGAATTAAATACTTGATATGGATAAACAAAAATAATGAAAAATAAAATTTTCCAAAATCACAATAATAACATGTTATTTTTCATGGTATTTTCTAGTAGATGGTATGCTAGAGAAAAGTTTATTTTAAGAGAGTTCCATTTCATAATTTAGTACAGGATAAAAATAAATCAGCCTTAAAACAAATGTTACACTGATTTAACTACTTGATATAAATAAACAAAAATACCATGAAAAATACCATTTTTCAAAGTCACAACAATAACATGTTATTTTTCATGGTATTTTTTAGTAGATGGTAGAGAAAAAGTTTCTTTTGAGAGAGTTCCATTTCATAATTTAGTACAAAAGAAATCAGTCGGGTAAACAAATGTTACACTGATTAAACTACTTGATATGAATGAACAAAAATACCATGAAAAATACGATGCATAATTTTCAAAGTCACATATTTTTCGTGGTATTTTCTAGTAGATGGTATGGTAGGGAAAAGTTTCTTTTAAAAGAGTAAAACAAAATTACCATTTTCATACAAGTCATGTTCATGAAAAGTAGATGATTCAACGGCAGGATCATTTACCCTGTAACATCTGCCTTCTATCCATTTCACTTGAGGCCTGAGAACATCCGACATGGTTATAAATTATTTTATTTATGTTCTCTTAAAAAGTTGGTTAACTTTCACAAAAAGTGAAGAGTAAATAGTATTTTAATAGGTGTTTTATTTCACCACCAGCTTTACTGAAAACAATTCAAATAGCTTATTATTGAATTCATTTCACATTTCTAATTAAATGTTATTTTTTTCAAATGAATGTTACACATTCATTTGTTTATTGACGAGGGTGACATCGACATTACTTTGACATTTTTGACATACCACGAACATATCGCGTTCGGATATTCTTTATATACAGTATTACAAAAAAATTAAGAGACTAGGTCTCAGTTTTAACCTATTTTTTACCTATTGTAATGAATACAATAAATAGGTAGGTATAGTACATTAGGTTTTGGCTACAAGTAATAGGATTTTGACGTAAGCTCCTTATAAAATAACTGGTCTGCTTCGAATCCAGTCATTCAAAGCGTTTTGCTTTAAACGAGTATAATAGGTACAAAGCCGACCCAGGAATAAAACCTTCATTAATTAAACATTTGGATTATTAAAATATCATCTTCATAATATAATCTACTAGAGTGGATATCCACTGCGGGATATAGGTAATACCCACGCCTCGCCCAATAATGCGTCATCGAAAATGATGCCACACTAACCATATAAAGATCTATAGGGCATCGGGCAGAGAGACACTATCTCGCCCAAACTGTTTACGCTGGTCTTGGAGGATGTATCACAACTGAAAGCATAAAGGCCTTTCAATATCAGGTACTCAGCTATCTAATCTTCGATTCGCTGATGATATTGTGTTATTCGTTAGTGATCCAGAAGAGCTTCAGATTATGGTACATGATCTACACGACGCATCATTACATGTAGGGCTGGAGATGAAGCAAGAACTGAGCAAGACCAACATCATTACCACAGATAGTGCAAGCACGGCGAATATAACAGTGAAAGGTACGTCCCTAGAACGGGTCGAAAAGCACGTATTTTCAACAATTACAACCAGTGCGTCCTACCAGTCCTTTCCTACGGAGCTGAAACTTGAGTATGATAAACCATATCCTCCAGAGACTATCACTCAAAGGGCAATGGAACGTAGGCTGGTAGGAGTAACTTTAATCGATCATAAGATTAATAAATGGTTGCCCTCAACCATTTAATAATCTAATTAACCAAGCAAAGTGTCAGGCATAGTAAAACGAACAGCCAAAAGCAGCCTGAAGTAGCACTGGACGGGACATGAAGCCCAAAAACACAACGCGTGGTGCAAAGATCTGCTGGAGTAGAGACCGTGGTAACATAAACGACTTGTTGGTAGACCGCAGATGAGATGGAAAGATGACATCAAAGAGGTGGCGGGACAAAATTGGATACTAACAGCCCAAAATAGGACGAAATGGAAAGAAATGAAGGAGGCCTCGACCAAATTGGTTGAAAAAGACTTAAGATGATGATGACATTATTACAACAAGGAATTAAAAATAAATCTACAGATAAGTCTAGAAACTTTCACACACACACTTTAGAAGCGAAGTACTTTTGTACCTTACTAAGTACATAATTACATAAATTAATGTTCAAACACTTACATTTTCGTTGATATGCGATACTGTAGGTAGGTACTAGGTATGTGATCCGTTTAAACTTGAGGATTTCCGATACAAAACTCAACAAAAAAAGCTGACCGACCGGGTTAAATAGCTCCTTCACAAGGGCACGTGATGCGTGATGACTGACTGAATGACTGATTCGAAAAAGAATATCAAGGGATTTCCCTTGAAGTTGGGTTGCCTGAGAGAAGAAGAGAAACGCTGCGGCTGCCACAGATATAGGATATTACCTAGGAGGTACATAGTGTAGCCCCAGCTTAAACATTTTAATGAGAAATGTCTGAGAGTAAGACTTGTTGGGGATTCCCCGATTTTTTAAAAGAATTTGCCATGTTTGAAATTAGTTTACTGCTATGAACTAGATTGTTGGTCAGGCTCCAGGTTCACAGATATTGTGGTCCAGATATTTAAGTTTAAGCTGCAAAAGAAATAGCCTTCTCCTAAAGACATGAGTGACATGGTGAAGGAAAACATCGTGTGGAAACCTGCGTGTGTGGTCTTATAAATGATATGATTTATAAGACTTTTTCAGGGTCCCTTAAAGAAAACTTACCTAAAAAAAGAAAACATTATATTATCTAAGTAATAATATAATTCATCGTCAGCGATTACCCACTAATAACCAGCAACAGACCTTGAATTATACTCGTGACATTATTACAAAAACAAACACAGATTGAATCAGTATGAAGAGTGCCAGTGGAGCTAGAGTTGTACAAAGTTGATTAATGTTTCCGTATGTCGTCTACTTTTTGATAAAATTAGGAGATTTTTTTCTATTCTCACAAGTGCTGGTATTGGAGTTAAAATCTTACTTATCCTCGCACCTTTTACAGATCTCAATTGTTTGCGATACCGACCATCTTCTGATTAGGCGATAGCGATAGATCGCGTGGCTCACACTACACAGGACTGAGCGACTTTTTTTGTGACTTGTGAAGGCGTATGGTAGCAGAATCCCCATAAGCCTCACACTCCACCTAACTACTGCCATATCATTACCCTTATCCTTCCAATTCCTTTGTTGATTATGTAGTTTACTACTAATCTTATCATTCATATCTCCGTGTATAGCAGTTAGCCTTCAGTTTCTACAAGTATTAGGCCATCTTATTCATTCATCTTATGCAAAAAACTTGATTGCATATAACGTGAGCAATGAAAGAAAGTATTTAGTCGTTTATACAGTTGACACATGCGGATTTAGTGTGCAATTTTAATGCGGAATGCTAAAAGTAAAAATAATAATTTATCGGATTCAGTATTTACTTATTACCATAGTCGTGTTACATATGTTATTACTGCCCAATAGTTTACTTAATAACATTATACCTAGCTGACGATATTTAACTTTACGCAAACAAATGTTTTGTAATCACGGCACGACGCGACGAGGCGAACCAGTATGCATATTAGTCTTGTGGACCAGACGTATATAGTACAACTGATAAAACATTTGATAAGCTTATCATTAACCTATTACGCTGGCTGGTTTATTATATTATATATCTAATTAAATGTAATACTGTTAAATGGCACTGCAGTTAAATGACTGTATTTTTCTTTCTATCTAACTATTAATTAATAAAAGTGTACAAAGATGGAGAAAAAGTTACCGAGACCAGTAAATACGTCGTACTATAATACTAATTATCATTATACAAACGTAAATAAAGAAGGTGAGTTCAATTTTTATTTACTACTTGCATTATTGTTATTTAGAATAGGTAGAGTAGGCACATCATGGTTTAGGTAGTAAGAAGGTACAAGTAAGTAGAAGTTTGCATTATTTTTTGTAAATGCTGCTCATTGATTACCTAAATAAGCTATGAAATAGAATATAGTAAGTATCACCAGTAGCAAACTTCTGAAGAAGCTAGGTTTGTACGCATAGGTATGACATAACATAATCCTAACCATTTTATGTTATTGTTCAAGACTTCACTGTTTAATAACTGGGTAGTTAAGTACTTATTAACTGGATGGTCGATACGATACGAATAATTCGTCTAAACTTCGCTTAGTTCTTTGTAGTTTAACATTATGTACATAATAATATTTACAATACTCAGGACTCAGGAGATATTTCTATGATGAAAATCTTATTGATATTGATGAAAATCTTACCACCTTTGATTTCAATGTAAACCCGCAATGATATAACAAAGTACATAAATATCTTTGTCAATACAGAGAATAGGGCTTTGAAAAATTCTAACGTCCTTGTATGGGGTACCTGTACAAATAAAGTATTGTTATTTTCAAATCCTATTTATACATATAAACTATTTATTGAATGTATTATTGTATTGTGCAATACAACATTCAATGTTCTTCCTAGTTCAATGTTATATACTGAAAGTAACGCTTTTTGTTGATATCTTTGATTTTTAAATCAAATTAGTACGATGAAATAACACGAACAAATATAGGAAAAAAAATAATTGCACAAAAACTTATAAAATACTTGATGATATTGCCATACGATCTGACGTTTTTTATTTGTGCATTAAAATGCCTAATGATGCCTAAATTGTTCATTTTCAATTGATTAAATATATTCGTATTTTTATCGTTTATTAAAGTATAATACTGTTATGCATTTAGTTAAATCAATTTTTAATTGCTATTATTTGTCTAATTCCTATCTAACAAAGAAAATACTACTATATTTTATTTTATTTTATTTTAGATAAAATGCTACTAATATAATAAATACTATCTGTAGACCTTCTATAAACATGGTAGACAGGAAGTCGGAGACAGGAACATTGTCTGTCAACTGTCAGTGACATTTATTTTGACACCAATGACAGATTGAAACGAATGACATTATACTTATCGTGTTAATTGTAAACATAAACACAATCCATCATCATTTCTGTTATATATTTTAATGTTCAAGGCAAGGTTTGCTAGCAGAATAATGTGCATATACAAGTTTAAAATGATTTCTTAAGTATCCTGTGTGTGGATAAAATATTTTCAACATAAGAATTCAGTGGTAAGATTTGGACCTAATAAATTAAAAATTCAAAGGAATATTCCACTCCAATATGTATACAGTATATATTATTACAAAAATATCTTGCAAACAAATGACTGTTAATAAGAAAAGTTAAGTAGTGTTCTATTGTATTTGGTAAATAATGTTATGTAAAAATTAATCTCTTTTTTGCAGATGGAAATAAAATGCATGGATCACGGCGTGTTATAACATTTTGCCTGCTCACCACTATTCTACCATCGGTTCTGATAGTATTACCTTTATATTTGAGGAATATTAAATATGCTGATGTTATGTACAAAATATCTGACTCGGATGTTATTCAAATTCATAAAGGTCAATCATCAATATTTTGTGAGAAGCATTCATTGAAAATGAACACTACATTTAGTGCTTTCCAGATGAAAGGTACCCCTGAAATATCCAACAAGAGAAAGCACATAAGATTAAAAAAGTCAATGACATTGCTGGATGACACTTTAGAATATTGGGGATTTTATTTACTAAAAGGTGCTTCAGTAGAATTAAAAGCATGTTCTCAACACAGAGGTTCTAAAATTCTAGTTGTTAAAGGGGATAGGATATTGAATACATGTGGAATTTTAGATGGATACAATAGACAAGAAAAAAGTATCCCAAAAGTAGAACACCAAGGACTGCTTGTGACATTAGAAAATCCAGATAAGAAAATTGAAGAAAATTATACTCGAAAACACCTTACAAATAGTAATGAAGATAACAATTTAGATGGTCATGATAACTCTCAAAATATATTACATACCAAAGATACAACAGTAAAGAAATCTCAAATTATTCAAGAAAGAGCAAAACGGGATATAAAGGGTATACCATTGCATAATCCAAATACATTATTGGATACTGGTGTCTACCATGGAGGGAATGCTTTCAACAGCACTGTAGAACTAGAGGAACCTGTTTCTAGATTTGAAAAAACATTAAATGAGTGTTTTCATGATATGATTCTAATAAATCGCTTATTTCCTTTCTCTGTGCAGTGTAACAGTACTAATTACCTAGAAAACACCACAACTCTTAAAGTTGTTCATGAAGTATTGCTTGATGGATATTATTATTACATATTTTATTCAGACAGTGGGATTAATGATATTCATGCAATTTTTGATATTTATAAGCCAACATTCCAATATGTAAATAATTCTGAATCTAAAGTCTGTGTTAATAGAACTGAATGTGAATTCAACATAGACTTCTTTAGTGATGAGTTAGTTATTGTTGAAAAACCCACTAAAGAAGGCTTGCAAAATGAAGAAAGTGACTCATCTATTCTTGTGTCAGTTTGTCATCCTCGAATGTCTATTTACATATTTTTTCCTATATCTGTCCTTTTACTTATACTACTTTTTGCATTTTTATGATATTTGTTGAAAATTTTGTTCCATTTAATTTTAGTCAACATGAACATTACCAGAAGTGTGATATTAATTTATTAAGTTTTATAAGTAGGTAGCTATGTAGTTGTCTAGCGATGTTAATTATTATTGAATGTTGTGAAATTATAATTATATAAGTACCTCAAGGACTTTACTGTTACATTATTAAATATATTATGAAACGAAATAAAAATTATTAACTTTATTTTTGGCAACTCTAATTATTTAGGAAGTTAACCAAGAGCTTTTTATACATTTTTGGTCAAGTAATTCGAAATATTTGTATTATTTTAATTTATTACTAGGGCGAGATTGCATGACTACGGCTTTGTATTACTCGTGACGCACGTTCTTTGAGGCATTTTTCGTTAAGACGATTCAAGGATTTGCTTAGAATAGAGCTGGGTTTGACCGACCGGAAAAGGGCTAATTTGTCACGTCTTTATTCACGTTATTGGTGACAGACTCCATCAGCTCAGCACCACCTAATTCGAATCTCAAAAATTAAGGCACCTTACGAAATTAACATTCCCCAAAAAAGCCCAAAGTCGATTTAAATAATTCATAAACAATAATAATACCGGTAAACTATGGCAACTTTACCAGATGGCAACTTTACCATACTATAGGTATTCGGTATAAACTCATTTATCTAAAAATCTACCCACTAGATTCTGTTTTATAATAGTAGTATTTTTTAGACTTTAAAAGGAAATATTTACTATATTTTGCGTAGACGTAAGACTGCTATTATGCCAGTAATGGCCGTTACAGTGTAGTGCGTGAAAATGTGCTAAAAGTTAGTAGTTCCTAAATTGTGCTCACAGAGTTCTAAATTATTTGTCACAGGTGAGTGGATCTTGTATGTATAATATTTGGGATTACTGTGTAAGTCAGCAATTGCTTTTTCTTTAATTTATTGATAAATAATCGCTTCGGTAATGTTGACACAGGTTAGGTAAAGTTGCCACGGCCTGCTTTGTGGCAACTTTACCTACAGTTAGGGTTGGCAATAAATGTTTTTTTCCTTGGGTGTATGTAACCATTTTCGAATACCTAAATTTCCCAGCATAATAGGAATATCCTGGATGATAAGTTATAATGTATTTAATAATACCTTTTGTTTTAGAGCCAAAATGGCTCACATGAAACAAAACCGCAGAAAACTCGGAGCTAGACAATATAAAAAGTATACGAAAGTAATGTTAAAATTAGCTATGGAGATAGTGAAGTCAAAAAATTAAAAAGTCAAAAGATTAAACATTATTTTGTAGCCTTTTTTTACAATTTTAAACATAAATACTTAAAATTTTAGAACTTAATTTAGTTTAAAAGGGAACAATATTTTTGCCACATATTTATGCTTTTTTTTTACTTTAGGTTTAAGGTTTATATTTTTTTTTTAAATATACATGTCATAAAAATAATTCTCATTTTTTGACAACCCCGAGCGTAACAAATTATTTGTATGTAAATTACGATGAAAGCAACTTTCCCGAACGTCTGTGTAGCCGTTATCTTTATAGATTTCCTCATATTGTTTGCATTATAATACGAAGAGGTCCTAGATGAAGCCCTCTGTACCTCAACAACTCTTTAATATGCAATACACGATGAATACGGCGCGTAGGTAAAGTTGCCAAAAATTTGGTATCTTTACCCATGTTGTTTTTTCTTTACTACGGCTAAAGTAAGCGTTTGTATATAATGACGATTACAGTAAAGTGAGCCAATAGACTACAATTCTAAATATATAGTTTTGGTTTCTATGCGTCTTATGGTTAAAAATATATTTCGATTTTTGTTCCAAAATATGGTAAAGTTGCCATGTTTTACGGTACCTTACCTATAATAGTAACAGACCATAAGTATGTAAGAGGTCGCAAATACTCTATTCGTTTTGGTCAAAACCATAACCGACATGACCAGCAAACTGCAGTATATTACAATTTTGTATGGGAAGGGGCGTGAATAACTTGATTGTTTTGTTATACTAATGACAGGGGGGGGGGCGTGATGGACCGATGGCCCAGGGCGACAAATTCTGGGGGACGCCGATGGTATCCGCAAAATACTAACACTTGATATTGCTTCCCTCAAGTGGGCGCCAATATTTTCGCCCAGGGTACCAGTGGCCCTTACGCCGGCACTGACCTACTTAGGTAATGAATAAAAAAGCAATAACATTTATATATACCTGACTGGTCACATGTTTTATTTTGTCGTTTTATCTGATGGTTCCTTCGAAAACAATGATTGAATTTGGGATAATATACAGTATACTATACCTTGTCACTTTTTTTTATCGATTTTGGCTTTTTCTCCACACTATGGCTTACGAATCCACAATATCCACAGAATATTGATCTCATTATCTACGCCTGTTGTTTTTTTATAGCGCATAATCATACATCATTTTGGAAGTCGTTTACACGCCTAGTGAATGCGTCAATGTACTACATACATACATGCAAACAAGTGCCTTTAGATCTGTGTCCAAAAACCAACACAATACTGGTCTAGTGTCGGTTACAGGATAGGTACAGACAGTGTCCTGTATAAGCATCCAGCTCACGCAAGCCGAGCCAAACGCTCTTTGTACGTTTGCAGAACCTGAAGTGTCAGGTGTTCTTCTTTTGTGGAATTAATTATACGAAAAGGTGTGTAGATTTATAAATTGCGTCCCTATTTACGCACAAACCTATCTCATATGTGCTTACTTACTCGATATTGTACCTACCTATTCCACAATTTTGATAACAGTGAACTCTGCTGCATGTGTGTAACTCACCCTGAGACTCGTCAAGAGGAGTTCTTTTACCGCCAAGAGCGACAGTATCCTAGGCGGTAGTTACTCTGAACTCAATTTCCACCCACTCTTTTAGACATGGGCTAGTCGAGCCCTTTGTTAGTATCAATTTACTACCACACACTAAATATAACTAGGAAATCACCAGCTCACTGGAGAGAGCCCTACACTACGTTTGCTCAGGCGTGTGGTTCAATTCTGGAATGCCTCCAAGTATTCTCAAACCTATCATGTTATCAATAACCATAGCAAATCCGTTATGAACCATGCTCGATGACTACTATCTCACAGGAGATACAGAGTAACAAGGGCCGTTAACATACTTGCCAAGAACAGAAGGACCACTTCTGAAGCAGTGCAAGGACGAAAATATCATCAATAATCTGTTTTAGAAATTTCTTTTCTGCACTTCATTAATTTTACAGCTAGGTAACTTCATTTGCTACATGATCAATCCATTCACATTTCTTTACAATACGCAGCTCCAATTCATCAAAAATCTGGAATAGCGATCATAATCTTTATACTATGCACTTATGAGTGGGTACTAATGGTATAACATTGAGTCAAGACAAAAAAAAAGTTGTCATTAATTTATATCGTCATACATTTATATCTGAATATATTTTGATCGTCACAAAGAGTTTATAAGCTAAATTAACATAATTAAAATGTATTTGGAATAAGGTTATCTTTTCTACTTATATAAAGATAATATTATGTAAGCATAGGAACCTTAATTATCATTTTTGTCAAAAGTCACTAATACTTCGAACAAAATTTATTCCAAAAATATAAATAATTCGAAATGAACATAAAAACCATGTAGAAAACAATCTTTAAAAAGTAAAATGCAAAAGCAAATGTAAATGGGAATACAGGATACAATAAGGACCTGTCAAAAGAAAGTAATGAACATATTGAGGAAATTTTGATTTATTATTTCCACATAGTTGTGTCCAAAGTGCGTTTCACAGGCTCAGTGGGTAGATCTTCTGTAAAACAAAATTTCACAATTCAATACAACGTTTTAGAGAAATTAAGGTTCCGATCGGGAATGGAGCGCTACAATTTTCAAGTATATCAATAACAATACAGGTGAGATATTTCATTATATTTATTTAGGGTATTACAAAAACAGTTACCATATTATGTACAACTGGAAAAAAAGTTACAATACAGTGGGTTTTCTTCTAGAACTTTTGTGATTGAAATAGCCTCTCCAGTACCCGATGAGACCTCTATGCAAGCGGCAGAGAGGCCTGCGCGGAACGGGGGCCATCCGGCCGAGCCGGTCTTACTCCTAACTATGTATATTAAACTTATATTGATACGTCTATTATAGTATAATGTAATCATTAATTAAACTAAAACGATTATATCGGTCCGAACGAAATGAGTTCCAATGAAAAATTCGGCACAGCGGTTATTAGAAGGCTTCTTCTAATACACACACCTTATAAATATTGAAATAGAACGCAGGACACAAAGTATAAACCAGGTAAGCGCAGGCTCCTTAGATGAGGTTAGCCACATCGCTGGGCATTTCTGAGATGCTCGTGTGGTAGAACTCCTCAATGTCCTTGAGTGCTCTCCTGTCCGCTTCAGTAACGAAATTTATTGCGATTCCTTTACGACCGAAACGCCCGCCTCGTCCAATTCTGTAAAAACAAAGCACAATTTAAGTACAATTAAAATTTACACTTAATAATATATTATAACTAAAATATTTAGCTAAATCTTTTGACAGGTATTGAAAATGGCAATCTGAGCAATAATGAAGTATTAAAAATACAAAGAAATGAGTTAAATGATTGGAAAGGAAATCTTTACAATAACATCTGCGATATGGGATATTGGCCGATTTGAAATGTTGAATTATAAAACAAGTAACTAATACTTTTAATAATACTCAGTAAGTGAACTTGTAAGGATTTTAAAATTTATTTCATTGTTTTTGTGTTTTTGGCACTGTCAGGTACATCTAACAGTATCTCCCACAATAGGCACATAAGCCCAAACCACTCATGGCCTATGGACATACATGGTAGACATGTATTATGAAATTTGTTGACAAATATTACTAAATGTCAAAAGATTTAGTACTATCTTTACAACAAGTAAGGTAAATAAATGAATGACCAAATTAGTACTATGTTTAAGTGTACTTACCGATGAATATAATTTTCGCGGTTGGTAGGCAGATCATAATTAATAACGCAAGAGACTTGCTGAACGTCAATGCCACGAGCGAGTAAATCAGTAGTGATCAAGACACGAGAAGATCCTGTACGGAATTGACGCATAATGACTTCGCGCTCGCGCTGGTCCATATCACCGTGCATAGCAGACACGGTGAAATCGCGCTCGTGCATGGATTCAGTCAACCAATCCACCTGAAATAATAATGGCAATTTTAAAATATTTGTTGACATTAAAACTCTTCAAACTATGTAAAACAATTGGTAAACAGATAAACTAAATCAAATATTAAATAACAACAACATTTTAACAACTGCATTTTAACTGATTTGATTTGTAGTAAACACACATCATAAAATTGCAAAACAACTGCATTGACAGCTTAAAGTTCTGCTGGCAAATGCATAGGACTACAAGCTAAAGGAATACTTTACACTTAATATGAATTTACAGTAGCAGTCAGAATGCAGCAGAAAGGCATATGGTGTATCTAAGACATTGTATTAAATATAATTTACCTTGCGACGGGTGTTGCAGAAAATTACAGCTTGAGCGATTGACAGTGTGTCATACAAATCGCAAAGTGTCTCCAATTTCCACTCTTCCAGTTCAATGGAAATATAGAATTGTTTAATACCCTCCAGGGTAAGCTATAAAGAACAAGGAATATATTAGTCTTTACTATTTCTTACAATATTTACATTAATATAAAATGTGTCTGTCAGTGCTACATAGAACACACAATTATGAGCATTCCAACATACCTCCTCCTTTTGCACAAGAATGCGCACTGGATCTCTCATAAAGCAACGGGAAACTTCAAGCACATCATCTGGCATAGTAGCAGACAGCAAGATGACTTGCACATCAGCTGACAACATCTTGAAGACGTCATGAATTTGATCTTTAAATCTGGAACATCAACAGAAGTAGTCATTAAATAACATTCTATAGTAGCATAGAAGTTGTTGTAGCCATTGGGCATTAAACTGGTTAAGGTGTACTGCCTTAAGCAACTATGGTGAGGTAGCCCGATAGTTAAAGATGCTTGTTTTAAAACACAAGCAAGCATGGTAATTTCATGGTAATATTTTGCTTATTCTTTCTCTGGGTGATAAGAAGCCTTTTCTAGGCTTCTAATTATCATTATGATTATTAACTTATTACTGTAATTACTATTAATTATACCATTAAACAACTATTAAGTTGTGGTATCCTAATGGTTAATTAAGGTGCTCGTTTCCCAAGCGCGGCACAGTTTTGATAATCGGCATTGAGCTAGCATGGTATTATTTGTTATTCATTCTCTATATGAAAAAAGGGCTTTTTTTATCAGAGGAACAGTTGTAAGCTGATGGTTATGATAATGATATAATATACACATTCTTGATTACCAGTATGCATAATTCTTCATTATCATTTACTGTCTTTGTTTACAACATGTTAATAGTAACAATATTACAGCATGGTAAAAATTTATGTTTTAAGTTATGTCTATGATTTTCTGTTCTAACAATAAAATCTATAATACTGAAGTTTGTTTAGAAATCACAAGCAATGTGAAGTATTATTACTACTTGTTTTTATGTTTTGAGTAAATAGAACAATGAGTTGACTCACCCTCTTGACAGCATTTCATCAGCTTCATCAAGTACAAACAGCTTGATAGTGTTAGCACGGAGAGCACGACGAGTTATCATGTCGTACACGCGACCAGGTGTACCCACCACCACATGCACACCACTCTCCAGCTGACGAACATCTTCGCGCACATTAGTGCCGCCGATGCAAGCATGGCATTTAGCATTCAAGTGATCCCCAAGAGCAATCACCACCTAAAAATAACACACTGTCAATTCTGGCATCCATTTTGTAAACATTGTTAACAGTTACTAATCACCAAACAACAAAAAAAAAAAATACCACGTTTCGTACCTTTTGGATCTGCTGAGCCAGCTCTCTAGTAGGGGCCAAAATCAGTGCTTGGCATTCACGAATACTGGTATCGATTTGCTGAAGAATTGAAATAGAGAAGGTAGCAGTCTTCCCAGTACCAGACTGGGCTTGAGCTATGACATCACGGCCTTGAATGCAAGGCATAATAGCGCGTTGTTGGATAGCAGACGGCTTTTCAAAACCGTAAGCATAAATTCCTCTCAACAATTCTTCCTTCAGATTCATGTCGTCAAAGCTTTCCACGACCTGGTGCCAGTTTGTATCAAGTGCCCCTTGGGGTTCCATTCCTGGAGGCCCATCATAGTTGCCTTGATCCTTAGACGGGCCATTTTTGGAATCTTCCGGCCAATCTTCTGATCTGAGAAACATAACATAAAATAACGTAAATAAATGAGTCTATGAAACATATACTAACTTACTTAACCTTTTTGGAATGAATATGCAAAATGTGTGAAAATTGCAGTATTAGTAGTGCTTCTGTCAAACTGGCATTTCATTAGAATGATTTGCCGTTAATTATAACAAGCAACGCAATAAAACCAGTACAAAACAAATGTTACTAGAAGCATTTAATACATATGGGCAAAGAAAAGCAAATATTACAATAAAACACGTGCGCTGAATCAGACTTATAATAAAGTACTACTACCAGCGCCATGTTGGCAATCGGCGACAGGGACATGGGAATTATTTCACAAGTTATAGCACATTTACATAAATTTACTAAGTTATAATAAAATCTGAAGATTTTCCTCTCAATTACAACATATAATCTTTTGTAAATAAGGCTTAATTACTTTAAGAACTCCACTTACCTTCTTTCTGGTGAATACGACATGTTACAATCGCGGTTGCTGAACGGAAAAGAACTAGCAAAGCATAAGCAAGGTCAAGTTAAGTTAACAGAAGCTTTTTTTATAGGTTTTTTGAAACTGGTCAATTTAGTACACAAAATGTATGACAATAATTTTAAAATATTTTTTGAAGATTTATAAAATTCTTAAAACTTTACAAACGTGCGCGAATATTCCAAGACGGATAATACTAAAATAGTGAGGAATGAAATACCGGAATTACGTCACGATAGTTTATGGAATAGATAGAGGTCCTCTTTACTCTATACATGAATTATTTTGATGTATCGATTATTGTCTATTCCTTATCTATTTTGTTTTAAAATATTTTTTATTTTATTTCATTTTTACAAAATATTATTTCTTTTAAAGAATATTATTAAAATTTTTAACATAAGATTGTTTGTGTAAACTACCCTTACAATGTTTTAACGATTTTATTTACATACCGTAAAGCGTACTATTCACCATCCGATTTGTCAATTTGTAGGACATTATCATAGATAGGCGATTTTCGGATAATTGCTCAAAATAAATAAATATCGAGTAAATACTAAGTATTTATCAGTTTTTCTCGAGTATTTAAGCAAAAAAGTGAAGAAATACTCAGTATTTATTCAGTATTTATCGGATGCGAACGGAAAAGACGAAAGCCATTTATTTGTGCATACGATAGGACAAAGTTAAACATTATAATAAATTAAAAAATATAGGAAATGATCCATGTTTTTGGATACAAACAATTTATGTAAGGGTAGACTTATATTATTTTAGTTAATTAAAAATTAGGAAACGTTAAATTTCGAAAAAATTCAGAATTTATGTATGATTCGCATATAATGGTAGTGTGCGAGAAGTTTGTTACAAATATTTTTGTATTGCACATGTTTTAATAACTGTTTTATTAGACAGCGTTAATAAAATATATTTCACAAAATCGCTCAAAAACTCTATTTCTTTTAATTTACAGACTGTACCATAAAAAGTCTTTTGTCTTTGAAAACCATAAACAAATTTGAGTTTGTAAGGTTGGTCATTGAGTTCTTCCGGTTATGTCTATGACTACGCTGCCATTTTGGAACGGCAGTGCTTTTTGTTCGTGTGAAGCGCTTGCTCGTTGTGAGGAGTAGATTGTGATTTAGTCAAGTGTAGTTTTATTTTAAGTCGAACTCAATCAAAATGAGCTGGCAAGATTATGTCGATAAACAGTTAATGGCATCCAGATGTGTTACAAAAGCTGCGATTGCCGGTCACGATGGGAATGTCTGGGCCAAGTCAGAAGGCTTCGAAGTAAGTTTTTCCTCAGTCAAGATTATACCTAAAGAGTCAGTGAATTTTACATTTTCTCTATTAGTGCTTAAAATGTGTCATATAGTGTTATCGAGTGCAGTTCAAATAATGTAGGTTCGACGGATGACGAATTCTTTATCCGGCGAGAATGACAAGATGGCGACATGTGGTGGGAGCCTGCAATTCGGATTAGAAACGTAAATTCGCTGCGTTACGAATAATCAGAATAATACATTCAATGTTTAATTCCTCAATTTATCTATTATGTCCTTACTGAAACTCATTTAACGTCTTTTGGTGTGCATTGTAGAGTTCTTTATGAATGCCGGCCGGTATTTTATTTTAATGTTAATTTCTAATCGAATTTGTAACTGTTAAAAGTATGTAAAACATCCTTATTAGTTACATGATGTGAAATTGTACCTTATTGGAATGGTGATGCCGTTGACTTATTAATCATCAATCTATACATATTCCACACAGTACCTATTAAAGTTCTTTTGAGGAAGCTTATCTTCCCTACACAACGGTCTTGGAATTTGAAACAAATGTTCCATTTTGTCTAAAAATGCATTTATTTTTTTAACCGACTTCCAAATAAATATTAAGCATTTATCTTTGTTAAACTAAACAATTTTGATTTGTTACGCCCTTTGTAATTTGTACAATTCATATAGGTAGCTTTTGTAACCAAACATTTCAAACATTCTTATTAGTGCTAAATAAGGTTTGTATTTTTGGATAAAGAAAGAATACATTCCATTAAATGGAATGAACT
The DNA here is from genome assembly GCF_023101765.2 of Spodoptera frugiperda. Lineage (NCBI taxonomy): Eukaryota > Metazoa > Arthropoda > Insecta > Lepidoptera > Noctuidae > Spodoptera > Spodoptera frugiperda. Next base: position 9,260,537 of record NC_064212.1, read on the forward strand.
AAGACAGGGCAAACTAATAATTAAAATACCTGATCAATGTGACACCACCCCAATTGGAAATGTGTGCTAGCAGCCTAAAGTATTATTTTGCATTTCATATTTGACTAGATTGTAATAAAGAACTTTAACTTGTTCAGTTAAATGAATTTATAAAACAATTTTAAGACAGATTATTATAATGAAACAACTAAAATATGTTCCAAAATTATAAATATCCCTGATGTGTTATAATAGCATAATATAGGTATGTTGCTGAAAATGTTCCGTTTCCACTACAATGTTATAGAGTTCTTTGACCTATTCTGGCTAATATACAGCATTAGTTGTTCTAACCAAGTGCTGTTATTTCAATCTTTGTATATTTAATATACCTAAGTTATTTTTATACAGCATTAATAATATGCATTTTGTGTCATCTACCATTTATTAGTCAGCTGCATTAATCTTAATTTTTTGTATGTTACATGAACAACTTCACTGAGTAGTTTGAATTAGGTATTCTTGTTAGGTCAAAATTGTAAAATGTATGTATGAATGCTGCAAATGCTTAGGGCTATATAGGACTTGGTGGGAAGTTTAATGAATGAAATTTTTAGGGTGTTTTACTCACAAGATTTCTTTTGTCGTGAGTGAATTAACAAACACACTTTTTAGATCACTCAGACGCAAGTGTTTCGTGCGGCAGACGAACCCATGTTACGCCGCAGAAATTGAATCGCTTAATTTGCAGTCGTAGTCGAATTGTTATTATAAATCACTTAAATGAGAATTTGAAAAACCATAGATTTTCGTTCGGATTTTATAAATGTTTATTTAATAAACGTATTTTTCTTAACAGATATCAAAAGATGAAGTCGCTAAGATAGTGGCCGGTTTCGACAATGAATCAATGTTAACGAGCGGGGGCTTGACGATAGCGGGTACACGGTACATCTACCTCAGTGGCACAGACCGCATCATACGCGCAAAACTTGGCAAGGTCGGCGTGCACTGCATGAAGACACAGCAAGGTAAGCAATGTTATAAAGATCACATTTCTGAGATATGTTATTTATTTGTTCTTTCCCGTATTTGTAATATTTATCGATATTTCTATTGATGATACCAATGTGGATATTTTAAACTATTGTGCTATTCGTACTTTTGTTAGTCCCGCGTAACTTAGAACACCCAACTTGCATCTACATTAATCGTCGGTAATTTCATCACTACTATTTCTAAATTTATAGACGATACTTTCGATTCGATTAGTGAAAACTCACTAACCTACGAGATGGTATTGGGATGGTATACATTGGGATCGAATTTACTAAAGTCGGAGTATGAACTTCCGTTTCGCACGAACTCGTGTTGTATCAGTTTGTGTACGAAAAACAATGCATACGAAATTTTGGTTAGATATTAAAAAATGCGTAGATAAATTCACCGCACGTATAGGAAGTGTGGTATACCTAGTTATTAGGTTCTTGTTCCACACAACTGGTTGTATTTTTTATTTGACATCAGTATCTTGATATTACATCGTTAAAAACATCAGTTTGTCCAAACAGCTTTTTTCTAGTTTTAGACAAAGAACACTTTGGTCTAGATTTAGGACAACAGGTATGCTACAACTGTGAATTGTGAACTTGCGGAATCGTTCACGCAAATACGATTTTCTTGAAATAGTAATGTAGGTATTTCTTCTTGCAAATCTGCAAACTTACTATACAACGGCATTTATTACATTACCAAAATTTCTAATCACTGTTGGTAAATGCTGATTTTAAACTTAATATTTATATTTATTGTAAATAAAGGAAACATTGATTTACCAACAAAATATACGAAATTTAGTACAACCGATTTATTATCAACTACCACAATGGTAAAATTTAAAACGTCATTTTTGCATTTTATTTGAACATTTTTTTTTTTTACTTTTTAACATACGTCAGTAGTAAGTGCTAGTGCTAGTTGGCGTCAAATCAGTAATAATGACAATTTTAAGCGATATCTCGTACAAAATTCATAAAAGTAATTTTAGGCATTATTTTTAAAATATCTCTGTTGTAGCCTTTTCTGTAAGAAAACATATAGAACGAAATAAGAAAATATACTTCTTATTTATTGTAGTATTATACCTTGTTACGTGGTTACATAATATAATGTTCTAATTTCAACTAAGTTATTCGTAACTTTAATTGAATGTTACGTACCTTCTGGTAATCTTGCTTATGTTAATGAAAGGGAAAGTCCGTACTTAAACACCGTTACGTGCGGGGAAAGTAAATCAAGGTAGCTGTCGTGAATACATCTGCAGCGGTTAGTTTATTTCAATATTTTGTTTCAGCCGTCGTAATTTCTCTGTATGAAGAACCCATCCAACCCCAGCAAGCCGCATCCGTAGTGGAGAAGTTAGGAGACTATTTAATTACCTGTGGTTATTAGAGGTGAGTTCTTAAACGCGTTTAATAATCTTGACAGATTCGATGATTTTCGGTAACACTTGAAAAACGACATTTCTTTCTTTTACAGATCGAAGCGCGCCGTGATCTAAGAATACTATAAGATAATATTTTTTCCACAGGGAAATAAGTAACTGCATTTTGTATATTCTATAAAGTGATAAGGACCGTTCATTTGTTTTGATATTCGATAAATTATGGCGTCATCAGTGCGTGATGCGTTTAGTAACTGTGTGCAGATGCAATTACTTTGCGGATTTTGGACCCTTTTTTTACGCTCACCGCTTCCATAAAGTAATTGTATGCTGTAATGGTTTAAACATGTATTTTAAAGTTTGCTTTTATTGACCAGTAAGCAGCTTTGCAAGCAGGTCTCAAAGCATGATGTATAGAGATTTTTTTAGGTTTCTTCTCAAGCAATCTGATACTTTATCTGGCGTGTACAATGATCTAAATTATAATTATAATCAAGGTAGACTTAAATATCGTCACTAGCCATCTAGACACAATGCCCACGTACAGATGCTTGAAAAGAATTATAATAACCACGTAATGAAATTACTGTAACAACATTATACAACATATATATATAATTATAAATAGCATTCGTGTAAGGGCTTGTTACAAATTGAAAGACACTGTAACCCAAGTATTACGATTTTAATTGAAGATCTCTAGTCCCACTGGAACCATCGTGTGAGTAATATCCGACACATGAGTGCGTGGCAAACGAGGCTCGAACCGCGACGCGCCGCGGTCCGGCCTCCACATGGCCCGCTATTACAATTTTCTGCTATGCTTTCTTTTAATTGTGCCGCATTTATAATCTTGTGTAGTGAATAATAAACATTTTGCATTCTGTTCTATTCTATCTCTTAGCTGCAGAAATAGAAGCGCTCAATTACCCTGTATCCTCAGACAAGGCTTGCAGTAAACGAAGGGTGCATATTGTTTATATTTGATATTACTACTATAGCTTTGTACATTGTTTCTGATAAGCGATGGGAACTGTGTCTATCTAATAATAAAATGATTTGTATTATAATATATTTGTTTTTCTTCATATAAAAACTAAACGAGAGAGGCAGACGGGAGTACACAATAAAACACGAAAACATAATTTCTAATGAACATAATTTTATTTTCCTTTTGACAAAATCTACAGTATTAAAGAGTTAAGTACACTCGAATACAAGGATTGGTATAAAATGTTAAACTTGTAGCAATAATAAAATCTATCAAGTGAGTTTGGTTCTTTAGGATTAACACTCGAGCAAGGTTTTTAGTAATGTGGAAAGAAATTGCAAAGTAGTTAGTTTTCCTGTGAAGTAAACATGTATACAATTGGTTTGTTTATTTTTCTAGTGTTTTTATAACATTATAGATGAAATAAAACGCGTCTGTTTTACTTGCTACGTGGTTATCTACATTTCTACAATTCTATTTATATTAAATGAAAATTCTTGTCGTGTATTAATAAAATACGTACTTATCACATCTTAAGAAATAAATTATGCGTTGATCAAAGCACGAATTATACAAACCAATACACAATGTTCGATATACCTATTATACATCAGAATTATTAAAATAATAATACTCCGAGTTCCACAAGCCAACACGTCTTATTTGCTAAGATTCCATAACCCAATCGGTTATAGAAAATGTACTATCATTACTCAAATACATACGTACTCGCACAAATTGGTTAATAATTTTAATTGATCAAAATTACATGTCACATGACGTACATATTAAACATGTTTAAAAAATATATTTGTCATGTTCGTTCGAAGACAGACCTTCTGTACCGTTTTTTCAGAAGTACCTATTATTATGATCCGCTACACTAATCGTTCAGAATACATTTCTTGATTGCCAAACGCTGAGGGCGAGGAAATCTAAACGAATCGTGGTCAAGTCGAAAGTCTTCCGTGGTGTATCCTCAAGGGTGCTCTAGAGAATAGTGGCGAGATTTTTTCCAGAGACTTCTGAAGAACCCTTTGCGTTGTTTCTGTCCTGGGTGCTCCTCGCCTGTTGACAAAATATAATAAGTCAGTTACGTTCAATTAGGTTTGTAGTATTATGAGGAAAATATTGAGTGCAAAAAAACAGTACGTCTCAAGCCTCTATTGGTACGACGGTAGCTAACCTACGCATAATTTGTTCCCGATGGCAGACGCAGCAGAAGCTATTAGTAATATGCACGTATCTATCTAAAATACATGAGAAACTAGTGGTTTTGTTACAGTGGAAAAGAATTACAAGAATATTAATAAAGGGAAAAATAATGTCTTATCTAAGCTTAGTACCCATAGTTTTCTCTCTGTAGTAATAGCAAGTGAACATAAGTACGTACCTATCTACGTTCGCAAAAGTTAAAATACAAAAGTATTCATGTAGCTTTGAATAAGTCTCTCTGATTTAAAGAAAGTAAAAATGAATAGTTTTTTACGGTGGTGATCACAATGATCACGATCCCTAGGCTGGACAAAGTATTGTTGAGCTTTTTTGGATGGGTAACTATGGAACTTACTATCATAATGCCTAATAGATGGTATGCATTAGAAGTGAAGAGTGAGTGCTAATATTTGCCTACCCTTAAAATATAAACCGTGATCTTACGTATGTTGTAGGTACGATATTATTAGTTTTAACGCTTAGGGTCGTGAACCCTGTTGGGGAACGCGAATGTCAAGTGTACGAGCACGCCGCAGTAGTCGGTTCGGTCCGTTGTCCCGACAAGCGGGTCGATAAGACGCGTACTACCTACCTACCCTCCTACTGCGCCCCGTGCGACCGTACCGGTGCTGATGGAAAGATCACATAGCCTAGAGAGCGTGTTATATCTATATCTTTTTAATCCTGTTTCAGAATCAAAGTCGTATAACAAATCATTCAGGCATGATTAGGTTTAAATTGCAAAATCCATTTTAAGTTATTGGCGCGTGAAACTGAAACCTAACAAAAAATACGAATTAACTACGTATTTTGAAATTATAATTATGGTTTCCGTAAAAGTTGGTGATCTAAACGGATAGAAATAGAAGATAAATGTGTAGATAGATACCCAATGTTGATTCCGTTAAATTTACAGCTGCGATGTTGGGTTAAAAACGTTCACTTGCTCAGGTGTTCAGAACCTAATTAGCTGCACTTTTTTTATTTGATGCTCTGGATAAAGACATGAATTAATTTAAAGCTCATAAGACCGTGAACGATTACTCTCGGACCCCAATAATGTACTCGGATGCTTAGCGTTTACAATGTAAATATTTATTGCACCGAAAATTTTAAAAGATATATTAATTCATCGATGTAGTCAGAACTGTTAGTAGGGCATCCGTAAATAAACCACAGTAAGTAGGTAGTTTCCAGCACGCGTCCCAAATGCCATGCACGCTGCCTAAAATAGTCGTGGACTGAGCCACGTGAGATGCCGCAGCGACATCCGACTCCGTTGCTTGTAAGCGCAATTTGTCTTACGCACTGTTAAGGGCCTGTGCACATAGGGTTTGACACCTTTCTTCAAAATAGGTCAAACTATCTATCAATTAGACAAACACTAACAGTTTTATAATATCATGGTTCAGAGTCACGACCTATCTACTAAATCGCAATCTCGTTCAGATATTTTTAATATATTAATGTATAAATCCCCATTTAATTAGCGTCTGTCTTTTATTTATTTTGGACTGAAATTGTTAAAATATAAATAGAATAGAAGCTTTTTATAGAGTGCTGTACACTACACGTAAGTGTCTGATGCAGTGGAGGTCCTTTCATTCAAGTTCATTCGCTAGACTCCCCGCAAAGTTACGACTTTTAGTTATCAGTATCGGCCGTTAGTTTTGCTCAATAACTAACCTTGGTAGTTTGTAATAATATCAATTAGATAAAAAAAACTCTAGAACGAAATAATTTCCCTATGTTGAGTTGATCAAAGGCATTAGAGAAACGGAAGCACCACCCAAAGAAAATAAAGACGATTTTACTTTCAAGGTGACTAGAAGGTCAATATAAAACGAAACCTCTTATGTATTGATTTGAAATTAATATTTTAATTCGTCGCGTACATTGACCTATCTGTTTTGAATACCCGAATACTAAGGTAGAAGTACTAAAATATATCCAATTGCCTGTTAGCTCGAGTAGTAAAGAAATTTTAGGAAGTAATCAGGTCACGAAGATCGTGCTGGAGAAGTGCGAAGGGCTGATGCGAACGTAGGGAGGCGCGAGGGGTCCAGGGGTCGTCGACACTTTGGTGAAGGGCAGCGAGGTCGGTGCGTTCGCTTTCGTAGCCGCGCGACGGGGGCCGGCAGGGCGTGCGAGGGGCGGCGGCGCGGCGTGGTGGTGCCGGCGTCGACGGCTCCGCGTATTGATCGCAGCTCCGCTCGCAGCCTCCCGCACTGGATCCGCGTCACACTATATCTCTACTTACGATTTCCTAAATGTTTGCTGTCGTCAGATTTTGAATGTTTGGTTTCGTGTTTTACATGTTCATTTACGGGAGCTGATTATACTGTAGATTCAATTTACGTGTATTTTATGATTCTTTGATTTCACATTTAGTTATTTTACGAATTTATTGAAATCTGGAATTCAGCTTTATTATCTTCGAAGTAATTTGAACCATTACACAGTACCAGGGTTATCCATCATAACTTGCAAGAACTCTCGTCACTAACTTCATAGATTTCCTATAATTCTAGTCTAAATTACAATAGGCTCATTGTAACTTGATAAGTATGAACACTAAGGCCGCCGTCACATTGATTCTATTGTGCGATACTCTTTCCAAGGAACATTTCGTTTAAAATAAATGTACCTAAGACATAAATACAATGTCAAGTCATTAAGAAGAGAGCTAAAATTAATTTTATTTGATTTGATCGAGAAATAATAATCATTAATATAATGAAAAAAGGTCGCTTAAGATAATTACTGAACCACTGGCACAGAAAACGAGTAGAGTTAATGTCCAATGGTAGAGGAAACAAGGCATGGACATGGGATGGGACCTAGTTATCGGTGGAGGGAAGATTTATAGAAACACGTTAATTTTGTTGGTAATATTAATAGGTAGTAAGACGATGACAGCGATAGGCCAGCTTGTAACGTAAGGCTAGGTCGTCGCTTGCCGCAGCGACCGCGGCGCCGGCGCCGGCTATTGTTTCTGCAATACGATCACTGCTGCTCCCGCGCATACATCTGCGCTACTAAAATGTGCTCATATTCGAAATAAAACTAGTTCTCAATTAATTTCAAGTAATAAAAGCTAATAATAATATTATTATTTGCTATTTTCTTCCTTATAAATCTTATGCGGACGTTGAACCAAGATAAGACTGCGATTCGATGACCTCTTATCACTGGCCGACAGCTTTTATTAATTGACCTTGTTATTGAATACAAACAAATAATAATCTGTACTTTATTTATTTTCGCACATAGTTACTTATGTTTTCAAAATATGCTTTTAGTGTAGGTAGCTGCGGTATGCACTAGTGGAGACGCTTTCGAACCATAAGCAATTTTAATGTAATAACTCGAGTGCACTAATTAACAACGAGAGGCGAACATATCCGCGGCGGCAATATTTACCGTTTGTGCAAAATGCAAAACTAATTGGAGTTAGGAAGAGCGGTTCAGTTGTTGCTAACACTGATAAAATGGCTGCCGAATGTGCGATTGAAATTAAACATTATGACTGTTCATGTCTGTATTTGTGGTAATATACAGGTTAGTGGGCTAAATGATACATCTGCGTATCTACTAAGTAAATAACTTTACTTTCTCCGAGTAAAAGGCTCGCTAGACCAGTGGCTTACGCTTGAACTTGAAACGTAGGTGACTTGGTGAAGGCGACACACTTTGCTAAACTGCATTAGTCATCTTACGGTCTTATAATAATTAAGTAGAATTGTGTGTATGACACATGCGATACTTCGGTAGTTGCTAAATTTTTCATATATTTTTACATTTTAGAACTAACCAATGAAAGTAGATAATCAGAGTCTGAGGACCTTCAGCCACGGCCACAGACATTTTATATTTCAATAACACAGCGATACGATAAAATATCTACCTAACTCTAGGTATTTCCTGATTGCTCGAGATTGTGAGAATAATCTTTTGACAGGTCAGGAGATTTCACTATTGGCTGTTACAGTTCAAATTGATACAACTGTGAAGTGCGGTGTAAATAACGAATACCCGTCGAATGATAGCAACTAGTGCCGTTTGATTCAGAGAACATTCAGTTTCGTTTGATTTGAAATAAACGAATAGATAGTAAGCCACTGATAACGTATCAGAGACATAATCTACATAATATTCGGTTTGGTTAACTCTTCCGGTAACTACTACGCTCCAAAGTGGGACTGATCCAACCATTACCCGCATGTTATATAAACCGCGAAGATTCCAGTATACATAATGACGTATTGCCGGAACGAGATTTCTTAATCATAAAGGAAATACGTAGTACTTATGACTCGTCCACATTTTATTGTCTCTTGCTGGTACAGTGGTGACTCATAACACTTCAAATAAAAGTGCCTATATAACTACATGATCTTTTTACATAACTATGTCAGTGTCAAATCGATAAATACGGTATCAGTTTCACGCCTTTTCATAAAATGTACGTTACATACGGTACCAGTATTAAACTGGACGTTTTATTCTTATTTAGGAAGGATTTATTCTTATAAATTAATCTTCAGTAATGATTGAAAAAAGTGAGCACATTAAATGTAGTCGCGGGCAGTCGCCATTACAACATGAATTATTAATCGTAGACAATGTTCATTGCAAGTTCATTGACCTTACCGCAAACTATGACATCAACTGGAAGCCAGTACGCTCTACTAAATAAATTTGAGCGCCGAAAATCAATTAGCATTTTTATAATTTTGCTCGCTTTAGCTATTTAATGTTAGAAAGTAAAGAGAAATCAACGAGCCGCTTCACAGTAGAACTATTACAATTATATAATGTGTGACTCTGTGGCAACAAACTATTGTAATCTGCCTACATAAAAAAGTAATAAACTTAAAATGTGTGAGCAGAAAACTGCTCAATGCAAAGCAATGTAGAAGAAGGACTTGAACACGAAATTTTTAACCGACTTCAAAAAAGAAGGAGGTTCTCTATTTGATATGTATGTATGTTTGCGCGCGAATATGTCACGATTGGCCGAACCGATTTTGATGCGAATTTCAGAAAAGTGTTTAACACTTAGAAGCAGGTTTTAGTATATTAACCGACTTTAAAAAGAGGAGGTTGAAGGTCGATTTTTTAAACATAGATTACTAGAAATTTATTGTTAAAGTTATAAGTTTATTGTCGGTGATGATCATTAGCGAAATACATAGATATTTCATATTAGTATTTTGGACTTTATGTCGTCATGTTTAGTACTGCTGGAACCGACCCAAATTGTGATCAGCAGCTGTGGAATGTTCATGTTAAAAAAATAAACCGACTTCACTAAAAAAGTTAAAAATAACTTTAATTTCGAAAGTCGGTGTTTCTCGGTATTATTTGTTTGCTACACCGACTTCCGAAATTAAAGTTATTTTTAACTTTTTTAGTGAAGTCGGTTTATTTTTTTGTAAAAAGTATTTTATTTCACACTTTTTAGGTGCGATACTCAGTATCGCAACTAAAAAAGTCGGCTAAAATTCTCTATCTCAATAACTACTTTATTTATTTGTATTGTCACAGTCACTTAATTAACTTTATTGTGATTTCTATGTGAGTATGAAGTTCCATTGGCCATTTCTGGTCTTCTTCATCAGTTCCATCTCTTCAAAGGTTACTTTTTTACTGTAAATGCTTCAATTCTAGATGAATATACCAAAATCACTATATAGTTCCCTATAATATTTGAGGAGTTCCCTCGATTTCTCTAAGATCCCATCATCAGATCCTAACTTGGTGACAATGGGACCACCTCAGAACTATCTACTTTCGAACAAAAAAAGAATTGTGAAAATCCGTCGACAATTGACGGAGTATTGATTAACTTTATTGTGATTTCTATGTGAGTATGAAGTTCCATTGGCCATTTCTGGTCTTCTTCATCAGTTCCACCTCTTCAAAGGTTACTTTTTGACTGTAAATGCTTCAATTCTAGATGAATATACCAAAATCACTATATAGTTCCCTATAATATTTGAGGAGTTCCCTCGATTTCTCTAAGATCCCATCATCAGATCCTAACTTGGTGACAATGGGACCACCTCAGAACTATCTACTTTCGAACAAAAAAAGAATTGTGAAAATCCGTCGACAATTGACGGAGTATTGATTAACTTTATTGTGATTTCTATGTGAGTATGAAGTTCCATTGGCCATTTCTGGTCTTCTTCATCAGTTCCACCTCTTCAAAGGTTACTTTTTGACTGTAAATGCTTCAATTCTAGATGAATATACCAAAATCACTATATAGTTCCCTATAATATTTGAGGAGTTCCCTCGATTTCTCTAAGATTCCATCATCAGATCCTAACTTGGTGACAATGGGACCACCTCAGAACTATCTACTTTCGAACAAAAAAAGAATTTTGAAAATCCGTCGACAATTGACGGAGTATTCGATGAACAAACATACAAAAAAAAAAAAAACATACAAACAGCCGAACATAGTACCTCCTCCTTTTTGTGAAGTCGGTAAAAATGGACTTGGTTATAGATACCTACATAGTGATATAAGTGCATTTAGGTAACATAAGTACCTACAATCTGAAAATCCTTATTCTCACTGATCTGGTCATCTGGTAAATAATTATTAGGTACAGATGGAATGAAAGTATCTAAGGGAAGGGTTTAGTTCTATCTAAACAATTTATATGGGTACTTGATGTAAGAATAGAATACCTATCTATTTTATTGTTCAACGTTCTTTTGTTCGTTGTGTGTACGTGTTCAAACAGAAATCGAATACACATTTGGTGGTTAACAAAAGAAAGATATAGGTACCCTACTGCTATCTCAGTGATGATAAAAGTGCGTCGGAACATCAATTAAGGAATACCACGACACTTGACTCACCCGGTCTACTGTAATGGACGGGAGTATTCTAACCAATTAACTAATCGCTTATTCCCAGTGAAAAGGTGGTTGTTATGGCCAATGACGTCACATACTCATCGTCCTATCGATAAAAACTGACGCAAGTCACGTAAACCAAACGTGAACTTGTTTACTATGACATAAAGGTAGAAAAAAGTTAAGTGGACCTGCCAACATTCCTGCAGTATCTGTTTAGTTGCAATCGTAATTTAAGCAAGTGACTGTATTCGAAAGTATTTAGTACTTAGCTCCTGTATTGTTTAACGAGTTGCTTTTACCGCATGCTTGATGCAAGTTGCAGATGTTTCTTTAATGTAAGTGAGTACCTACGCGGATTCTATGTAAGACACCATTGTGGACGCGGCTTTATGTTGCGCGTAGTTCCTTGTCCACGCGGACGGACGGACAGCGAACACATCCATTGTCACAAATATTATAAGTAACGTATAATGTTATAGGTAACGTATAAAGTTTTAATAACTAACAGTAAGCCTTGTCTGGGTTTCTGAGTATTTGTAATTACTCTAGTAGTTAATTTAACCCTTACTAAATGTAAAATGTTATAACACTAGGTTTGCCCTACGGAGAGATTCCTAACTAAGTTTTAAAGCACTCATACTTACAATTAGGTACTACAATGCGTCGGTAATAGAAAAGTTAGGTACCATTTCTTGTTAAAATTGTAGCTATTCCATTTGGCTAGACAGGTGTGTTTGTGTAGATACAAATATGCATTGGGTTTGGCTACTACCTATTCTATAGTTTTATTATTATCATGTTTCAAAAATGTAATACGAGCATGTAGGCAAGGGAGACGGATGTCCTTTTATCTGGCAGCGTGTCCCATTGATATTGTCACGTCTGACGACATGGTGACATTGTGTTTCAGTGTATTATCATATCAGCAGGGCGTTGCTGGGACGCTTTTATGCAGCCAAGAATATCATTATTGAAATATTGTAGGCAGTAGGTGCCTATGTAAACGACACCGAGACCGTGTTATGTTAGCAGTTGGCACTATGTAATGTAAACTCTGCTTATATCAAGTTCATTGTTATGTCTCGGACTAACTAAGGCAGTTATTATTATTGTCATAATTTAATTGAACGAGCCGTTAACGTTATTCGAATATAATAATCTACTACCTATTAGTTATTATCACAATTATGACTCATTCGCGTTTACATTATAATATTATAGTGATAATAAAATCGTATTATGTCTTCTGAATACTGATAGTCTGATTATACATAATTATACATAGGAAATAGTAGGTAGGCACCTAAATAAACTTAGTACGTATCTAAAGTATCTATACAAGAATTGCGAACATGTTTTTAGTCGAATATCTAAAGGAGGCTTCCAATTTCCGCAAAAATGTGGTAGTGTGGGGGTGTCGCGCGAATCGCCCCTGCAGAGAGGGGTGCGCGACGCAAGGGAGCGCGGGCGGCCGGGCGGGCGGGCGCGGCTGAGGGGAGCCGGCGGCTGCGCGCGCCACACGCACCCCAGCCCGGCCGCCGCTCTCCTCCCGGCCCCCTAGCCGCATATGAGGGGCGCTCCCTCTGCCTCCCCTCTCGATTCAAAGCTCGATTATTAAGCACTCATTCAAGCTTTAATACGCGATTATCACCATGGTAACTATGGACCGCGAGGCAGCGAGTCTTTACTCAATTGGATTTATTTCACTCAAACAGAATTGAGTGTTAGGCAGGAATTGTGATTGTGAGAAATACAAGCTGCGATACTAACCGTTTGCGGAGCGGGCTGCTGGTGACGTGGCTTCCTTGTTTCGAGAATTTTCTTTCTCCTTCCCGTTGTTCCCTAGAACAAATCAAATAAACAATTTAAAAATAAGTTGGTGGGTTATAAAATCCTACTGAGTCATACCACCATTGTGACTAGCACCATGGGAAAGAACGATTAACATTTTAAAAGAATAATAAAATATTTGAGGTGACTAAAGATTTCGATATTCTAGCAATTCCAGTTTAGGTGTACCTCGCAGGCCTCGCTGAATCAGTCGATATTTTTGTTGCAACCTAACCGAACACACCTAACATACATGCCTAATAAAATGGGAAGATTAATTCATTGACACGAGAAATCTTGGAGAATTTTCTTATTTACACAAACGTGTTGAGAAGATACTCAGACAGAATCCGTATATACCTCTGTACATCTTGTTACATGAACTACTAACAGTTCAATAATGCACATCTAATTGAGGCGGTCGGTATGACAGGTGTGCTATTATTGTTCATTGGCGATTCTAAGATTAGGTTCCAAGTCTTAATATAACTACGACCAGTCTCCGACCGATGCTATCGATCGGTGATTTATCGAATCAAGCATTGTATACATATAGCTAGTAGGTAATTTACTAATCTATATCTAAGTACACAAGATAAGAGAAATAGAGGAGTTACCTAAATAATTCTAGAAATATCGTCTATTCAAGTTGAATGACATTAAAAGCTATAAATAAAGCTATGTTTTTTATTCCACAGCCTCAATGACGTAAATGAGTATTTTAAAATAAGTCCTTCCTATTCAATAAATATAACATCCATTGAATATGATTAAATAAAACATTATGAAAGCGATGAAGCACGGAGTATAAAACAGAAAGTACGGTAAGTACCTAGTTAGGTCCCGGAACTGCGGACTGCCTAGCGGGTTACGGGGGTTCCGGCTCGAAAAGCAGGAGTAGGAACAGGGTGGTTTTTACCTAACCTCGCCCAAGGCAGGAGAAGACATTGGATGATTTGCCCCCCTCAGAAAAAGTACCTAGTTGGGTACTTCGAAATTGGCCATTGACCGCCAAGCATTATTATAAGCTGTCAGGCTTACAGTAAAAATGATGTAATATTAGTGGAGACATATTCAGGGAGTCCATACTGTAGGAGTTACTAAAAACTTGGAACATTTCAATAGCAGTGTCACCTGATAAGTGACCGATAACACGCGTCTACATCATATCAGCTTAGCGGAATTATATGACGTTCCACATGTATCTGAAGGTTCGTAACAATCGTAATCGATATATTATCAGTTGTTACAATATTTCCAAGCATTTATAGCTAATTTATTGCAAGTAAGAGGAAACACACCTAGCAAAACAATAAAATTCATATGAAATCTTTCTGTGTTCATTAAACAGTTATCATAAATTAACAGGAAAATAGATTCGTTATTGAATCACTGTTATATTTATAATTTCAAATAATACAACTGAAATACAACATAAAATATCCTGTTGTGTTTCCTCGTCACAGTGATCGATAACGCCATTGTGCAGGAGTTTTGAAACTAATTAGTCTCAGTATAAACCGGAAATATCTGGGTGCTGATAGAGGAGTGCGGGAGTGGCCGGGTGCCGGGTGCCGGGTCCGGCGAGCGCGGCGCGGCACATTCCCGGGAGGATCCTTTTTACCTCGGCTGCCTGTCAGACCGGTTCTATTGCGATCGTTCACCCGAGCACAGTCGCTCGCAAATTTACATTGCACGGCTTTCCTCTACAATGTAACAAATCACAAATGAATCTCATATTGTATTTCCACTTTATCGATTTCGCGTCGTCATCTCATTACTATTTCACCGGTTAAATCAACAAGTTCTCGGAACGATACTTCGGTAAGCGCACAAGGTGACCGTTTCTACGGGTCAATCGATGGTGAATTGGTGACCGGTCTGCGAGTAGGTAGCTAGTTGTGTTGTTTGTTAGATCTTCCGCTGTTTTGTATAAGTAGGACGGTTGCTATTCAAATACATTTTTATGTTAATTAAATATTAATATCATCTATAGGTAGGTAAGGTACACGCGATACTGTGATTTTAGGGATTATATATTATAGTTTAACATATAGGAGTCCAGACACGGACGTGACTGATGTCAACGTGCAATGATTCTTTGTTATTTCCAAATGTTTTTGTCTAGTCTGTAACAACTCACAGGTGTTGTACAATCGATTTACGATTAATAAATGAAGTTAGAGTTTAGCGGTTTGCGCCGAATTCAAGTAACGATTGTTTCAAGTGGCGGACGAGCCGACCTTGGCAGTGGCGTTGACTCGCACGGCCTCAAATCGCAACTGGCCGTTCGTCGTCGCGTCATAGATTCAACACATGAGCCATATTTCTTATAATCGAACACAGTCACGAATCATTATAAACCCCCAGATACTAATCAGACAGGACTGGTTATAGAACAGCTTAGGCACGTTTTTAAGGGGGGAAAGCTTCTGTAATCTGTTGCTGTAGTTAAGAGGTTCAAAGTTTGATTGAGACATTACATTTTACAAATAACGACAAAATTTACCGAAATGATTAACTAATTTAATAAAATAAAATATAGACTTACATAGATACTAAACTTTAAGTTGCAACGATCTAAAATAAACAGTCTGGTAGATATTATTAGTTGGTTCATTGTAATGCAGTCAAATGAAACACCATAGCAACTATAGTATGTATTTCCATATAACATGAAGTAAGGTTATTTATTTCCTTCCTTATTTACTGCGACGAACTGTGACCAGCGCTTAAACCACCTTACCATCATATACCAGCCTACTTGTTTGCCCCACTATTTCATAAAGACAATCAGCCCCTTACTTGTACTGTTAGGTCACCTATACGTTGGTGAATATCAAAATGTCGTTAAACCTCACCTATCTTACCTTAGGGGTTCCCTAAATTTTAATGAAAGGTTGGTAAAAACGGCGCATGCCCGTTTTACTTTTTAAAATAAGTACTTAGTTTATTTAGCTCAAATAATAACGTTATTTGCTGTTTTACTTTCCTAGGTAGAGATAATTGTAGAGTTAAATTTTAATTTGCATTTTAAATTATAATGTACTATATCTTATTGGGAGCATGTGTCAATCGGTGAAAAATGGCTTTCGAAAGTATCGCGTAGGTAACTAGGTAGTTGTTCGAGTTATTTAATTAAATACGTACGGTATGTATTTTATTTTTTGTAAACATTATCTATAGTGATTGTTCTGTTAGCATTTAATAAAAATACCTTACTAGAGCATCTGTACATCGAGCCATTAATGTGCTAGAGTTAGTCATCGAAATTAAATCCTTTCGCACCGAGATGAAGCCAGTTTTTTCAGTGAGTAACAGTAAAACTGCAATAAGCAAGTAGTGAGGTGTGTGCACAGGTGTAGTGACTAGGCATGCGGTATGTGGGTGATGGTCGCCAGCCGGCACCGCGCCACTCGCGACCACCGACTGCCGACCGCCACGTCTGGACTGGAGACAAGCTAAAAATACATTTACAGCTCCTTCGATTCTTACCATACAAAACAAAATAACAAATTCATGCCTACTATTGATTTAATTTGCTATGTTTTACAGTCCGCAGTTCTACATTACGATAATGCCACCAAATGAGGTGTACGAAGTGACTGCCTTATCGGTGAGTGAGTCACACCTTTTATTTTTACAAAGAACCGTTTTGATTAGGATAAGGGCACGTAAGTGTGCTCATTATGAGGATTATTAATAAGAAATTATTGTAACATGTCACAAAGGAGTAATCAGGGCGTAAGTCGAGCGTGGCGCCTCGCCGTATTGTGTTACCACGAGCTCGCGGCTCGCGGCTCGCGGTCGAGCGTGTGATACGAAAGGATACCAATAAGGTTAAGCTTCGTAATGTCACGCACAAACGTTTAACTTGATTAGGTACAAAGAATTATTTAGCTGTTTTTAGGCCCACAGAGGATGTGTTTGCGGAACGAAGCGCAAATGTGTAGATCGATGAACGATGATGCTTATTAAAATTCTGACGGAAATGAGTCAGTTCCCCTAAAAACCAATACCAATGTCCGAATACTCAAACAGGCGTTACCACTGAAACTTGTGTTGACGACATCATTATTACTAAGTATTTCTTCGGTTCATCGATGTGATATTGAAGTTTGAGGTATATTATAGAAAGTGTTATCAGTGATAAGTGGTTTAGCTTATCATCATGCGTGTTGGCAAGCAACCAGACCAATGTCGTGTCATTTAATAAAATAACCCGATGAAATTATTCCCAGTATGAGAATGAAAAGTTTAGGTGTAAGCTATTTATAATGCAAGCGCTGATACAAGGGGGACAGAGCTGACACCACGTATTGATCTTTGATATTTAGTTCAACATGTGAACCATGATATTACCGACTCAGTAAATGTCTACTCGAGTGTACAGCGCCATATGGCACTGGCGGTTGTCGACGGAGTCATACCCATAAAAAGGTTTATGAAGCTTTTAGGTTAGACGCCGGCAAAGGTCGTGCATGCATCAACATGTACCCACTGAACAACGTTACTCTTTAAGGGACTGTTTAGAGAGCTCGAGGACAAGTATTGAGAGCACATGCACCATGTTCATCAATTACTACGAGTAAATAATGACTATGGATTCTACATTAGGATGAAACGGCTAGAATTAATTTATAGATAATTTTAATGCTATTAGGGACTATGTTAACAGCATGTTTGTTTAATCACTTGTTTTATGACGAATACAATTTCGAAAGAGAGCGTCTATATTTTATTAAAACAACCGTAAACATTTATAGGATTTAATACTTGTATTGTACCGAAACACTTCACAACAAACGAGTGAGCGTGCTACACTGATGTTTATTGGTGTTTTTAATAAAGATTTATTTGCTAACTACAGACTCGACGGTCGTTTAACTTTTGCTTAAATGAATTGTGCCCAGCCCACATACAGAGTGTTCCTAGCTAGTGACGCACATGCGTAACGTTGTGGGCATTACAAATGTTTTAGTTGGAACACCGAGAGTATTGGTAAGCAAGTGGGCCTCCAAGGTGAAGGTCGCCCGTGAAGGCGTTACGTAATTGAGATTCAACAGATATTCTCCAACAGCAGCTACATGAAGTATACCACACACCTCGGACGATAGTGGATGCGGCCAACGTCGATGTTACTCACCATAACCTCGCTTGGGACGTGTTTTATCAAGAATTCCTCATGCACTGAGTAAAATGAACTAGACATCGTTTTCCTGTGCGATATAAATATTTACATTAACTATTATTAATAAAGAATTTGTCTCTATAAGACTGTTGACAGTCTCAAAGCGATCTGAAGTAGGTTCAGCAAGGTATTTACACGTCTTATGATGATGTTTTCTGAGCTGTTACATTCCGACCTGAATACTGGGAAACGTTCAACGAAATAGTAGTACAGCTAAAAATATAACGGAAAAGCTGTGTTGAGATGTTTACCGTTTTTTAAATGTATTAAGATCTATTTATGATAGCGGATTCTATGAAAGAAACGTTTCGGCTTGAATTACTGAAGTTTGCCGAGTAAAATTGTTTGTCTTTTAGGAAAAAGCTCCTTGTGCGATGTTGACATTTGTTTAGACAGTTTCTGTGCCCGTAATCTAAGTAAGTAAGCGTGTCAAATCAAGTGGTTCGTGTAACAACAACTTGTGTTAATCAGATTAGTTGACACCAACTCTAAACGTTTCCCTTTTTTGTTCTAAACGCCGCCGCCGTTTATATTGCGACATTTTTAATGCAGTTTAGACCGATTGAATTAAATAAAAAATGTAGCCTCTTAGTTTACGAAATTACATTGAACTCGCAAAATTAATTTGTGTTTAGTTTTGTGTAAACGAACGATATCTTACGCATTGTAGACACTAGACAGATAGGATAAACATAATATTTATAAAACAGTAGTTTAAACACGCCTAGGGCCAAAAATATCTTTCGCAAATCGTAACGAAATGAAATAAGCTCACACTTTTGCTTGGTATCCTGTACTGATAAATCAGCGATATAAAAAAGGCAAGAACCTGACAATAAGTTTTTCTATATACCACTAACTATAGGTATGAATATTAAAGAGCCTTACTATACACCGGATATATTATTCGTTGGGAGACGGATGTGGCGCCATTTGCATGCGTGTCGCGTACGCAGGACAATGCATGCCAACGCAATGCGTGGCTCCCGAAACGATCCCTCCAGCAGAATTCGAATAACAGTGGAAAACTTGGCTTTACGGTGCAAAGTAATGAAAATTTTGTCACAATTTAACATACAATGCAACCATTTATATTGCTATTGTTTTCCAACCACGTCTTATTAATTAATAATCGTTTATTTAAATGAATATGACTAATTAATTGGAATGGTCGAAATACCACAGTGTTGAACTTATTGTGGTGATCAGTTATTCTTGTTTTATACTCGTTTGACCTGCTTATACGTATGTGTAGGTTAATTACCTATATTGGTTATTTTAGAACACATTATCTAAGTGCAGTTTCACAATATATTCTTCGCTAAATATTCGCGAAAGACCTAGATTCATATATTTATCAACCACTAATGCGTTTTGCAGTTATCAGATATATATTTTTTGATAGTATTTACTGTCAGATATTTACAAAAAAGTATGGGTTAGGCTGCGCCGGGCCAGATAACGTTGATTAAGATGTGAAGTTCGTTGATTACACTGTGCTATCACAGATAGCATCGTATCAGATTACGTTATCAATATTGGATGTGGCCAATAGATATGAGAAGCAAGTTGAAGGCGGCATCAATTGTCCGAATGCATTTGCTAACTCATAGCCAAAGTTCCAAAAAGTGATAATTAATTTCGTGGTAATAATCCTCAATTATTAACGTCTTCAGTCTTTAGCGCATTCCTTTCACCTTAAATAAAACTTTAATGCAATGAACTTAAATATCAAAGGGCTTTCCCTTGAAAACTGAGCCAAGTTCTAAATAAGACGCCAATGTATGTACACACAATGAATGAAAGCTGGCCGCGATCCAAACTATTTCAGGGGAAAATTTGTTCCAGCATTTTCTAATAAACGACACCAAGTCTATAGATAGGTGCATAGTGTTTACACAATACCCTACCATGGCTTATTAACGGCGAGACACAAAAAAGTCACTTAGGATTTCAAAATAAAAACCTACCAGGTACCTACTAAGTAGTAATGTTACATGTGTATATAGAGCCCATTTTGGTCATAGCCGTGGCATGTTAATACTGATGTTTAGAAACGAATCATTGACTCACTTTACGACCTAACTCAATGACTCGATAAATTCGATATCATTGTTATTCTTGTGGCCAAGCTTTGTACAGAAGATAGCGGCTGGCGAGGTCGTATGTAGGGCAGCACAGCCGTCAGCCGAGACCCGCGCTACTCGTGCCCGCTGAGCTACGATCTTGGCCTCAAATCCTGACCGGTTACCTTCTTAGGTAACGACTTACGACCGGTTCAAGACCAAGTTCTTTGTGGGATCGTTTACTCTCTAACCCTCAAATTGCACGCATTAAAGTTCTAAAGGAACATCACAACTGCGGCTATCAGGACTTGTCATGTCACGACGGATGTGTGAATAATCAGACGGTTTTCTGAGAACTAATAATTTATGAGTGAGTAATAAATAATAATGGAGTCAGGCACTATCTACTTTCACGTCTCTATTAATCACGGAATATGGGTGTATTGGCATCCTCCCTGGGCTGGTGGCGCGGTGGCGGGTGAGTCACGGCAGTCGGCAGGCACAGTCATGCAGGGTGAGCGCGCTCTGAATCACTGCTGTGACTGACTGCAGCGCACAGCGCGCCATACCTTGCCCGCGCCATACTATTATGCACATATTGATGTCGCAGGTAACAGAATCGCCATTGTATGCTATTCACTATTGTGCAGCCGAACTTTTTAGGTCCCCGTAAGCGATTGTTAACGCCTTATTGTTGCATGGCTCGAATGTGCTGGTTTATTTAGATTGTAATAATAACAGGATTCTAAGCCCACAGACCAGTTTCATTCAAATTGTTATGTTTATGTATTATGAATATATTCATATCATATCTTGACTTGAGTCATGCTTGCCGTACGTTGTGTCAATTAAAATTTTAATTGTCTAGATTCTAGCATTTTCGTTTCTTTGTTACATCGCGGTCTGGTAGTGTTTTATAGTTATCATTTCCTTCTAAATAATAATAATTGGGAAAATGATAAAGGCCTGCCTAGCAGCTGCTGCACGACTTGAAAACGTACGACCAGAAAAAAATTTAGAAGGTTTAAGGTATTTTATGATCGACACACATTAGTAATTTTACGAGTAATCTATCAATTTACTTTCCATTGGTCCACTTTCATTTTACGCTTTCTTGGGGATCGTAAAATAAACTAGGTACCTAAGAATTTTTAATTTATTTATAATCTTGTCAATTGACATATAAAGATTTGATAAAGATAACTGGGCCATTGCGTTATTAATATTTTTCAGTGAAACAAAGTCTCTAGTAGGTAGGTGAGTGAAAAATGTGTCGAAGTTATTGAACAATGGAACAAATTAGTGTTTGATCATTTTCTGCCTGTTACCTAGGTGTTAAATTTTAATTAAGCATGTGTCGTAGGTACAGTGCACACCTACAGACAAAGGCACCGCGTGTAAGTGTAATAGTAACACACATGAATGCCTATTATGCTTCAATACGCAGCTCTATCCTAAGTGCGCAGAATCCAACGACGCAGACAGAGTACTGAATTATAATATTATTGATGTACATGTACCTATGTACTTCGCATTATGTAGGAGGGTTTATCGTCATAGATTAGTTATCAATAAATGAGCAAAGTACCAAGATTGGGTCAATAGTTTAAATGACAGAATGACATGTATCCAATACATACAATAAAGTACATGTTTCGAACAAAGGCGGAAAAACTGTGTTTTCCTTTTAAATCGATAACATAATTTTCGTTTTATGTCTCGTAAAGTAAACAGCTATTTAGACACGTCCGCGGTTGTTTGTGCCGCGCGCCAATTAGTCACACACACAAAATATCGCTAACGAACAAGTCGAACAACTGGGACCGCTAACGCCATCTATCGACAACGTATGTCAACACTTATGAAATCTAACGGTCAAACTGAAACCGGTCTTGTAACAAAAACATGATACCTAATGCAGTAGGCATGTTTATTCTTAATTAGTGTTTAATTATACCAGTAGAGAATCTAGATTGTGGCTGAAATAAATAAAATTAGTGAACATTATGCTCTTTTAATGACTTTCAAACAGATTTATATTTTACTTTAATTGTTTCTAAGATATAATTAATAAATTGAACTAGATAATTAGTTTCCACTAATTATGTCGTTATTCGTCTAAACACTGAAATGAGTTCAACGTTCCTAAGATAAGTGCTAATGTACCTAACAATTTGTGATCAGAGACTAGTAAAAATAACTATGCCATAAATGATTGATAAATGAATGAATGTGATCGTAAAAAAACAAAATAAAAGAAAAGAAACACTTATTATTAGAGGACGTTCAAGATCAGTGCGAATCAGTTTTACTATACGAACAATATTTGGCATAAACCCAAGTAGTTTATATGTAAGCGTTATGTAATATTCTATTTCATCGCTAGTTACAAATGTAAGGTTAATGGCACCTTATTAAGGTCGTTTTAAACTTATAAATGATGTCATGTGTTCCTTACGACGCCGGGCGTGTCCGTGAATTGTTTTTTTAAATGTTTATCCATCATGATTGGCAAATTTTTGTGTAAAAAGTATCTAGGTAATTGGAAATATCTTTCATCAATTTTTACATCAATGATATCAACAGTCCGTGCGCGACCAATGCTGGACTATAAACCTCTTCTGTTCAAAATGTTCAGGTCTGAGAGGCTGGTATTCAATTTTAAATATAATTTTGTCAATGAAATGTCTGTCTTTATCTGTCTGTCGGTAGCGGTTGACTGTAATTTTATTAATAGACATTCTATCATTTGATAGGTACAATAGTATTAACGCCCACTCAATAAAACACCTTCGAATTCCGAGTAAGAATCAGTAGGACGTGTTATTAAACAAAGCTCGTCAGTCGCTACGAGATGACTAATTGTTAGCCCGTTAAAATAAATGAGTTAATGATAAGATAAACCTAAGTACATTTAAACATCGTTTTAACTACTAAAGTTTAAAATAAACACGATCTCTTGAGTGGTAAGTATTGTAAATATTTATAGTAATCTGAAATTACCAGGATAAACAAACAGGACGATTGTTAGGTAATCACAGGGTGTGTCCGGTTGGAACATAGCGAGGAACTATGATATCACAAACTAAGGGGAAACGATCGAATTTAAATGTAAAATACAGTCGCGAGTCGCGATAAAATTATTATAATTAGCTACGGATGTTGTAAATAAAACGCTGCTAAAACAACAGAACGGACCATTACAGGGATTTCGTTCATGTTCGTTCGATCGCTTTCGTGATTTACATAAGCTTGGCGATTCAGCGTAGGCGATATACGCATGTAATGCAATCTCGTACTGGATGTTTGGTAGAGCTATTTTAATCCGGCCGTACTATAACTATGTCATTCATAATGTTCACATAGACGTTTCAGTTTCTTATTTGACTTGCATTTATCAGAACAATACATAAAGCTAGACCGTTTAATCTTGATCCTGAGCTGCGGACTACCTAGCGGGTTTACCGGGGCTCCAGCTTGAAAATTAGAAGTAGGAACGGGGTGATTTTTAATCATTAAGAGGCTCCCTCTCACCTCGCAATAAACAAACAAAACAATAAAATTTTGTGTTTCATATTTAGGATGACCGAAGCAAGTTGTGTTTCTTAATAAGAGTATTCATATCGATGTGGCTTGGGATAAACTATCCGAATAAATCTTCCCACTATTTACGAGTCAGTTCATATATATGTTTAGTCAAACAATAGTTTGACGAAAAGTTGATGAAAAAGACAATCGGTTGAATTAAATCCACACATCTATATGAGCATAGTATGACAGTTCAGGCTATCAGTCCGGACTATATCCGGAGTTCACTGTCACATAGATTGGAGCAGAAACAGAAGTAGCCCGATAAAATAAATCACATATATTATTACCCGGACAGTAAAATGCAAATATATTTTCCGTGAGACACAAAATATATATGTCAGTTATTTATTAGTACCATCTTCCATTGAATAATGACTGCAATCATAGTAGTGTAAATTAAAATTACCATTCCACATTTTTGTCAAAATGGTTCCAGGTTCCATACAGGTACAATTTGAAACATCAAAAATTAAAAAGACATGATGAAACACTAGGTTACAATGTGGTGACTCAAACTGTCTGAGAAACAGCTGACGTAGTATAAGCTTCTTATTAGGGCTGCATTTAAGTAACGTGTCATATTATGTTAATACATAAGTATAAAAAAGTCAAATAGTAATATTAGCTCACCTTTTCGTATTAGTAAGCTGGTTACCCTGCGAAGCGCCTCCCTGGGTGACTTCTGGAAGAACTTTGGCGTCAAGTTGGGCGGCAGGGTGAGAGGTTTGCGGGCGCCACTGCCTTCCCATGGCACTGGGTGCTCCACCGCCATCTTAGACGAGGTGGTTAGTCTGTCCAGGTGTTCCGTTGAAGCGGGCCTGCCAGCAAGCACATTTGTTAGACTGCTAATTAGAGCTTAGCTTACGTATTTTGTATTAGCTATTAAGTATTAGTGTATTAAGCTATAATTCTATTAAAACTTTCGTTGGACATACTAAATTAAGATACAATTCAAATGTACAAACAAACATACACTAGTCAAAACAAATATCTTGACTTGTCATTTCACAATAAATTAATTATTTTGTTATCTGCTTTCTCACGTAACTGTTTGACGAGGAAGTCGCCTAGAGTAGCAGCGACAATCACCGCGTAGTGTGTCGCGGAATACAGCTCATGAGTATGAGCCTCTAGCATGGCTTGAAACTATTCGAGTTCCTCGTCAAACAGTTACGTGAGTAAGCCGATAACATAATTAATATAAAGCTATCTTGAAAAATTCACGTCACAAAATGTTACAATCGTATTTAATTTCTTGGTGAACCCGATGTGGTCTGTGGTTCTTTGGTAACATCTTAGCTCGTTCTACTTTAATATAAATAGTCATTAGACTTAGGTATCAGTAGAAATATATAAAATTAATATAACATTCAAGACATTACATAAAACACCATAGTGTTTTATTTCTTCCCAGTGGTCACGCTGTAACATGGAGATGCTTGTTCAAATAGATTGTTTACCTATTTCAGAAGTAGAATTGCTATTGCTGTTGTTATGCATTTGTTTTTAAATTAATTAACATGTTCTGTTAATTGGAATTAGAACGATTGTGAGGACGTTGGTATTCACAAATTGAGGAAAAAATGTAACGTACACAACACAAGTCTGATTGTACATTTCAACTTCTCCTGTTGTTATGTACAGATACATGTTTGCCTTGTTTAATATTACTAGGTTTTTAATACTGTGCCATAAGAACCATATTTCCTGGCTTCGTTATTTTTTATTAAACAATAAATACATAAATAGTGTGTGCCTAGTTACCTAGTTGCAGTGCCTAGTTAAGTACTTTTTAAAACATTTTACAAACCAACAATAGAAGACTTTTTCCGACTACAAAATGAAATGGCTGAAAACTCAATTTTATTAAGACTTATTTTGTAGAAATTCATATTTCATTTTATTTGAAACTCAAATCTGGTCTAGATTTGATTGAGTATCAGTGTTTTACATGGAATAATTGTCATCACTACGTCCCAATACGACCACATACATAAGTACCAGGCATATTCTTAGACTCTTTGTCAGAATTTTTAGAATACTGCCTTAGTAGAGACAGTCCTTTTTCAAAGAAGATTAAAATGATCTATTATGTATTTTTTTTTATAAATTTATTTACTGTTATTCTCCACGGACTCTTGGTCCGTGCCCTTGTCATACAATTTGTTATTATGTATTTCATAGTACCTGTGTCTCTGGCGAGGGTACCAGCCCCGTGGTGGTCCTCCCAGCCGCAGCAGGTCGGCTCCAGTGCAGACTCCCGTAGCACCCATCACGGAGCCACGACCATATCCACCCAAAGTGGCTGAGCTTCCTGTATTAAAAAAAAAAGTTTGTTAAATACAGCTCATAAATATGAACCCCTAGCGTGGCTTGAAACTAGTTGAGTAAATAAAGCTCTGTAATAATGTTACGTTGTTGAATTCAGTTTTTGACGAATAGGTATCTCTCATTAGTGTATTTATATTCCCTAAATTGTATACCTACTAGTGATAATACATGAAATTACTCATTGTTAATTGGGTACCTAAGGACCTAAATATTTTATTTATATATTATCCGTAACTATTAATATGGTAGGCACCTACGCACGTATGTATGTTCAAGTATTAACGGGAACAGATTTTGTTACCCTAATAATGTAATTAATGTTTGGTTTTCCTACAGTGTAAAAGCAGGTCGGGAAAACCAATAAATTTCGAAATTATTGTACCTTGTGGTTTTTGGGTCTATAATAACACAATCAAAAGCATACGCTGCCAAGTTTGCTAAGGCATGTCATTGTATCCTTATTTCCAGTGGCGTACAGTCCATAACGATAGGCAGTATTAGACCGTGCTTATTCTACATAACAGGTATCGTGACATATTGCACACATAAAGCTAAATTGATGCTACTTCAACGTAACAATGAGGCAACCTATTCATAATATAATATAATACTACACAAGAAGAGTTATAAGTCAGATTTGGCCAATTATCGACCAATAAGTTTAGTATCTCACTTATATAAAGCGTTTATCAGGGCGCGAGAAGAGAGAGAAGTTGCTAGACCCACCGAATACGCCTGGAAGAGCTATTGGTCCATGAGGGACCTAACGAAAGGTAATCTTCCATTAGCACTGAAAAAGAAACCAATGGATATGTGCATTCTGCTTATCCTCACATATGATGCTCAAACTTGGTCTTTGATATGACATCAGAAGTCCAAACTGAAGGTTTGCCAGCGGGCCATGGAGCGCAGTATATCTTAGGAGTTCGACTATCGGACTGAATAAGAAACACCACGATGCTCTCCATGTCTAAAATCATCGACGTTGGTTATAAAGCCGGCTTGAAGTGGAACTAGGCTGGCCACGTCTGCCGCATGTCGGACGAGCGGTGGGCAAAACTTCCTACTGAGTGGAGCCCGCTTAACGCCTACAGAATATGCAGCAGGCCCAAAAGGAGATGGCGTGATGAACTCGACATCTATGACAAGGATTAGCCGCAAAAAGTTTTACTCAGACACAAATGGAAGGAAGGTAGAGAGGCGTTTACCTCGCAGTGGGACGATCATGACTGAAAACTAAACATTCATGCATGATTTTTGACATGATTTATGAATATTTTCAGTCATGACGATGATGTAGTGAGGTGAGGAGGTAATATCGCTTACCTAACAAATATAGCAATATGCAGTACCTATGCAACTCCGTTTTATAAATAATGGTTTTCCTGTGTACTGTAATATGTGCATAATTAAATATATAATATACATAGAAGAGCTAGGATTTTCTCCTGTATCGTGAGTGCGTTTACAAACATACAACAAGTATTAAAGATATTAAATCACATACTGACAAGAAAATGATGGTGATCATATTTATAACGTGTATTTAATGGATATGTACCATGAATAGGATACTATCGCTTCATACAAAGTCTGTAAATAGGCACATATGGCGGATGAAGAGCGCTGGGAACAACAATATCATGTTTACTTCCATTATCACTCCACACACCATGCATGACATCATAGCCTCGAACGCCACGATTATAGATTTTAGGTATTATTAGTACTTGCCGTGTTAATAGGCAATTTACCCGACTTGGACTATCTACATGCAAATTACCTGTTTGTGCTGTAGTTACAGTAAAGGACGATTCTAATTATTATACAAGTGTTATTGCTTTGTATTGTTAATTATAATAGAAAATAACTATAGAGTATGTCATTGAAATTAATTAATAGTTATATTTTAAAGGCTAGTTATAGGTTTTTCGTAGAGTTAAATATTCCTGAAGTGACGTTAAGTTATGCTTGTCCCAAAGGTCAAGGGTTTAAGTTTAGGTTATTTTAACCTTTGCAAAGTGGGTATTGGGAGTGCCATTTAACAGTAGTGAGTGCAAACTCAGAATTCGTGTAATTACTGCGAATTGAAATAACCGAAAATACCCAATGTTTTTTTTTTGGCCACATTCATGTTGCCCTGCGCTAGGATTTCCTCCAGTGTGCGATTACAAACATACAAGACCCGAAACAGTAATTTGTGAAACATACAAAGAATTGTTCCGTGCCGGAATCGAACCCGCTACATGTTTCGGGGTAGTCGGCTGCACAACCAGTCAGTATTCATCTAAACAGAGTTTAAACCGCCCTTGTGGCAGTTGGTGCCAATGTGGCCATTGATCGAGTGGCTCAACAGTCCGTCAATGTATAATTTACATAAAACAATACTAATTTACACTACACTAGTAAAGAAGCCAACGAACTTCATATCTAACAGTTTCCTTGTTCCATAAATATATTTTATGTTATTCATAATTAATAATACGAGCAATGTCTCATTATCCTGGTACCAAAGTTCCAGTACAAAGTTATCTATTTGGCTGGGACATCATGTGTGTGTTGACGTGTGGATCGACATGTGGATGGTCTATTTGTGGCTAGATTTAAATAGATAGAAAAAACGTTAACCTATTGACTGTATGGAGTTCATTGTATTGTTCCTGGGGGGTCCCGTAGAGTTTCTCGGTGGGGTGCGAGGGACGTCGCATCCTCGAGCAAATACTGGTGTCTCTGGCAAGCTGGCAGATGTCTGTAAAGGACCCCTGCCAGTTGCTGTAGCTTCTCGGTTTTGTCTCTGCAGCGTCCTACGTCTGGCGCCGCTCGCTCCGATATCTGAAATACAAAGTCGATCACAGTTAGCATTTGTAAAGTAAGTTTGTCTACTAAAGTAGAGGACTCAAATAGGTGTCCTCGGACAAAATTATTCGACATTTTTATTTATATATTAGAGAGATTTTTTTTTCAGTTCTAACATCTGCGCGGTCTTCGTTCACATGGACCGATTCCGTTTTTTCACATACTTAATTTTATATTTTAACCTTAAGCTATTTTTACTCGTTTCTCTCTAGATTATATTTTAATTGTATGGGTAATTCTGATTGCCTCGTTGATCGTGTGCTCGCAAGTACGACTGTCGGGATCGATTCCCGGATCGGGCAAAGTATTGCTGCTTTTTTCATTTATTCAAAAATTTCTCAGTAGTATCACGGGGTCTGGAATTGTGCCCTAAGTATTAGTAGTATATGGCAATAAGCACACCCTCTATTACTTGGAGCTTATAACACAAATGGTGAAAAGTGAGTGTACATTTTACAGTCACATTACGTGCCATAATGTGCACCTCTCCGCCCTTTGGGGATAAAAGGTGTGACTATACGAGATATGCAAATGCAAATGTTTTATATTTAATAAATATAATTCATAACATGTTTTGGCGAAGGTGGCGCCATCTAAGAATCTGTATTTGAATTTATTAAATACTTTAAACGAGTATTGATGATTAAAATAGTTTTCTTTGGAGCAACGTACCTAAGACTGGTAATATTAATCCCACAAAAACATTTCATGTTAAATGTTGCCAAGACGAGACCATATAGCTCGCACTGTCAAAAAGTAATCAGATCCCGTGTAGAGCCAAGTTTCTAACCCTACATGCCCAGACCTAAATCGATAAGCCCTAATTTCACACTCAAGTTACGGGGAAATTCTACAGCCATAGCTCGTACTGCGTAGTTCGTAGGGCGTAGCAGAGTTTTTACGCTATAATCTCGTAGGCGTGCAAACCTTGGACGTAACTGGCGAGTTGGCCGCACGGAAAGAGTTTAGAAGATTGAATAGATTTTTAAGCTCAAGCCCATATGACGAATAGCAAAAAGTCCGTGCGGCCGACTCGCCAGTTACATCCAAGGTTTGCACGCCTACGAGATTATAGCGTAAAAACTCTGCTACGCCCTACGAACTACGCAGTACGAGCTATGGCTGTAGAATGTCCCCGTAACTTGAGTGTGAAATTAGGGCTTATCGATTTAGGTCTGGGCATGTAGGGTTAGAAACTTGGCTCTACACGGGATCTGATTACTTTTTGACAGTGCGAGCTATATGGTCTCGTCTTGGCAACATTTAACATGAAATGTTTTTGTGGGATTTCATTTCTTTTTGTAGGTTGCTTATGATAGAAAGATAAAATGAGCGACAAATACAAGTATTTTTTTGTCGCTCATACTACTTAATTGCAAATACCTACTTATTCAATCTTTGAATTTCTTAATTAAATTTGTAAGAAAATTGCAAACGTAATGCTAATACTTTTTATCAATGAAAATTAAAACACTAGTACCTAACTAAACCTTCACCTACTAAACTACTAAATTTATAAGAAAATTGCAAACGTAATCCTAATACTTTTTATCAATGAAAATTAAAACACTAGTATCTAAACCTTTACCTACTAAACTACTAACAATTAAATATTAGGCAAATGGTTTTTTTCTCCGCGATAGCAAACTTTTAAATCACCGAAATATTCCGAAAATTTTTCATTCAACGAGACAACCGTCAACGACGTCTGCCCTCGCGCGTCTGCCCGCGTTCGGGTGCCGCGCTCGCTGACGGGCCGATTATTTTTAGCTACTGCGCGGGGACGAGAGGGCAGGCGGCGGGCGTTGGCGCATACTATACTTACGATGCTTATGTTCAAAAGTATGGGTTGATTAATAAACACTTACCGAAGTGAAGTGTAGTAATATTATTCATATCTAAGTACTTATGGGTAGGATAATGTTTTGATTTGATGAAAAGTTTGTGTTCTATGTACTTGTGTATAATTTTCAGATCTCAAGCAGGAAATAGGGAATTAAGTCCGCATTCAGACCTCTAGCGTCAAAAGTTGCGGATGTCTCGAACAAACTTTCACCCCCTAGTTTAAGGGGTTGGGGGGTAAAAGTTCCAAGTTTTAGGATTTTTTTGTTGTTTGGGTACTAATACTAGCTTACATACCAAATTTCAGTTTTCTACGACTTCAGGAAGTACCTTAAGAATTTTGTTGATCATCAGTGAGTGAGTGAGTGACGAAATCGGGGTATTTTAGATATCAATAAAATCTAAAGTATAAGAGCTATGCAATTGAAACTTTAGAGGTTTATTAAGTCTACCACTGACATTATATCCTGAAAATTTTGTTTATCTGGTATAACCCAAACTCAAGTTATGAAGGTTCAAAAATACGACGAAGCGCTTCGAGAAAAGGTAGGTAGTGCCCTTGCGCTTGCGCTTCGCTTGGCTCGTCTTGGCGGGGGCACTACCGTGCCCCCAGATATTAATCGAGTCATTAGTACTATAATTAGATTACTATGTGGGGGATCCACAGATGAAAATTTAATTACTAGGTACTCCAAAACTATCTAGCGTTTCAGCATTTAATACTGTTTCTATTTTTATATTCATAACATGCATTTGCGGATAAACAAAGCTGTTTGAATTTTCCGAAGTAAGTAAATATGAGTAACAATAAAGTAGACCAAACAAGAAATAATCGATGAGCAGAGCTTTGTCCTTCTTTTTAAACATATTAGATAATTTTATTACTTTTTTCAGTAATTACACGTAGTTTGGAATTGTGGCCAGTATATGACAATTGGTTCATTACAAGGGATAGATTGTAACTAGTGAAAAGTTGTTGTTACATTGTAAATATGCCATGGTGTGCAATTGCGTGCACCAAAGCTTGCTTCTTAGGGAAAGTACGTGCAACCAGTTGGAGAAGCAATGGCATTCCATTGCTTTTCCAACTGGTTTTAATATCTGGTAAACAAGAAAATAGATAAAATAGTACTTGTCCTTACCAGTAGGTAAAGTTCTTCTGTCCGTTGATCCAGTCTTGAAGTTACTGCTGCTTCTTCTGTTCTTGTTGTAACTGGTTTCCATTGACCGCGTCTTAAGGCTGTTTGTGGTATCTCGATGCGGCGGCACCGCTGGGGGTTCTGAAGGCCTATAACACAAAATTCTGTTAACTAAGTATTAATTAAATATTATTTGAAAAAAATGTATGTAACTGTTCGATAAAAACAATATCTTTTACCTTCTTCTCGATTCCATCGTTGGTGTCGGTAATGTATCTGCTTTTTTCCCATGACGCTTCTCTGAAGGCTGCATAATTTCTGTATATTCATCTTCAACTTCTTGCACAGGCGATGGAGGTAGAGGAGGAAATTTAGGCGATTCTGGGGTTTGTGGCAGAGGTCCCATTTCATGCCCTAATATTGGAGATGGAGGAAGCGGCAGTGGAGGGTGTCTGTAGGAGTGCTCAACTATTTGAACATTTAGCGGGAAGTCTCCTCCACTCGACACGGCAGAGTCCGATGATGACGGTTGTCGCATCAAACTAACTGGTACATCTTTGGCGCTTGTGGATTTATGCATACTATTCGACCTCTTGGAACGGTCACGTCGGTCTATCGACCGTTGATTCTGTATCTCATTGTGACTCGACGACTTCTGAATATCATGTCTCTTTTGTCTCTCTCTAGAACTATAACGGAAATTGTTTTCTAATATATCTTTAGATACGTCATCACAGTATTCATCCTTATGGATATTCCAGTCTTTAGGTATATATGGGGTAAAATGTTTTTGGTCCCGACCTTGACTTAATATAGCGCTAATATTGTTTTCGATTTTGCGAAGTGGTGAGGTGTCGCCGCTGGAGCCGGGCTCGGCGCTGTCGGCGTCCTCCTCCTCCTCCACGGTGGTGATGAGCGCCTGGCGACTGGAGCTGTTGCCCTCTCCTTCCGCTCCCAGGCTCGGCAGGGACACCACTCGCACCATGTTCGGAGGCACCGTGGTCAGTTCGTTGACGGTTTCGTTACATTCCGTCGGAGGTGTCTCCTCTACCTTCCCTTCTCTTATAAGTGACTGAATATTATCAAAAGTCGATGAATACTTCTTAAAGTCTGAAAATCTATTTTGCGGCGATAGTTTGCTCTGAATTTTGGATGTACCCTTTTCACTGTGATTTTTTCTACTTTTCGGACTGTGACCGAAATACTCCTGTGTGATGTATCTATCTGGCCCGTTATTAAGATCTAAACTAAGACGAGATTTTGGCGATGTTATTTCTTTACTCAGTCTAGAATTCGGTGTGCAGAGATCTATACTATATCTAGAGTTTGGAGTGTTAAGCTCACGGCTCAGTCTCGAGTTCAAGTCAACACTGTAACGAGATTGTGGCAAACTTAAATCTGAACTCGGTCGGGAGTTGTAAGAGCCTACTGACCCAGAGCCGCTGATTGATATGCTCGACCCGTCAATAGACTTATCAGTATCTAAACTTCTATTCAAACTGTGACTATTGAGTAGATTGGTGGGTGACTTACTAGCCGTGCTCTTATTGAAACTTGGCAATTGCTTACGATTTTTGCCTTTTCTTATAACATATGTACCACAAGCTAGATCTTGTGCTCGCCGATTTTCCTGTTCGGCATCTGAATTAGGTGAAATAAGAGGTTCACATTGTGTCAGTGGAGGTGGTGGGGGCCAATACTCCTCTCCCCAGTCATCATCGACTCTTTGCGGTATAGAGCTTGTGCTAGAATGGGACTGATCGCCTGACTTTCTTCTTCGTCGGCCAATTACCTGTAAGAAAATAAATAATTTCTTGAATATTAGGATTATAGCAGTATAATGGATGGATTTCACTAACATTATATTTGTCTAATTTATAAAGGTGCAGCTTTCCATAACGGATAGTTTTATTTGGTGTTATTTTTAAAACACAACAAACATTACCTTTGTGCTTCCTGGAGTAAGTAGAGGGTCATCACCATCGAGTGACACTTCCCATGCTATGGAATTGCGTTTCGAAGGCGTAGTAACAGCAGCGGGCGGCGGCGGCGGGAACGACTCTTCCAATGAATCGTCCGAAAAATGCTCTTCGTCGTTACTCTTACTTGAACTTCTCCTCTTACAGCTCACAACCATGTCCTCCGTAGATCCTCTACACACTTCTCTATGTCGCTCCATAGAACCGGCGAGAGTTCGGGGAGGTATTTTCCCTTTGGGTGATAACATTTCACCGTCCGACCTACTGTCGCGTTTCGTACTGCTCTTTCTCTCTGAACTTTTTGTGTTGGATGGTGAAATTTTTGGTATATTGTATGTCGGTGAGTGAGATTCCTTTTTGAATTGTATGTTTGGACCTGGGTATATTGTGACTGGATGTTCATTGTATGGTTTATCGTTGAATTCGCTGGAGAAACCCATGAAGGGGAATACAGGCGGATTCTCGACACTGGGTGACTTCTTTAGGTTGGTAGCTGGTGCATTGTGGCGCGGCGGGAGCCAGGCGAGCGCGGCGTCGGGCTGTGGCGGGCGCGCCCCGTGCTGCAGCGACGCGAACCTGTACGGAGGCACTGGAGGCTGCTGGAGCTGGAACCCGTCACCTTCCGTGTCTTTTTCCCACCCGTAAGGTCTTTGATGTCTGGTTTTCGGCTGAAATTTATACAGAGTAGATATCAATATACTAGTTGATGGTTAGTTCAACGATAATGAAATTGGCAACCTATTACAATTTTCTTCTCTTTATTTAATAACTTTTGAATACTAAACTACTTACAAAAGTGGTTTGTGTAGCTGTGGTGATCCCATTGACGCTGATGATGGAGTCCAGTCTCTCCTCTGCTTCGCGCTGTTCCACTGATATTGTTCGCTTTGCTGAGTTCGCCGGTGACACTCTGGAACATTATTGTGACTTTGTTAGCAAACTGTTTAACTCTAAGACATGTATCAATCAATATCGAATAATTAGCTGATTTGGTTTTCAGAAAGTTATTTCCTGTAAAGTGTCGCTTGGAGATGGTTTTCTTCTGGTTCTTATCTCCCCATTTTGATAGTGAGGAGGATTTCATTTCATGAGGCTTTACGATTTTAGATATTCTCAGTAGGTATATAAAATTGAATAAAGTGAAACTGTTGATTTTTGCAACTTTGCATGGATAAGATAACTGGGAAAAATGGATGATTCAATGTACTTACGAGTACACATGTTTGTATGGGCTAAAAAACATGAACAAAAAGAAGTGTAATTACTTGGGTAGCAGCGTGGAGATGATGCGCTGGGCCTCTTCAGGAGGCGGCGGGGAGTGTGGTGACGGCGGGTCTGGGGGCGAAGGCTCCTCGCGCTCCTCCGTCGGACGGAAACCCAGCGCGAACTTCGCTCTGAAACATTGGAAGCTATGTGTTAGATACTACATACATAAGTCAGAATAAAATAAGATAATGTTGCTACGGTATGGTAGCGGGTTGTTTAGTGTGTAATGTCCCTTGGATTAATTGTTCTATTAATATTTAATTTCATTCTCACCTCCTTCCGTTCATGCTCATGTATCCATCGTCCTCGGAGGTGTGTCCTGCTAGCGGGGAGTCGTCGTCGGTGGCTGGCGTGGCGGGGGTGGCGGGCGTGGCCGGCGTGACCTGCGCACGCGCCTCCAGCGACCGCGGCTCGCCCTCGTCGTACTCGCTCAGCACCTGGTCCAACAGCTCCAGCGAACGCTGCACGTCGTCACACCCGCTGTAACATACCACATACATATTTAGTTACACTGCTCTAACCAATAATAAAATCTCCCTAAAGTTAAGTAGGTTTATCGGGTTCCGAAAATCTCCTCTAGCGTGAACGCACAGCACGAAATGTGTACGCTGCACTCAGCTCTAATTTACAAGACAAAACAGGAGGTCCACGTTCATAAAGCTCAGTATTCAATAAAATCTGATTCAATAAGTCACCCACCGTAGCACTAGAGCGAACCCAATTTGCAACCGTGCAATTTCCGTGATGGTTTTCTAGTTGGATTGTCACACTAAATAAGTCAGTATAACAAGTGGCGAGCGAGGTCGCACCACTCAATTCCCCGAGATAATGGTAAATTGAACTCATTTCCTTCACGAGGACTGGCCCCGCCTCGAGAACGCTTCCTTAACTGTTCCATTAGAACTGAATTAGAGGATAACGATATAGTTACATCCTTATATCAATCAACCGTGATGTAGCTCTATTACGGTGATTCTATCTAGAAACGTTTCCATTGTATCTATCTGACTGAACAATGGCGTCTGTCCATCTGCCCAGTAAACAGATTATAACATTTTATCTTGTTCTGAAAATAAATTATACTTACAGATTATAACATTTTATCTTGTTCTGAAAATAAATTATACTTACTTAATTGTAACTATAGGTTATCCCCGATATATGTTGTAGATACTAAGTGGGTGCTGACTGTTCATCCCTAAGCTATCAGTGTATGTAAAGCTACACTACACTTACACAATGTATTGCTCTTAAGGCCAACAATGTAATAAAGATAGCTTTTCGAAGAAAAAACATCATTTTTATTAATTTATCAACTTGTTAAGCAAAATAGGTATATTTTAAAGGAAGCACGTCTTCACTACTAAAAAGAGGTACTAGTGGAGGCACAAAGCAACCCTTTACACAGAAGAGAGCTCTTACACCAGCTCTCGATAAGCCTGCGCGGAGTGGGGTGTCCGCTAGTCGGTAGATGGTATGCTCATATTTTGCCCAATAAACTGCAGTATGATGTTATATCTAGATTTAATTGAAAAAATTGAATAGAGATGTGGAATCAATATTAATATGCAGTTATTTTAAAAATAGAAAATAAAATAAATATCAAATGCTGTTCCATTTTAAGAGGTTTCATCAATAAGGCATGGATATTGAGGAATATTTAAAAGGTCGAGAAGTGGAGAGTGATTGGAAGGCCTGAGGCGAGCTTTTGTAAAATTCTTGTTATGAATTCTTGACACGGAAAATCCGATATTTGGTGAAGTCTCCGCTATCTCGATGGAGCGGCTTGTCTCCTCCGGCGATCTGTCCCGATCGAGAGGATCATTAGTGTTCACCTCACTAATGATCCTCGCTGCACAGTCGACCGTAAGGACACCAACAATCAAGTGGAAATGCTTTTTTGGAAAGATTTCATTGGTTCAATTTATTTAGAACTTGAACCGATGAAATTGAATATCGGAAAAGAATTTGAATGTGTTTGTTTCGATAGGTAGGTATAGCATCTTATACATGTATAATTTTTTACTTTTTATTATAATATGTATAAAGCTGAAGTTTGTTTCTTTGTTGTTGTTTAACGCGCTAATCTCCGGAACTACTGGTCTGAATTGAATAATTCTTTTGGTGTTGGATAGTCCATTTATCGAGAAAGGTTATAGACAATAAAGCGTTACGCTATTATCAATAGGAGTCAAACAGAGCGGGTGAAACCGCGCGTAAGCAACTAGTCTAATATAAAACGGATTCTGAATGTAAGGTTTAATTGTTTTTCTCTTTATCACATTTCAAATCTTTGCCAAACATTGCTCGTTTCGTGTACCTCTCTCGGTAACTAGATATGGCGGCAATGTATTGTGGAGGCCTTACATTTAGCAGGTAACACAATATCGGTTCCGCATCGGACGCGTTTGCTACTGGAAGCCTACTTGGCTATGCTCAGTAGACTTGTGCCTTGTTAGTGTGTGTACCGCGTATTGCATTGTATCGCCCAGCCTGCCACAAAGCAGAGCACTCAGCATGAGTGCCGCGGCGGGCGCGTGCCTGCCTTTGTTTTATTTCACCCACACTCCTGCCTGCGCTTTCGAAACTTTTAAGGGGAACTTCAAATTGCGTTTCTCCTTTTAACCGGAGCTGGTTTGTGCTGATTAGTTGGACGAAGTCGGTTTAGCTGGTAATTTATTTTTGTTAGCGGTCACGGGAACATAGTTTATTGGGCCTTACATTTAATTTATTGGGTAAAAAAATTAAATTATGCTAATGGTGTAATTATTACATTGACAGATCATTTTTTTTCTAAAATGACTCAGTGAGGGATGCGTATCACGATAGGCCAACGTCTTGATAAGGCGAGGCAGGTAGTATTTATGCGGAAATGAGTGCAGCGAGGTGGAAGTGCAAAGCAACCCCGTGTCACCCCCGCGTGGCGCCCTCGGCCGCGGCCGTCGACCTCGCGTTCGTACAAGCGCTGTAGCTCGCTACCTCGCTACCGGCTGCCTCGCCACACACAATAACAACTCAATGCCGTCGGCCTCTCAACGCGGCCCGCCATGGAAAATCTCTCGAAGATCAATCGAACTTGAATCCCAGGCTACGCTGTCAACAGATGGTGTAATGCGATCCTGTATAGCAGCTTTGTGTCCACGATAGGTACTACTCGAGTACAATCCTATGTGAATGGCGAAGGCTGCTCAATAGGGATCTCATCATTACAATTACAAATATGTACTATCGCTTCAGTATTATTAACACACTTTTATTAGGTCGGCCTGTAACGGACTAAGTATGTAATAAATATAAGAATCTGAATTACACAATAGGTTCACATACTTTTTATTGTTGTATCATTGCGAAACTTGGTAATTAAATGTAGATGAGATCACCACACAATATTATGGAGCAATCGATTTGGCCTGATGATGGAATTTATAGGGGGCAGATCGAACCTTGCAACCAACTAGTAAATTGTCGTCTTATGTTGATGAGGTCATACGAAAAAGCGTGCTTTAGTTTGTATAACTACGGATATATTTGCCTCAAAGGATTTAGTACTATGCGAAAACGTTCAACCATTCTTAAGTATTTACAAATATAAGAGAGGACATAAGTAAAGGCGGACAATATTTGGATTTTTAAAAAGAGAACGCGGCCATGCATCTGTCATTTGTTTTTAATTTTGTGTTGTTTAGAACACAGAATAGATAACCTATTCTGTGGTTTAGAAGGCGGCAATAATTTGGATTTAGAAAGAGCACACGGTATATTTCTGGCCTTGTCATTTTGGGTCTGACGTCATTGATATGTCATTTGTTTTTTTTACATTGTTCTAAAGGCGGCAATAATTTGGATTTAGAAAGAGCACACGGTATATTTCTGGCCTTGTCATTTTGGGTCTGACGTCATTGATATGTCATTTGTTTTTTTTACATTGTTCTAAAGGCGGCAATAATTTGGATTGAGAAAGAGCACACGGTATATTTCTGGCCTTGTCATTTTGGGTCTGACGTCATTGATATGTCATTTGTTTTTTTTACATTGTTCTAAAGGCGGCAATAATTTGGATTTAGAAAGAGAACACGGTATATTTCTGCGCTTGTTATTTTGGGGCCACGTCAAAGACGTGTCATTTGTTTTTTGCATTAGTTGGCCTGCCTATGGAGTTGGAGCTCATTAGATAATCCTATTTCAATTTCTCCTCATGACGAGGAAGCGTGATTTTAGTTTTTTATACTATGAAATCTACTACAAATGCAATTGAGCTAGGTTACATTAACTGCAACTTGTTGGGGAATTCAAGCTGGTAAACTCAGCTTAAGACGAACGAGAAAATCCGAATACTTGGTTGAAACTTGAAACTTTTTCAGTCCGGACATAATTCAACTAGTTGTTAAAGTGTACAGAAGTTGGCCAATTAGTTGCTACCAAGTTTTGTTGGTATTGTTCCTAAGGGGATAAACACGTAGAAACTCTGGATACGTGATTCTAAGGAAATGATAGAAATAGTCGTACTATTTCTGAGGACTGGTCGCAAAGTTTTCTTAGGGCATGAACGTTTTACCGATTAAAAACAAAAATCTTACAATGGCATCCCTAATTGGTAGGCTCTATTACTATACTACACAGTATTGTAACAAAAACCCTTTCGATTTCTTTTCACTGTGGTGCACCACACAATGATTTGATTGAAACACGCCCAGTGAAAACATTGTTCTTATTTACTTCAGATCACTTATCTGCAATTTAAACACTGCATTGTGATCTAAATCTTTGTTTCCCACGCTGATCTGAGAAAGAAGTGTGTACCTATAGGAAACAATGTATCAATGCTTTTCATCTCATCAGACTTTAGCTTGAGTTAGCTAAGAGATTTGACCTCAGTTTTCCAAGACGTTGGTAATTTAACCGACCCGATCTATCTACTTTACCAGCTCTGAAACTTCTTTAGTATTTCTTCTGGTTTCTTCATCCCTAAATGCTAAAAAGACGTAAGTTTTTCTTGTTAAGAAATTCAGAAACCTACGTAATCAAGCGCGACTTCTGGTTTCGACAAAAAGAATATGAAATCTGACTTTTCTATTACATTTGCGCGCAGCGATGTTTGTCTAGGCTTGCGATTAACCACACGAAATCTTATCTTGTGTTTCCCTAAAGCAACGTCGGACCCGTAATGACTTTGAGAATAACCAGAAACACGGAAAATTCCTGGTTTATATTAAGCCTTGTGTAATAACATTAGCACGTGTACCAAATTCCATTTAGTTGGCAATGTAAAATAAATCCGTGGCATATCGTAAAATGGCCTGTTACGTGATCAAAATACTGGCGATCGGCTCGTTCGACAATTTTCCGGAAAGTGCTTTCACTAAAATGAAATCTAGTTGTTGTCTGCGTAGAGCGTCAATGGTGCTACGGAACTTGAAAACGGCTGTGAAAATATTTTTTCTGCTCAAATTTATTTATTGTGGTATTGACAGTAAAAACGTTGAAAACTGCAGCAATGTTAGCCATATGCAGAATATGTAAGCCACGTAGGTAGGCAGGTAAGTAGCATGTAAGTAATAAGGTACCTTAATTACGCAATAATTCTTATTTTAGTTGAAGGAAAATTTCTTCTATCCTTGTCTTGGTGTATCTATGAAATAACTTACTCATATGAAATGGAGACTGACAGATACATACATACATCACCTACATATTTATATCTATCTACACATTCATGTAATTACAACAGAGCAAACACAATCTATGATATTTGGCACTATCGAAACAGCGAGCGAACAAATTTTAATCGAATTTTGTGTAACAGGAAATTTGGATACAATAAAGGATGTATTTACAATACTAACGATGTAAATAGGTAAAGTTGTTGCCCTTATCAGTGGTATCATCGAACGCGGTACTATTCATTTTAAACATTAATGATTAAAGATAAAAATGATTTTGAAACATGTTTTATCAAATATTTTGTCTCTTATTTTTGACAAAACGATGTAGTATTGTTATACAGATATTCACGGTTTTGTCCGAAGTCTTACTTGTTTGTAAAGTATCAAAAGATAAATAAATGCATTTAGAAAGAGGATGGGATAATAAAGACACTTTCCTTTCTTTTCGTATAAATGTCAATTTAATTGTAAAGTGTACGAATTATTCTACCGTGGTTACTGTAAACTGTATGTGCTACATTATCAATATTCATATACAAGATTCTAAATGAAAATTCAAACTCCTTCGAAAGTTAAACACAGGTTTACAAAATAAATTAATTGAAGTGCGCGGCATGTACGGCGCGTCTAAACATCGTTGGGGGGTACCTTCCAAAGGAAAATCCTCACCATCTCTGTTGTGGCGGAAGGAAGCTTTGAGGACATGCCAATAACCGCTGGAGCAGTAACAACACCTCACACAAACAAGGCCCGGAAGCAATTCCACTCGTGCGACCAAGCAATAAGGTTGACATTCCAAATAAGCTTCACTATTATCGGCTGCACCGACTTAAAGCAATTTTGTGAGTCAATATTGAACTTTTCAACTCATAGAGCGATGTGTTCCCTTCCACTAAAATACTGTGCTTACTCTCTGAGCCACTTACGTGTACATAGCTGAACGCCGCTCCTTCCAAGTCAATTTTTCATATTTATTTTTGTAAGTTATTACAAAGTTTCATGCTTTCTGTCTGGTTAATAAAGTAGGGTTTACCTATATTGTGTGAGCACAGTGAAGTTACTTGAGCTATTTGAAGCAAATGTTGAGCAGGCAGTGACCTATAATATTTGAACTTTCAATTAAATGAAACTATTAGTTAGTTATCACACAGTCGATGTATCAAAGTGAGGGTAGATTACGCTTGGCGTCGTCGGATTGCGGTGTTAATTAAGCAATTAGGTCTCGTCAGCGGGCTCAGCGCACCCGTCAGGCGGCCGCGCCGTCCTCGTTAAGGTATTAAAACGGCCAAGCAGCCTCCTGCGACCTTATTATCAATCCCAAAGGCTGACGAGTAACTAACTATACGAACACAGAAACTGTGTCAACCCTGATCACACTTTCAGGTTCTCAATAATTTATGCCATACCATTTCAAATCCGAGTTATATTTTTCGTCTTATTTTGAAGGGTAATATTGGTTGTATTAAACATTTAATATGCTACTCTGTATTAGCTACCCATTACCCATGCGTTGTATTGTATTCCCTTGTAACCAAACGTGTTTACGTGTCCGAGTGACAGTGCCACCCCAAGTCACGTGTTAGCATTTCATCGTATCTGTGTTCTCGACGCGCGGTTATACATTATTACGCAGGGTCCAAGGGGCGTGGGAATGCAAAATTTGTGGTACATCGCATTTTAATTTTAATACCGCGTGTTCGTGTAATATTTCAGCGAAATATACATTTTCCCCGCTTTCATTTAGGGTACGGCCGAAGATTAGTATTTATGGATTTTATAGCTTGTGGGTGTAATTAGTGGATATGAAATTAGTGTGAATGGAACCGTTTTTACGTCCATGTTTCTGCCGAGGGGTTTAAAATACCCCCCCTTTCGAAACGCTTTCACCACCGCGTCGCTTGTCTGCTACAGGCCTGCGGTGAATTTAGTTTATATTAACTTAATTGAGGGGAGCTATCGAGGCCTCGTTGCGTAA
The DNA here is from genome assembly GCF_023101765.2 of Spodoptera frugiperda. Lineage (NCBI taxonomy): Eukaryota > Metazoa > Arthropoda > Insecta > Lepidoptera > Noctuidae > Spodoptera > Spodoptera frugiperda. The sequence continues at coordinate 9,303,773 of NC_064212.1, forward strand.
AATTATATCGGATCGTAGAAACGTAAATTGAAATCTAATATCGTTATTTGAGATTATTATTATGATAATTAATGCAACTCTATCTAGATCATGTCTATTGTATTCTATTTAATTACAATATTCTTGGTACATCTCTCCATCAAACAATGAAGTTATTTTCGGGTACAAATACTTATATACGTTATATCTAGTAAAGTATCTAAATATGTAAGTATGCCTGTCAAAGTGATCGATGTGCGAATTTCACATGAGAAAGTTTTAAACAATTGAAAACTGTTTATCGTACCATTCGTATAGTAAGAAATATTTATGTCGATTGTTAATAGCCACCGAATAGTATCCGAACGGTCTATTTCACTCTGAATTGACAATACGATCTGGTACTGACAGCTCGGAGTTCTGCTGAACTGCACTATGTACCTCATGCTGTAAATAAATATAATTGTGTAAAGCTAATAGAAAAATATCATAAATTGTAGCGACGGACGACGGACAGACCGACACACTTCCACACACATTTCTTTGTTAACGTTTCAAAAGTACCTGATAAAAGTTCAGTTGAAATAAATGCCTTGACTTTGACTTTGATACTTCTGACCATAGACCAATAAGTTTATAGCAAATATCAAACAAAAGAGTTACGATAGCGCTGAGGTAAGTCTTCATACATTTGCTACTTCGAAATTCAAACAAGCGCAGCGATCCGTTTTAACATTGAAAACAAAGGTGTTGAGATTGGTCAAAGTTTAAGTTGTGCGATCTGTATGATTGTTCGGAAAGTTAATATTGACCAGTACCTCTACCACGAGTTTGAAGCAATTTTACAAAGCAAAAATGTTTTGTATGGTAAATTTTACTTTCCACAGGTAGAGATAGAGGCGTTGTAAAATTTGACATACAAAAAATTTACGTCGTCGCTAGCGACTATCGACAAATACTATTGCTTCAAACTCATGGTAGAGGTACAGTATGATTGTTCAGAAAGTTAATATTGACCAGTTGAAGTGTAGCCAAAGTACACGAAGGTACAGAAAACATTAGTCAAGTTGAGACAGGCCAGTAAGATTGTGTCTGGAGAAGTGCAGCTCCGACTATCGATTTTTGGCTGCGGCCAGACGGACGACGACGCGCCAATGAAAAACTATACTTTTTGTTCACACAACTCTACTACCAACTCGTTCGCATTCGTAAATCGGCAAACTTTATGGAGATCGCCACAACTATCTAGACTAATTTGAATATGTGCTGATGATCATGTGGCTTTTTATAAGGCGACGGTTTTACATAATTATTCTGACTATAACTTTGTGTGGAGTTTCGGACTCCACAGCCCTTTTTTTTATAAACGTTGCCCCACACTAGGAATTTCTCCTGTGTCGTGGATGCGTTTACAAACATACAAATGACACCCAGACCCGGAACAACAATTTCTGGATCACACAAAGAGTTGTTCCGTGCGTGCAATATAGCACGAAACGTAAAATGTTCTAAGTGATAATTATTTTATGGTACCCTTTACACCTAAAATAATAAATGTAATGCTTTTTAGTCGTGGGTGTATATTTGTATAAGACAGTTAGCAAATGGCGCGCGGAGGAATGATGGCAATAATACAATCGAGGGTTCCACGCTCCATAAATACAGACGCAGCCCCCCAGATTCATAAAAAGGATGCGCAATTCTCACAATTTGAGAAGTTTGCGAGTTACTCTTTATGTTTGCTGTTACGCAAGATATTCGTTAAACTTTTGATATGAAGTGTAACAAGGGGAGTTGTGCCCAATAAACATTTCTTATTCTTTGTCGCATCCACGTTTATCTGATTAGGTTACTGTGTTCTTTCACAAAATGGAGTGTCTACATTTTTAGTTGAATTTTTCTTGTGATACAGTGGATATGATGTGATAAATCTCTTTTTCATATGTCTGAAAACGAGCAGATAGCAGATGAGAATCCCTGCATAGTATAAAACAAAGTCGCTTTCTCTGTCGATTTTTTTCATACATATATGTATGAAAAAAAATTGTGGCTTTATCAACGTAGCATGTCACACTAGTGACAGCTGTAATTGTCACTTTAGCAACAGTTAACCATATTACCTACGGTTGTTAATAGGGAAAAGTGGTTAATTACTAATTAGCAACAACAATTGACCACGTTATGACGACTCAATTTCAAAGTAATGTTACATTTTTGATATATTTAAGGCTATTTTGTTACATTTCTTAGTTGCTAATGCAGCACCTTCTGCCTATCAACATTTTCAATTTAAAAACTGTAAGTACCGATAAGCTTTTAAAGCTCAGACATCCTCTTGCTAATAATTGTGTAAACAAAACAAAATATCACAGGAAAGTAATTTTTACGAATTAATAAATTGTCGCCGCCCTCCCGACGATGGCGACGGCAGTGCGAGGGAGACTGTGACGCGGGTGCGGGCTGGCGGCCGGCGAACATAAGCAAATGTCGCCGCGGCTGCACAATAAGCGGAGACGCGCCGGATGCTGCAGCATTAGCCGCGTGATTTATACGTCTGGCACCACTATTGCGTTAACTCCACAAACAATACAGGGGTTGCAGCGACATGTATCAATGGACACCTCGCCCCACTCACGGCATTCCACTTTAAACAAAACATTATCCCAAACGCTATAAACATGCAAATAAGTATCATAGGGAACCACATCAAAGAGATTATTCTAAAGGAATTTAAATATGAATGGATAACTTTTAAAATGCATCGATCCGGTTGAATGAGGAGCCTTCCATTTGTCCAAGCAAGACGAGCATAGTAATTTGTAAACGAAATACCTTTCTAAATTTTTTTTAATTCTCTTTGTTATTTGATAACCATAACAAATCCAATTACAGAATGATATGCATCAATCAAGATAGACGCTTGTGAAACAAAGGTACCAAGTTTTGTGTTAAAATAAAAATCACTTAAACCACAAACTGAAGGGTTGAAAGAGATGTCATTTTAAAAATCAATATAATCACGGTCGCTTACCTAGTCACCCCAACAAATTGTTGAACCCCATCAGCCGACGGCGCGGTGCACTCGACTCACCCCAAGTTGAGGCACCGCTCTTTAAAACTTGTGGGTAAAATTTGATCCTGTACCCTTGCGTCGCGGCTGTGCGGGTACTCGGTACCTATCTGCAGTTAATTATCTGCGTGCAGAGGGGACGGACGGGGGAAGACATCGCAAAATGCCAATTTCTCCCCTAGCTACCATTCGGGCCCAAGATTCTCGCCGAACCATTGGGACGATAAGCCTCTGTAATTAGTTTTAATTAAAACCATCAGAAAATAAATGGTTGATCGATATCGAAATGTTATTTTGGTATTAAAGTACCATTCTCGTGCTTAATCGGATTGTGGGTTGAGAATAATGCAAAATACCAGATTATAATTCACTGAATATTCAAACTGTCTGCGACTTCAGTAACAAATCCATTCGTTAAGACGGACACAAGGTGCAATATTAGCAAAAAGAATATATAATTCAATGTCAAATAACAGTCTGAAAGTTGTGAAATTATACGGTAATGTAAACCGTAGCTTAGGAAGCTCTGATTAACATGTGGTTATAGGATATGCAAGCCCGGAGACCATTTCTCTAACTCAACTCTGAGCCACCAGCATGTCTGGAGAGTGTAATTAACGTTATCAAACAGATAAATGACATTAATCACACTTGCTGTGACGGTCAGGTGCTAATGGAAAGTCGCAGAGCCGCGGTAACGACCTCTAAACTTGTTAACGATGGCGCGCCCGCCTGTCGTCTACATTGTCGCAAAATACGATATGACGCTATGATCTGACAGTGTCGAGGACTTTGGGAACTTTAATAAAGTTTAAAGCAGTGACAGTTGACAGACAATTAAATATAAGTGGTTTGTTTAGAGTGGGGTAGTTGTGTGCGCCCGCGTGTGGTGGTAGGCTGCAGCGTGCCACGAGAGCGCGCTCCGCCGCCTCCCCAGTAATTAGCTAGGAGCGCGGAGTGACGCCGCCGACGTCCGACATGCTCCCGACGAGCCGTTGTTTGCTAACACCACTACCTCCATATCCATTCATAAAAAGCATTTGAGACGAACATTAGCTGTTTATGTGCATTACAACAATGGCTAAAGTGGCTATAAATAACGTGTGCTATTCAGCGCTATCTTGTTCTGGATAGCGACAAAGAATTAATGTGTGTGCATAAAATATTCTTAGCCTGCGGTTGTGGGTAAAGCCTGCCTTAAATACAAAGACATTGTTGAATATACTTAAATAACGTTTAGGTAACACGTATGGTAGGTATACCAAATTTTACTGCAAGAAATTATTGTAACTTCCATTAAACTGAAGCTATTAGTTAAAATTTACTTCTGCATAAGTAAATAACTTAGAAATGAATTGACGTTGCATTTAGTAATGTGAAGTACAACAACAGTGACACGACATGCGACATAACAACCTGTGCCGGGAGGGTGAGGTGGAAGCGGAACTGCGTACAGCTTAGCTCGGTGTTTTGCACGCAACATAAACAATGCGCTTACAAATCTCACAATATCATGTAGTCTGGAGGAATGCTGTGCGGGAGAGGCTTCACTTGAGTGCCTGCTCGTTAGTGAGAGAGCTTAAATTACGCCACAACTGTACGCCAACTCTTACATGCGTAACTTACTTAAAATACACCAGACGCAACAAATGAAAAATGTTTCACTTTAATTTATCTGCGAACCGCTAAGCCACTAACGATGTTACGAGATGAGCAACGCCTCACATCACAAATATCGAACTCGGGCTTTATTATTATTACATCTTGCCAGTTGTTTGTTCTCTAGAGTAAAGAAAATGTTATTATTTTTATTATGACACTCGAGTAGAAATGTTTGCTTTTGTAAGTTTCTCTAATGTGTGAAGTGCCAAAAGAAGCATTACTGACACCAAGTGCTTGTGTGATATCTAATGGATGGATATATTTTAAGAGAAAAGCAATTTTCTCAAGAGCTTGTCTATGACTTCTAAATGATCTTAAAGTGAAGAGACATTGTTTGAAAGAAGACGAGTTATACTCATCTTTACAGTCGGGGTAAGGGGTTCTCAATGGTCTTCTAACCTCTAACACCTCGTAGATATATCATAACAAGAAATTATTATTTGTAATAATAATAATATCAAGTGGTACTCCCAACTCAGAACTGGTAGGTTGCTATACCGCAGTAAAAAAACCTTTGAAAAAGAAATCGAAAAAAAAAGTAAAGTATTCTCGACTATCATAATCCGTAATTTTCTCGTAACAGTATTATGTAAAAGTTTCCTCCAAGTACTTTCCCTGGCGTCTGCGGCTCCTCGGGATTGCACCTACTGGGGTGTATGGGGAGGCAGGCAGGGAGGGACCTTCACTTTCGTCCGCCACCAGGCAGCAGCGCCCCGACCTTCCCAACTGCATAACTTTCCAAATCCATTCTGTTAAGCCTTTCGTAACTCTGTTATCATGATATTATTATAAGAATTTGTGGGCTATCGCAACATCTATAGGTTTCGTGACGATTTATTTCAACACTTCACTTTTTTGGAAACATAAAGTATTCAAATAATAATTCACTTTGGTTTCGTAAAGCTTAATTTGTACATAAGTGAGCATACCATATTGATACGATTAAACCGCAACATGCAGACTTTAATCAATTTGTGGGAGAGTAGTGATTACAAAAGAAAGATCCCAAGCGTTAATTAAAATATAGTTACTAGATAAGTAACAAAATCCAGAGAAGAATGCTTATGCAATCAGCAAAATGCAAGCGCTCTATAAGCGTAGTTTAGTAGCGCTTGGGATTAACAATTTCCCTGAATAAGCCCCGAAGGTAAGCGCGGCATGACAATTAAGATACACTCTCTCTTTTAATTTCTTTTTCTATCTGGCTCGGAATAATAAAACGTCTAGTTCATTAACCAATCAGGTATAAAGTGCAGCCAATTAATTTGTATTGATCTATTTAGCTTAGTGTGCACGGGCAGTTTGTCTGCGTTTGCAAAATGATTTTATCGAATAGGAGAACAATGGGCTTACATAGCCTGTGGCATAATAACAGCTGGTCAGCGGAAGGCCGACATCGTTCCATTATGGAAATTGACAGGTGGATGGGGTGCCTAGACTCGCATGGTTCACGTACCTAATACAGTTTAATAGATTTAGCTCATGCATGTGAAACTGATCACAGCGCATTGTTTCTGTGACACAACTCTCAATTTAATAAATTGGGCTTGTGTAAAATCTACACCAGATAATTATATCTGATTGATTAACATTATTAATTATACGTTGTTAGAGAATTTGTTTCATAATGTTCTATCTACACTATTATTATAAAGCTGAAGAGTTTGTTTGTTTCAACGCGCTAACTTCTGAAACTACTGGATCGATTTGAATTTTTTTGTGTGTTGGTTAGTCCATATAACGAGGAAGAGTATAGGCTTTAAAACATCATGTTTTGACCAATAGGAACCGAGCAAAGAGTGTGAAACCGAACGAGAGTACCTAGACAACCTGCGCTACAGGCATTTTTGAGGTAAATGAGTTTTATGTTAATGGTACAAAAATATTGTAAGTTAAGTAATAGTGTGTTGTAGGTCGGGTTGGGTCGTCTTATCTGTGCTACAACACTTTCACTGATTAAAGGAAGTGGCTACTAAATCATAACGCACCCTAAAACATGCGTGGGGCGTGGACAAAGCCCATAACAACTATAAGTAGAAGGTATGTGGGTTCTGGCACCATCATTCAAACATCGTTTAAGTTACAGTTGAATATAACGCACCATATTTATTTAAAAGAGAATTATTGTATGAAGCGTTTGGTTGCTATAAGTAAAGTGGAAGGCGCTTTAGATTTATGCAAGTGTGGACACCTTTTTTGCCATAGACTAGATTGTTTTTGGGTTATTAAGAAGAACTGATTGATCGATTTAATAAAATGTATTGTTGTAAATATAAAGTCTCAGTGAGGTTTAAAAAGATGATTTTCATGTGTTTGTTATTTAATTAAGGGTTACAAATGGTAGCCGGAGAAGGTACCTAGTGTTCTAATTTGGCATACCTAAGTATATACTTGTAAGTCTTGAATCGTAAGCAAATATTGAGTGTATTGAGAAAGTAAAATGGAAAGACGAACATTCTCCATCAATGAGCAACAGAAGTCCTAAGCAAATTGACTGAACGTTCGAAGATGTCGAATATTTGGATTTGTACGCACTCGAATTGCCCTTTTCTTGTAATACAAATACGAGATTTCTTAGTGTGCTATAATTTTTACTGATCAATAAACGAAATATGAAAATAAAATATTACTAAAGTACGCCTTTTTTTGGAATTAATTATTATCTATCACTAGTTCACTTTACCATTTTAGATTAAAATTTTTGACTTTGTCTTAGATTTTGTAATGTATAATCTAGCCATTCTTTAAAGCTTCTAGCTGTGATGTTGAAGGTAGTGTTGCTAAATCACATTGTAAACGGAACGGTAATCCGTACGGTTCGCAAGTAATCTGGCTATGTCCCGATGATTTACCGTGGCACAGATACTAAGTTCCGGATTAGGTTCAAGATTTTATATAAAAATCTCTTGTACTTAGATATTTTACTTTATATAAGTAGATATTTTATAAAGTCTCCTTTAAAAGAATCGTGGTTTTATTTCAGCCATAAAAGAATACGTCGTAAAAAATATTGTCTGTCTCCCATATATTTATTATTTATTAATACCAGTGAATGGAAACGTGAATCGCTAACGTACATCGGAAATCGGTTTTACATAGACACACGTACGTAGGTGTAATCTGCGAAATCGAAAACGTTCGGAAACTGTGATTCCGGCCAATTACAGATTTTATGCCCCGTTTTGGATCGAAATATTCTCAGTCAACATCTAGCCACGTGTTAATTGATTTTGTGGGATTGCCGGAGCACTAGCTCCAAGCTGAACTCGGGGTAAATCGAATCACTTGTAATGGCATAACCTGCTGCCGACCGGTCGGTACTGGGTTTATGAATTTTATGTCCATCCAGACAAATACGTTTGTATCTGTAGATCTATGAGATTGATACATTAACTACTCTTTTAAAAGATTTTGATAACATGATTACGACAAACTTAAAAGTTAAAACACAATGATTCAAATTCAAGGAAAATGACAATGCCAGAATATCTATAGAGCTTTGCCCCACCAAAAAATATATTGTACAGGCATACCAAATGTAGCATTCTATTGCTGCCCTATTAGTGATTACTAAATACAGGATTAAAAGCCTTTAGAGCTTGCGGTTTCTATATAAATCTAAGAACAAAATATTACATTTAGGTTAGGTACCAGTTTAGATTCATTGCAGTTATAATGGTAGAAATAATTAAATTAAGTGCTTTATATTATTACAATGCTATCATAGGGTGTTTAGCTATGAAAGGAAGGAATATCATCACCAATATCACCTTTAGTAATCCTACTTTTTATTCATAGCCATAACGAAACAACAATGTAAACAGAACAGACAGAGCGAATGTCAAATAATGACTTTTTGGACATAACTGACACAAGCACGCCAATGACGTTTCGTTACATCTGATCACTTACGTTCAAATACGAAATAATAATTAGAATAAGCATTCATTATAATATATATTATAAAAATAAATAAATTAACTAACAGTATGTATTTATACCAAATTCATATTAAAATCCGTACACATTACATTAATAAATCTTTTTTTATTGAATGACTCGTTTTGTTCCTCGTGCAAGCGTACAAAGAAACGCAGATGGTCGCGATAAATACAGGAAATAGGCCTTGAGTTTTTTAATTATTTTTATTCCCTAATTTTTATCCGCAAGTTTATCAGAATATTAGTTAAGTATCCAAGGGTCTTATTTTCATTGCATAATATTGATTAATTTACATTTCTTGTAAATTGATGAAATTAAGTGGGGCAGGATCTGGCATTGTCATTTGCAACTTAAACGTATTTAGTTAGTAAGTTGCAAGTAAAATTAAACTTAGACAATAAGTATATTAAAGTCTAAATCTGGATAAACTTAGACACTATACTAAAGTCTAAATCTGAATAAAGTTCAAGACATCATGGGAAAACTTAAAATAAAACATATTGTAGGCACCTAATACAACACTCGCGTTTACAATATTGTTACAAAACCATAGTAGAAGAACAATGGCGTACAAAATGATAATGACTCGTACAGAATCAACTTGGATCCAGTAATCAACATCACTCACTTTGGTAACGTCCATCATGTCTCTGTCATACAATCCACAAGAAAAACAATTTGTTCGCTTCAAATATTACTACCACAAGCTCTCGCTTATTGGTATAATAAAAAAAGCTAAAGGATAAATTTTACTTTCATATAATCTATAATAACTTCTACATCGCGGCATGTAGCCGGTGTAGGTAGTTCTTCTTATTTGTTCGGAGAAACATGTTCGTTCAATATCAGGCGGACTTTTGGAAAGGGCGGCGATCACGAGCGAAATACGGAATCCTAAGCAAATTGTTGAAATGGGTTCTGTGCGCGTATTTATTTACTTTTATCACAATATTGCGAACACTGGCGTGGGGACACTTAACCAAGGCAAAAGAATTTGTAGGCACACATGTCTCCGCTGGGACAGAATGGCAGAATGGAGCAAGCTTTACTTACAACAAACGTGAATCTTTTATATCATACTTGTGCCCCACTAAATACTATTCATTATAAACACATTAGCGCCTCTCTATGGCAAGTTCTTTTATGTAAAATCATCTTGTTATAAAAGGCAAATCAGCTTAATCATCACGCCTACACAGCCTTAATGAAAACAAAGGTCACTCTATGAAACTAGTTATGTTAGTATGTAAAGTCTGGTTTAAAGTTCACATTACTATATCAGGCTTTTAGTGCTGTCTCTGTATTTTAATCGAGTACAATAAAGACTACATCGAGAATCGATTAAACTTTAGAAACCGGTAAATACATTGGTATTTCTAATGATTTTACTACTATCGCTTTAGTGTACGTTCAGAGATGATAATATATTCGCCCCGTTCTTAGAAATGGTGAACAAAGACCACAATTCACGAAAGTTCCTAGAAAACCATAAGTTCAAGAGAATCCTTTGTTGTTAATCTAAGAATCAGAAAAAAATACAATTTGTAGCAATGAAATGTCAGGAGAAGTACTCGGTTCTTCATGTTACGGTTGGAACTAACCATAGGTATAATAATTGTGGAACTAACATAGCTATATGAGGGTAGAACGTCTTGATATAACATACTCGTGTCTCTGTGTATCTACGTTCCCATTGATTTATGGTAAGCAGTGCAGAAGAACGAGCGGGCGCTTAGACTCGGTAATTGCTTTCCGGGTGACTCGACAGAATTTGCATCGCGCGGCGCGAACCTCGCGAGCGGCTCCGTCTATGACAGATATCCATCACTTTCCTGGTAGCGTTTTGTAAATAAATACACATCAAAGGCTTGTTCCCAACGCACACTTCGTGCATCAAGGTTCCGGCTTAAATTAATCAACAACATTATGAGCCATCCAACTTAATTACTCCAAATTGCATTTATCAAAATTAGTTTTTCGTTGTCCTCGAGGGTGCAAGACCCGCAGAGAATACTAATTCAGGTAAATAATGACAGTGACCTTTTGAGTTCCTAATTAAAGTGTAAATTATGCACTTAATGTTGGTCGGTCGAAATTCGAATGTGTCCTAAGGTTTACGTATTTATTTACATGAAGTTGCCGTCTAGACGGGGTAGGTACGGCGCGAGATACCACGCCGCCCGCACCACGCTCCCCGCACTCCCTACTTACAGATTTGGATAAGCTCTGAAAATAATTAGGTGTGCTATCGTTTGAAATCTGGCGTGCAATTTCAATAAGAGACTTCAGTCAACACCGGTGACGACATGTTTGTTTCAAATATGACTTTATATTGTAAACTTGAATGAATACGTATATGCCGCTGTGTGGCGAGGGGATAAAACAAACGCATGATTTTTAGAGAGTCTCATGGATTGAAGGGTCATCGTGTGGAGAGCCGGCAGCTTTGATCTGCTGCGGTAATGCGGCTGGCGGACCACATTCGCGGAAACTTTTACGGGACACTGACCCACTTCTAAACGACCAGTAAAAGTAATCTATAATGCGGTCCCTTTAAGAATCCTCCCCTGTTAGAGTGGCCCATAAAAAGAACAATCTCTGGGCTTCATTGGAATGTAAACAAATAGACGGGTAAAGAAATCTCCATACACTTTCGTTTTGTACAGAAAATATTTATAGGTAGGTAGTATTTCTATTTAGGTACGGTAATGTATAATGTACAGTCTACTTGGGTACAGCCTGTATACAGCATGTATTGTCTGAAAGGGGTATTCACCATTTAATTTTAACATTTATAGGCTCTTTATCTTCAGAATAAAAGGTTGTGTTTTCATTGCTGTTAATCTTGTTTTACAAAACCTAGAGGACTCTACCCACATGTGCTTGTTTAAAAAATACCCCAAAATATTGAGTAACGGAGACTTTGTTAATCTCCCATTAAACTAAATGAATAGCAGTCGCGGTTGTAGAAGGTGATTAAATCTATAATTAGACACATTGCTTGTTGGGTTCTTCATTAGGCACGGAGGGCTTGAAATTAAATGTCTGCATATTCTATTGTTCGACCAATTTGTAAAACTTGTGTATGTGTGTAACTTGTATGGTGTGCGAACAATGCAGGTATTTGAGTGCTGCATTGACCCACAATTGAACGTTGAAGGTGAAACCTTGCACACCGAAGAGGCTAATCAAAGTTATGAGCTATTTCCTTGCTGTGTAGAAGTGAGATACTGATTTATGACAAGCCCATTGTGTCAGTCACAATGCACCGGGAGTGGACATTCTATACTTGCGGCAGTAAAGATATTCCATGCAACCAAATGAATAATATAAATCTCTCTAAGAATTTATAGAGCAATCTTTAATCTGGCCGCTTTAAGAAAAGTTTTAGTATCGTCAAATACCGATATCACATAAAAAATCTCTGACATTCATACCTAAACATAATATACAGACAATAGCTTAATCTTATAGGCCTGCTTAACACCTTGAAATGTGTTGAAATTTCGATAAAGTCATTACGTGTAATATAACATTTATAGCGCCATAAAAGCTGTGAAAATAACGCTGGCTTTTACATCGTTGTGTTGGTAGCGGTATAACTGTGTTGTAAGGAGTAACGTGTTATTATAAGGCGCGAGAAGGCGCGGGTCCCGTGCGTGACGGATCACCGCCGAGATCAAGTCAAATATTGCGTCGCGCCCGTACCGCTCGCTCAGGTCGGCGAGCGAACCCGTGAAACAATATGTGCAAAACTCCTTCGTATCTTATAAAAACAAAGCACGTACAACTACTATAAGAAAGCGCTAAAGGAATATTTTTTCCTCCACACCATTTCTGACTAGTTCATTGATAAATTGGCTTCCATTTCGCTACGAGAAACCACGTGTAAAGCTGATAAGTAATCTATATATTAATACGTGAAGCAAAAACTTTGTAATAGTTTTTACGAAAATTGCGTGGACGTTGGAGCATAAAATTTGGTACACTTATAGTTTATGTGTAGGAGAAGTGCAGCACGCTAATATTTTTCAAAAATAATGCTTATAAAGAACATGCATAGTATCTGATCGTATTTGACAAAACGTCAAAATCGATGCGACATTGCGATGGTATTCTCACGTCTCACATGAAAAGAGGTTTCTAATTGAAGGAGGTTTGGTTATTCATGATGCGCCGGAATATATTAATTTGAATTTTACAAAACTAATAGCAATTCGTTAAATACAAATTATCCTTGAACGTATGTTAAGTGGTATTGTAAATTAAATCGTATATGGTCGAATTTCGACCACTAGGCGACCACTAGTTTAATTTAATTGTATAAATCTTGTTAAATTTCTAACGTATTGAATAAACAAGTAGATAGCAGGTAAACATTTCAAAGCAATTTACTTTGTTCGATACACACAGTTACGACATATGTAGGTATAGGCACATTTCATTCATTGAATGAACAGCCAATAACATAAATGGAACTAACTTGCGGTATAAAAACCTTTCATTTTAATAACAGTTATTCCTGAAAATTGTCATCAAAAGTTGGAAAGGTATGCAATGTACAAATAAAGTTCAGCCAACTGGGAAGCAAAGTTGCAGCTAACAATTTAAAGTTAGTCTGGGATGAGTTCGAACTGAGGTGAGAAAATGTTAGGGGGGCAGGAACTGGTAGCGAGAGGGGGCAGCGCCGGACATCAGGTCCGCCAGTGTTCTCTGGCATTGATAAAGTTGCGCCGAAACCAGGGGTAAGTAACTTAACCGGCGGCGGTCCAACTGCAGTTAGCCTGTAACATCGCACGCTCCAAAACGTTGCGAACTAAATAACTAGACTGTATCCGCCACATAACAGTATTAGGTACCGAGCCAAACACGGGAATAACGAAATATCGAATGAGGGGTTGATGGCGGCTGATGGCTAGATGTTTTAGTTCGTTAATAAAACATCGTCTGCCTATCCGAGTATCGCAATACTAAAATCCCTAATTAACGTGAACCACATCAAAGGAACGTGGGGAATATTCACCGGGGACCCGTCTGCGAACTTCGACTTGAGGCGACAAGACGGATAGCGACCGCGCCGTGCCCGTACCGTACCCGAGCCGTACCGAGCCGTACCGCGCCGCTCCGCCTCAGCGTGCATTGCTAACCAAGTTATTTACTATTGTTCTCGACTACGGGATTTGTAACTTATCTATCGATTTGTTACGTCCATGAACGTAATTACGTGTCTGATACAGCTATCATGTTCCTTTGTTATAGAGTCCGTAGTAATAACATCAAACAGAGGCAGCGTAATTCTTACAAATGCGATTTAATATTCAATGAAGTTGGTGATTTCGTACTGTCAATGAAACTATAAGAAAAGGTGAAAAATTAAAAAAGTGTAATAGCAAAATTCCACAGTAGGTCAATGAGTATTGTCAGGTGTTAATATTAGATGAGAAAGATATTTTAGACGAGGTGTTTCTTGTGTCCTTGAATAATAACAACAACTTTATCAGACACTGAAAAGCTCGGCGTGCCTCCGGAGACCGGCATTAAAAATATTAAAATAAGTAATTGCTCTATCAGGCCTGCACCTGCCGCCCGCCCAGGCGTACCCTACCGCCCGCCCTTACCGCCACGCCCTTAAGTACTTTGTGATAAGGGCAATCGTGCGAGCTCCTCTCCTACTTTATGTATATTTATGCCGTTCTATTTATAGTGAGTATAAAATAAACCCTTCATGACACGTGTCTGCGATACATAAACAAACAGACTGCGCTATAGTGGAGGTAAACATTCGCAGATTACAGCAAGACGCGTCAAAACATGCGAGAACTTAGTAAGAATGTTATAACTTATGTCAATTACGTTAAGTGCCAAATCATGTCTGGCAGAGAAAGTCGAATGTAGGCCGACAATTGCGGAGGATAAAGTAACCGTATGGGGACAATATGAAGCGCGCCATTAGCTAAACAAACGAATGGGCTTGATATGACAATGATGGAACTTTAATATATCTACACAGACTCTAGCGAGCCGTAAGCTATAGCACTATACTTTACAGCGGCCTTATACCTTAACAGTTTGTACCTATAAGAAACAATAATAGTCGAAAAAATGAAAGTAATACCTACACGTTGACGGTGACATTTTCTCGTGTTATCCCTGAAACTTGTAACGAGGATGAAGTACCTACGTATGGTGTGATGTGAAAAACGATCAGTTAATACGAGTAGTTCGGGATAATACTCACTCGGCTCCATTTTTTCCGCCCCTGTGCAGCATGCCCGCTCGAGCCATCTCACGCCTACGCCCTGAAAAAAAAAACGTACCATCCATTAACGTCAAGTCGTCCTCGAGCCTTTTCCGCGTCTTTACGCTCACTAAATACAGTTTAGGCTCTTCTTAATTTATTATTAGTCGGATGATAGACCAAATTATGCCGGCCGTCCGTTCTCTCAATTTAATTTTTGTCTACATAAATAATGTATTTTGTTGCTCCGCACCGTTGCGAGGATTTCGGTTCAACCGACAATATTCCCTTAATATTTTGTATTTCGGTTTAAAATTTTGACAATATTTATGGAGCTACTTACTTATTTTGCTGATTTCGAATACCTATTGTAGGTAGCTATATTTTAACTTGCTTTAACTTAAAACATTACTTTTTGTATTTCGTAAAAAGCCTTCTGTATCTAACTAGAAATAGGTACCTATCTAATGTAATCTTAGGAAATTAAAAGAACTGTCGCTTTATCAATTTGAATCTTAAGAAATAAATAAACATTACAATAAATTTCACGGCAAATTGCTGCATTTTCTTTGTAACTATAAATATTTCCTCAATGAGAACGGAAGCAATATGTCACCTTGAGCCAGATAAACTTCGAATCAATGTAATGTCGACTTGACAACTCCGTGGAGGATTTAATGCAGTAATTTAACAATTTAATCAGCGATCTATTTGGCAAAGAACTTGATTGATGGCCAGTCGACATTATTTCAGCGCCGGCGCGTGTTGCAAAGCTTCTAAATTGCGACATCAACTGCGATAGGTAGACAATGAGCCGGCCTGGATTTATGAGCTGCTTCACTGCGAAGCGAACCGAGGGAAATAGTTGCGAGTTTTCTTACACAGACTGTCGACACTGTAATTATCTTATTTATATTTATTGATGTACATATTTAACGAGTTTTCCTCCTTGGGATAATCAATTACTTAGTAATGTATTGTAATTACTAATATTAACATTTGTGTAGGTAGACACTACAAGCAAAATATTGCAAATGTTTGTTCGATTTTTTCGTAAGGGTTCCATAATACTATGTCATGCTTTTACCTCGCTCATATTTTCGTAATAGAATTAACGTAAGAGGGACGAAAAAGTAGATAACACGGGATGTTTCTCCCTTAATCTGGCCATTTCGCTCGTCGTCTTCATAAGTGTTCACCATTGACAGCCATATATTCCGGGGAACCGGTGTAATGTAAGTCATTTACTGCTTTCTGTTAGATGTCGAAGTATACCTACACTTGTGCTTCTTTTACATAATGTATATATCGCCTGAAAGAGTAACGAGACGCATTTCGTTTTGGGTAGCTATAACTACATTTTTGGTACTTTGTTACACGCAACAGTGTTTGTTCGTCATAATTTTCTATTTAATTAATTAACCCGGAAAAAGAATCACGAAGAATAGTTTCAATTACATTACCTGTGTCATGTTACACGTTGCTAAATGTATTCGACCGTTCATTCATAAAGTTAGCATGCCTGTTCGGAGTTACGAACGAAGGGGCAACATTGTGAACTTTTAAGTGGATTACAAGCGATATTAGTCGTGAGCTTTCACTTTGTCATGTAATATAGCATATAACGCGAGTGATAATTCGGGAGAGCACGCGATGCCGCCATTAGCCCGGTTGCACTTGTCGACGAAGCGTCCCTCGTAAATTGTATTGGCATCACAAGATTGTGATTGAACACGTAACTATATAAACACAGTGGAGTTTCGCCGGCCTACGTTGGCCTGTGTCTAGCTGTGCCAGTAAGGCGGCGAGGTGTACAAGCAAAGCGCCGCCACGACGTGTTCACACGAGGCGCTACGCTGTGGCTGATGCGGAAATTGTTTTCCAATTGCCTCTATATTGCCTGGTAATGATTTTATGACAGTTTCTGGATGTGAATCTACCATCTCTAAACAGTATCCGGTTAAATTTTCCTACAATATGTTTAGTTTATTTCAAAATGTGATATCTATTTATTGTTAAGTAATACGGAGCATTACCCTTTTTCATTTCAAAATATTTTGTCCAATTTTCCTAACACGAAATATTAAACAAATATTATCGGCTGCTGTTTTCGTTATTACTTATTTTATGGTTCACTTTATTACTGCGCTAGTTTCGGGTGGTAATATAAACTTCGAATTTTGTCGATAGCGAAACATGTTGTCGTGAAGCGTATTCTATTTCGTCGAGAGATACATAAAACTAGCAATATGAAACGAAAAAATAAAAGTTCTTATGTACAAAGGCATAAGTGAGTCGTAAAATGCTGATTCTGTTTTTGTATGCGGAATAAAATTGCAAAAATCTTATGCAAATGCGTGTTCAGTGAGTGTCGAGGGCCGGCGCAGTCGTCCGCCCCCCCCTCCTCTCTGATACTGTATCTTGAAACTGTGGCAACTGATAAGCGTACCTTTAAACTTTATCCATTTTATTTTGCTCGAGTTACGGTTTATGCTCACGACTGGCT
Source organism: Spodoptera frugiperda (assembly GCF_023101765.2). Lineage (NCBI taxonomy): Eukaryota > Metazoa > Arthropoda > Insecta > Lepidoptera > Noctuidae > Spodoptera > Spodoptera frugiperda. Next base: position 9,321,170 of record NC_064212.1, read on the forward strand.
CGGGTTAGCAGACCCGACTTACTTCGTTTCATGCTCAATATCACCTGCACCATATTATGTTTCTATTGTAAAATGATCGTTCCTACCAAGTTGTTTGTATCATAACGTAATAAGCATTTATGTGAGAAAATATTAAATGTTGACTCACCTAGACATCCGATCGGGGGGTCTGATGTGTTGTCTTTTAGTTTGGATCATTCCAGATACCTGAAACAAATTTAGGAAGGCATTTAATTAAATTGTAATGGCCAAAGAATACTTTTGTTGTACAAGAGGAAACTACAACAGAAAACCAAAAACGTGATTGTTTACATCTTAAGTGTGTACGGTGTTAACGGTATGTACATATTTTAGCATACATGAAAATTCATCGCAACTTTACACCGTCACACGAGAGATCAACGTCCTAAATTCAAATGATAACCGCAGAGGAAGTGATCGTAAATCCTCGAAGCTGTCATAAGCCTGGATCTGGTGCGAGCGTTACTCTAACTAAACGTGGATTGAAGGACACTTTATTAGAACTAGTCGTATATTGCGGACGAGTGCGCTCGACCTCAGCAGCTCGTGCCCCGCTAACACCGATCCAGATGACCCAAATGGAGCACCGACCCGTTTGCGGATCACTTCACTAACTAACTCTTGGAACAAAACGAAACACCCTACAGATTAATATATGGGCTGCTGCTCCCGGCACAAAAGCAATTGACAATTAAGACCCGTTTGGGCTGCCGTGTACCGTAATTCAACAGCATATAGGCAATATATCCCCTGCCGTCACACCAAATCGCGGTTTTTCGCGTCGCACCTGTGGCTGCAGTAAATATTTTTATAGCCCACAAAATATAGCACACAATGTTTTGAACGTTCTGGTTTGTCAAACATAACTTTATTATACTGTGGTTTGCTTTTGACGTATGTACTTTGTTAGGAAATACATGGAATATTTAAATGTGAAAATTATTTTCGGTAACCAAGTAATAAATTTCCCTGTTAGAGGTTGAGAGAGTAGAGTTGAGAAGCTTGCCAGGTTCAAGAGAAACCGTGGGAAATATCATGAATCGATACGATTTTTATAATGATTAAATTGTACTTCTTCGCTAATTGCAGGCTGTAGGCGGCACGAGGAAAATTAAAAGAGATTTAATAAAGCTCTGTTCGTGCAAAAAAAACCAGGAAAATTTCCCGTTTTATTGTGAGACATACGGTTTGTTCCGATACAGAGTTATGAAGGAGAACGGAATGTAGATAATTTACAGCGGCAGTCGGAACAAAGGCATCTCCGGCACGCGACCTACATCCTCTGCTACTATTCGATATCAACTTACTGCATAGTCAACATTCACACACTGACAATATTTCGTTTCTAAAAAAATCTAAGTCTTGCAACTTTGTCACATTAAAATTACTTCTGTAGCACTTTAAATAAATGTCCAATTTGAATGGTACCTGAATAATATAATATAGTAGTGCAGCTCCCGCTGCTCGTAGGCTAGTCCCGAGCTGAGGACAATACTATTACCGCACTGTATGCCACATAATATCCTGGTGTGCAGCGCCCCAGTTAGCCAGCGACAATGGAGAGAGCTATTAGAGCCGTCCATGTGTGTTAACCAGTTTAGTTCTTATTGCTTGTTTTTTAACATTGAATGGGGTGAAAAACAGAACGAGGCCGACAATCGGGTCGGGTTGACTTCAATAAAAGCTCGGTGAGAACCTGGTGTTTATGTGACTGGCCCGCGCTGCAATTTGTGGTATCGCTACCACTCGTATTCGGTTACTGTATTGGACTGTAATTACCTTTAATTGAGTTGGTTTTGTGGTAGGATCGAGTGATATCTAGGTACTTCATTTTGCCCATTTAGGATTTATGTGTGATGTTGTAAATAGCACACTAGAAATGATAAATGATATTTATTTCTGCAAGTTGGTTACAAAATAACACATGTCAATTTTTGAATGAAACGTAACATCCAATACTTCACGTAAATTAATTAGCAGATTCCTCTATTCGAAATGGTCACGAATTAAAACCATTTCAATTCACTACGATACGAACAATGAAAGCAAGATCTATTACCAGTAATTGAACTAATTGCGTGACCGGGAGCAGTTGTTTATTAATTGATAGGATCGCTTAATGCGATTAATTTGGAGCTTCATAAATCAATACGAGATTGAATGCACTAATAGTTGGGGATTATTGTGATTGTCCGATCGACGTGTTTACCGACTCATTCAATGCATTAACATTTTAAAGTATGATGAAGACCTGCATTGTATTTAAAATTAAACGTTATGTTTTGTAAAATTAAGAAACATTTTAACTCAACACCATTTTACTGAATGTACAATTAAAACGACAAATTTTCTGCTTCTCCGCAGCTACTTTTGTTCGTTTTCGTGTTAAGTACAAATGACATTTTAATTTTCATTATCTGGGTGGCTGGCGGCAGTGGTTGCATAAAGTGCATCGTTTATAAAATGTGACAATGAGTAATATTCAGGAGGCGGCCGCCCGCGCCGCGCGGTGAGCCTCTTATCGAGGTGGGCCTCCGCCCACAATCTGATTGCGGCCCGTGTCAACACTGCTGAAATAACTAGCGCCGTTTCACAATTATCTCAAGAGGCTTCAAGAAAAATTAAGACCAACCCTCCAATATTTACCTCAGTCCATTTTTCGTTTGGAATCAAGAAACAAGTTAACTCGACACAAGCAGTGCAGGTATCTTAATGGGATTCTAAAGACCCTATAATAGCATCTTGAAGATTCCCAGATTAAATCCATTTAACTATTAATATTAAAACTGCCTTTTACAGATTGTTATCAGGAACTCGAAATGTAGTTGCAAGTTGGCGACTCGTTATCTGATCGTGGGGCGCCGGCACCGACTGAAAAACTTATTTGCTTTTACTGAAGAACGAGTTTCTTATTCCAATAGTGCTTCATTTTGATAAAGAGGAAATTTAATTATCTTTCAGTGATAAAGCTGTCCGAATAGTTTATCAATACGTTCTCTTGAGTAAGGGCCGAGCAGAGAAGGTAATATTAGTCAGACACCTACTTTAGTTGGGATTACATTTCTTTTGAAAATAAGCCTGTATTGGTCGGTCATAAAGTAGGTCATTTGTTTCAAAGGCGGCACGTAAACTGTGATAGTAAAAGTTTTTACGGCTCGATTACTGTGAAGACGGCGCAGTAACCGGCTTCCCTGCCGATAGTGGCAGCCGTTTACTCAGTCAGCAGCCGGGTGGCTGCTCGCTTCATCTACTTTACGTCATTGACACTGCTACCTTGTCAGATTAATTACTGCTATAGCTACCTACCATTAATCTGTAAATAAGAACAAGCTGTTATGTCAATATTAAATGTATCTATATAAGTATGCAGTGTACCTACATTTCTTAACCTCGACTCTCGATAAGTATCTGCATTCGTACACACTGAGCAAAAATTCTTAAAAAAAAATACATTGTAGCTATATGTAAACGACGTCTAACTTCCGCTAGTTACTTTTAAACTTACATCTCGTTAAAAAGTCCATTATTGACGTGGAAGCAAAGTTGTTTCAGGAGCGAAGGTAAACAGTGGCATTGTGTCGCTCGAAAAGCAGACATCAAAAGGCGTGTATCAAAGACGAGTGTTGCCACATAGAGGGATGCGCGTCAGGGTGGCCCCCTTCAATATGCGAGGGCGCTGCCAGCTAGTTCGAATTTTACATGTAAACTACTCTACAGGAGACAGAATGGCAAAGCTTGTTTTTGTAACAAACATGCGCTCAAAATATATTACGTGAATATCATACAGAACGCGGCAGGCGGCACACTTACCGCCCTTGTTATCGCAAATGTAAAACAACAAACATGAACACATATCTCCCCTGTTCTGAATGAGGTACTTTCAAACGATAATAAATCTCGACCCATTCAGTTTATTAGCTGCAAATGCATTAAAGTCGAAACCAAAGACAAAAGAAGGAACTTTATGAACGACTTCTTGCTAGAATCCTTAGTGATAAGTTCTACGGAACACAAGATGAGATGCGGAATGCTTGTAAGAAGTTTTGTGAACGATCGAGACCTTTTAAGAGAATTAATACGGGAGTCTTATTCGAATTAATGAAAGCAAGAAGTGGAGGAAGTAACCAATAAATTAACGCGAGTGAATATGTAAGTGATGGATAACGTTCAGTGAATCGGCAGGAGGGACTCCTCCACTCTTCGCTATTTCGAGGTAACGAATGCAATGAATATACCTTGGGAACTGTTTCTGTACAAAACAATAAAAGTAATTTAATTAAAGAACAATACTTTACTTCTCCCAAGGCACATTTTCTGCGAGTGTGTCGGAATTATTGGACTTAAATAAGTCGTATTGAATAAATAAAAGGGCTCGAGAGCTCCGCAGGGAAAAAAATGTAGAAGTCGAGTAATTTACTGTGAATAATAAACGAAGAATTTCCCCTAACTTAGCGGAAGTGGAGATGTCGAGTCGAGGGCCCCATTAGACTTATGGGAATATAAAATATATCAATTAAAGACTTTCGCTGCGGATAACGAAGTATAAGAGGTTCTGAATTGTACAATTGAGGAAAACGTGCGTACAAATGCGTCAGTTAAGGAGGTGTACACCGGCGTATATGTGCGACGTATGTGTTCTGTTATATAACATGTGAGAACGGATGGAAACAAAAGCTTCCCGATATAGATCAAGTTTGTTTTCAAATCGCCAACGCAAAAGAAAGTCCGTTTCTCAGTGAAAGCGGACTGTAAATAAATCTTGTCTCGGGAAACAATGCATGCATTGTTCGCTGTAAATTGGTTCAAATAATTTACCTATAACACTGTTTGAACTTTGCCACGATGGAGATAAAACACATGGAATTACTTATTCTGTCTATTGCACTCCTATTGTAACAACTTTCCTAATAGTTCCTGGTAGGTGCAATTTGTATTTATCTTGTTATCTGTAGCCCTACAAAACCACTACAGCCAAGGTTAGACAAAACTCGAATTGAAGAATGCACAAAAGTGATGAATGTGGTTTTGTAATGCAGAAGTTATACGTACTCAGTACACACGTATATTTCGCAATCTATGTTTATACATACCTACTAACAATTGTACAAGGTCGATGGCTATTGTAAAAGGATTCACATTTGCAGTACAGTAACGACTGCACCACAATAATAGGAGTAGTGGAATGGCACAAAACGCATTGTGAACATATTGATTGAACAATGTGAGACTGCATGACCCAGATATAACGTAACAGCGACCCACTGTGCAGTGGTGTTAATGCTGTTAGACGGATGCAGGACGCCTAATGCTCTTGTATATAAACGCTAAACCCTGGCTCAACGATAAACTGGATTAAACAAAGCGTCGTACTATCATGCTAAGCACCTACATTATTACGATTTCAGTGAGACTTATGTTTACAAGATAATTCCAAGTAATATTAGAAATTTGTAAGTTTGTTTGCTACCTCTTTATACTTTACCTACTTAATAAATATTCTTGAAATTGTGCATAGGTACATAGAGAGTTGGAAGTAGGGAAAAGGAACTAGGCTACCTTTTCACCGCAGACAAAGCCGAGGCTGAAAGCTAGTAATTTCATTTTGTTGATAATTTTTCAAAGCACTTTTAAAGTACCTATAAGCAAGATGACATCTAAATTAAAATACACAAAAAATCACAAAGGGTATGAACACTTTCTCACCAGTAGGATAATTTGGTTGTAGAATTTAGTGGCCGAACATGCACAAAGCTCGCAGCCAGCTGTAACAGTGAGTTCAGCTACCTTTATACAATTTTGCACGTAGGACACTTAACGCGGACTACGGTTGTCTTTACCACACTAACATTCATTAATTAAGCGCAGAGCAATGACGTTGCCATGGTAACGAGCGTTTTGGGTATGAACAAATGAAAAATAAATGGTAGGTACAAACAATAAACACAATAGTGTTTGTTACATCAGCGTATAAACTAACAATAACGAAAGCGGGTGATTATCGTAAACGTTCTGTGTAGTTCGAGCATGTTTCGTTTTATATCCAAAACTCGTGGCCATCTAAAACCTGGACATAAACGATGCGCGTGTCCCGAAGCTTTACGATAATTTTATTGGCTATATAAAACATGTGTTAGTTAAATTAATGTGTTACGAAATATTGGGAGACAAACTGTCTCGATACGATATACGAGTGTAAAGAGATACACGAAATAGTTTATGTATTCTGTGCTTTGTAACATATATTTATCAAGCTATAAGTTCGAGAAGAATAGTAACAAAAGACGTAACAAGTTAGACAAGTAAGTAAAAGTTTTATTATAAGCAACATAATTTTGAGATGACGATGCTGTTTTGTGTGAATGATTAATAACCACGAGATAAAAACTAAATCTGATGAAATTCATACATATCGTACATACATACATATCGTAACGCCTTTAATCCCCGAAGGGGTAGGCAGAGGTGCACATTATGGCATGTAATGCCACTGTACATTGTACACCCACTTTTCACAATTTATGTTGTAAGTCCCATGTAATAGGTGGCGAGCCTATTGCCATATACCGGGCACATTTCCGGACGTGCTACCACTGAGAAATTTTCGAAAATCCGATAAAAGCCCAGTAATACTTTGCCCGACCCGGGAATCGAACCCGAGAGCCCTTGTCCGGCAGTCGCACTTGCGACCACTCGACCAACGAGGCAGTCTAAATAACTATATGAACTAAAATATACCATCTCAAGTATATCATTATACTTATCACAAATAACAGAAGCGAAGAAGTAAAATATAAGTCTGTTCATAACGTCATCCTTTCACACCTCCTGAAAATTATACTCTGAAAATATAATAAAAGAGTAGAATTTTTCCACTGACCCCTGAAAATATGAGCACATATTTCAGTTACACGTTGTATAGAATAATCATTTAGAGAATTTACGTGACCCATATAAACTTAGAGAGACGTAACTGTTCATGAATTTGTTATTACGTATGAACATAACGTAGTAGGCATAATGTGTAGACACGTACACAGGAAAGTTGCGTGGATATACCTTTGTATATAAAGTTAAAGAATATTTAGTTACCTTATATACCAGTGCCCTACTATGTGATATATAATTTCTGCTGATTTATGTATGTCTTCAGACTATTGAAAAAAAAATTGAAGATAGTCTTAACACTTTTTTTCAAAGAGTTACCTACGTAGGTTCTCTATTCAAAATAAAATATTATTCTCAGAAACTTTAAATGAAATAAGAACACAGGCCAAGTCGTTGAATAATAACCTTTTTAATTTAGGTTTACTTTACGTTCAGAGGATTTAATTATAAAAGTTTCACTATAGATTTCAGTTTTATCTAAATGCTTTCATTTCTTAGCCTTCTCTTTAAATCAAAGCAACGTGGCATTATATGGTTTACCATTGTATATTAAACGATATAAAATTAAATTAAAAGAAGAAAAGTCGTTAGAATTTCATTACGTTTTACGATAATAATGTAGAATAAAATATTTTTTATTTACAAGTTTTCAGAGGGACTCAACTCTTTCATATCCGATGGCTGCAATAATTGAAACGAACGGCGCAAAATAAACAAGTAAGACAAAAGAAATGTTGTCTCTATTGTTTACTCTAAAGTCCGCTTATCCTCGCAAGCGAGAAAATTACATTTTGGGAAATATTTTTTCCTTGTCTCACACTCATTGTTTAAACAATAAAGCGTAGCTAGTAGTCAAACATGGTCACCAAATTCTGTTTGTGCATAAAATGAAAAAACCTTTCTCATTCAGCGTCGCATCCGTGCCAGCGGGAGCGATGATATCAACATAAACAAACAAACTTAACTTTCGTATTCGAGCGTAAAAACTCGGCCAAAGGGTTCACTGACGTCTGACAGGCCCATATTGGGTGTACAGGAACAAATTAGCATTTCACAGACACGCTACAAAATGCCTTTCAGTCGACTTAATGAACGCGGAACATCGTCATTAAACGGCTCAGAGATGTAAACGCACCTTTAACGTGAACCTTCCTTAGCCTAAATTTAGCAATTAGGGTGCAACTACACTCGCTACTTGTACACATATTGATTAAGCCGAGTACTGCAGAGTTTCAAGATTAAATGCAGTGCTTACTCGGTATATAAACTAAATTGAAGTGGATCTTCGCTGTTAATTTTGGTTATTCGCTTTAAGACTGATTTACTTTGAGGAAACCTAATTTATATTTACAGAGGAGAGTACAATCAAATTAATCGGGAGGTAGATTTCCCGAGTAACGATATTTTTTTTATTTAAGTGGCGTGTACCATATTCATTCGGTAGTGCGGTTAAGTAGGTGTTGAACATATATAAACGCTTTATTGGGCACTAATTCTACAAACACATACACATAAAACGAGAAAATGGTTGGTAAAGCGAATTTAGAACGTAATTTCATAGTTTAGCTTGGCATCAGTCAGACCGTTTGAATCGCTAACTCCCACTACATAAAAACTAATGACCCATTTAGCGTTAGTTTGAAGACTTTGTCTGGCGATTATAAACACAATATTATTATACTTTTTAGTAGATAGTACGCATTTACTTTGAAGTATGCTAGTGAAATTTCACAAACTTTCGTTAACATTTAGTAATTTTCTGATCACAGCAACCAGTATGGAAATAATGAATGTCATCTGTAATGGCTTAAATGACCACGAAATGTTACGAAGATAACCTTTATTAAAAGACAGAAACAAACCGTTTTTGTGAATAAAACGCGACGAGATAGCACTGTTGGTGGAATTATGGTAAAAGCAGGGAGCGCGCTGAGGGGATACCTGAGTGTCGACAGTCGACAGCTGAGGATTTGAGTAGACGTGTGAAATTCCGTAGCGGTATACTGTCGACCGAAAATACTGTAAATATTCTATCTCAATCCTGCGAATAATATTTGTTGAGACGAAAATAAATAAACAAACTTACGATGTTGTTCTTACCATAAAAATATTGAGTAGGTATCGGCGATCGCACTCCAGAATAGTTCATTGATATTTGTGTTACGACCATTAATTCAGAGCACGGAGACTACTAATTTGTAACCAAAATCAATTCAGCGTAAATTATAGTCGTTATAATATTTTACTAAGAATTTATCAGATGAACTAATAGAAGTAGATACTTATGTACATATAAATAAAGTTCTGTGATAAAGGGGGTGCTATCAAAATGTTCTGACTCTGCGCCAGGATTGGCTTCCGGCTGGCGGAGTGCCAACTTCCTACACCAAGTTACATGCCACGGGTCTTGGAACTAGTAAAAATTCCGCCTAATTTATGATGTCCTCGTGTCATTACAGCTGATATTGACTATTGTCATGATAAGTAGAAGCCAGTCACTTCACTCACCACTCGATTTTGCTTGAAATTAACAAACTTGTAAAGAGTTTCTTACTTGAAACTCGTTCAACCAAAATTTCAAATATCGTCACCACGCTCATTTTATTCCCGACTTTAGAACATTTACTGCGTAGCGAGTAGTTTTAGAACCTAGAGTACTGTTTCGAATAAATTAAAATTAGTACTTTCAAGGATTTGAAATTCTAAACTTTGACGTACTGGGAACTAGCTTTTATCGTAAGTGCCGGGGGCGAGAGCGAGGGTTGGTAAGGGGATGGCAGAAATATACATTGATATTTGCAGGGTCCTTTAGGGGTTGTCGCGATCGCGGCTCGAGTCACTCGGGGCTTCGAGCCTCCTCGAAGCCACCACTGAGAGGCAGATTGTAATCCTGCTTTGTCAGTCAACCGCGGAGACAGGATGTTTTTGTATGCGGAATAAAATTGCAAAAATCTTATGCAAATGCGTGTTCAGTGAGTGTCGAGGGCCGGCGCAGTCGTCCGCCCCCCCCTCCTTCTCTCTGATACTGTATCTTGAAACTGTGGCAACTGATAAGCGTACCTTTAAACTTTATCCATTTTATTTTGCTCGAGTTACGGTTTATGCTCACGACTGGCTCGGGTTAGCAGACCCGACTTACTTCGTTTCATGCTCAATATCACCTGCACCATATTATGTTTCTATTGTAAAATGATCGTTCCTACCAAGTTGTTTGTATCATAACGTAATAAGCATTTATGTGAGAAAATATTAAATGTTGACTCACCTAGACATCCGATCGGGGGGTCTGATGTGTTGTCTTTTAGTTTGGATCATTCCAGATACCTGAAACAAATGTAGGAAGATATTTAATTAAATTGTAATGGTCAAAGAATTGTTAACTACTTTTGTTGTACAAGAAACTACAACAGAAAAACCAAAAACGTGATTGTTTACATCTTAAGTGTGTACGGTGTTAACGGTATGTACATATTTTAGCATACATGAAAATTCATCGCAACTTTACACCGTCACACGAGAGATCAACGTCCTAAATTCAAATGATAACCGCAGAGGAAGTGATCGTAAATCCTCGAAGCTGTCATAAGCCTGGATCTGGTGCGAGCGTTACTCTAACTAAACGTGGCTTGAAGGACACTTTATTAGAACTAGTCGTATATTGCGGACGAGTGCGCTCGACCTCAGCAGCTCGTGCCCCGCTAACACCGATCCAGATGACCCAAATGGAGCACCGACCCGTTTGCGGATCACTTCACTAACTAACTCTTGGAACAAAACGAAACACCCTACAGATTAATATATGGGCTGCTGCTCCCGGCACAAAAGCAATTGACAATTAAGACCCGTTTGGGCTGCCGTGTACCGTAATTCAACAGCATATAGGCAATATATCCCCTGCCGTCACACCAAATCGCGGTTTTTCGCGTCGCACCTGTGGCTGCAGTAAATATTTTTATAGCCCACAAAATATAGCACACAATGTTTTGAACGTTCTGGTTTGTCAAACATAACTTTATTATACTGTGGTTTGCTTTTGACGTATGTACTTTGTTAGGAAATACATGGAATATTTAAATGTGAAAATTAATTTCGGTAACCAAGTAATAAATTTCCCTGTTAGAAGTTGAGAGAGTAGAGTTGAGAAGCCTGCCAGGTTCAAGAGAAACCGTGGGAAATATCATGAATCGATACGATTTTTATAATGATTAAATTGTACTTCTTCACTAATTGCAGGCTGTAGGCGGCACGAGGAAAATTAAAAGAGATTTAATAAAGCTCTGTTCGTGCAAAAAAAAAACAGGAAAATTTCCCGTTTTATTGTGAGACATACGGTTTGTTCCGATACAGAGTTATGAAGGAGAACGGAATGTAGATAATTTACAGCGGCAGTCGGAACAAAGGCATCTCCGGCACGCGACCTACATCCTCTGCTACTATTCGATATCAACTTACTGCATAGTCAACATTCACACACTGAAAATATTTCGTTTCTAAAAAAATCTAAGTCTGCAACTTTGTTACATTAAAATTACTTCTATAGCACTTTAAATAAATGTCCAATTTGAATGGTACCCGAATAATATAATATAGCAGTGCAGCTCCCGTTGCTCGTAGGCTAGTCCCGAGCTGAGGACAATACTATTACCGCACTGTATGCCACATAATATCCTGGTGTGCAGCGCCCCAGTTAGCCAGCGACAATGGAGAGAGCTATTAGAGCCGTCCATGTGTGTTAACCAGTTTAGTTCTTATTGCTTGTTTTTTAACATTGAATGGGGTGAAAAACAGAACGAGGCCGACAATCGGGTCGGGTTGACTTCAATAAAAGCTCGGTGAGAACCTGGTGTTTATGTGACTGGCCCGCGCTGCAATTTGTGGTATCGCTACCACTCGTATTCGGTTACTGTATTGGACTGTAATTACCTTTAATTGAGTTGGTTTTGTGGTAGGATCGAGTGATATCTAGGTACTTCATCTTGCCCATTTAGGATTTATGTGTGATGTTGTAAACAGTATACTAGACATGATAAATGATATTTATTTCTACAAGTTGGTTACAAAATAACACTTTTACACTTCAATCTTTGAATGAAACGTAACATCCAATACTTCACGTACATTAATTAGCAGATTCCTATATTCGAAATGGTCACGAATTAAAACCATTTCAATTCACTACGATACGAACAATGAAAGCAAGATCTATTACCAGTAATTGAACTAATTGCGTGACCGGGAGCAGTTGTTTATTAATTGATAGGATCGCTTAATGCGATTAATTTGGAGCTTCATAAATCAATACGAGATTGAATGCACTAATAGTTGGGGATTATTGTGATTGTCCGATCGACGTGTTTACCGATGTGACTCATTCAATGAATTAACATTTTAAAGTATGATGAAGTCCTGTATTGTATTTAAAATTAAACGTTATGTTTTGTAAAATTAAGAAACATTTTAACTCAACACCATTTTACTGAATGTACAATTAAAACGACAAATTTTCTGCTTCTCCGCAGCTACTTTTGTTCGTTTTCGTGTTAAGTACAAATGACATTTTAATTTTCATTATCTGGGTGGCTGGCGGCAGTGGTTGCATAAAGTGCATCGTTTATAAAATGTGACAATGAGTAATATTCAGGAGGCGGCCGCCCGCGCCGCGCGGTGAGCCTCTTATCGAGGTGGGCCTCCGCCCACAATCTGATTGCGGCCCGTGTCAACACTGCTGAAATAACTAGCGCCGTTTCACAATTATCTCAAGAGGCTTCAAGAAAAATTAAGACCAACCCTCCAATATTTACCTCAGTCCATTTTTCGTTTGGAATCAAGAAACAAGTTAACTCGACACAAGCAGTGCAGGTATCTTAATGGGATTCTAAAGACCCTATAATAGCATCTTGAAGATTCCCAGATTAAATCCATTTAACTATTAATATTAAAACTGCCTTTTACAGATTGTTATCAGGAACTCGAAATGTAGTTGCAAGTTGGCGACTCGTTATCTGATCGTGGGGCGCCGGCACCGACTGAAAAACTTATTTGCTTTTACTGAAGAACGAGTTTCTTATTCCAATAGTGCTTCATTTTGATAAAGAGGAAATTTAATTATCTTTCAGTGATAAAGCTGTCCGAATAGTTTATCAATACGTTCTCTTGAGTAAAGGGGCAGAGAAGTTAATAATATTAGTCAGACACCTACTTTAGTTGGGATTACATTTCTTTTGAAAATAAGCCTGTATTGGTCGGTCATAAAGTAGGTCATTTGTTTCAAAGGCGGCACGTAAACTGTGATAGTAAAAGTTTTTACGGCTCGATTACTGTGAAGACGGCGCAGTAACCGGCTTCCCTGCCGATAGTGGCCGTTTACTCAGTCAGCAGCCGGGTGGCTGCTCGCTTCATCTACTTTACGTCATTGACACTGCTACCTTGTCAGATTAATTACTGCTATAGCTACCTACCATTCATCTGTAAATAAATAAGAACAAGCTGTTAGCTGTACAAGTATGCAGTGTCCCTACATTTCTTAACCTCAACTCTCGATAAGTATCTGCATTCGGACAAACTAAGCAAAATTTCTTTAAAAAAAAATACATTGTAGCTATATGTAAACGACGTCTAACTTCCGCTAGTTACTTTTAAACTTACATCTCGTTAAAAAGTCCATTATTGACGTGGAAGCAAAGTTGTTTCAGGAGCGAAGGTAAACAGTGGCATTGTGTCGCTCGAAAAGCAGACATCAAAAGGCGTGTATCAAAGACGAGTGTTGCCACATAGAGGGATGCGCGTCAGGGTGGCCCCCTTCAATATGCGAGGGCGCTGCCAGCTAGTTCGAATTTTACATGTAAACTACTCTACAGGAGACAGAATGGCAAAGCTTGTTTTTGTAACAAACATGCGCTCAAAATATATTACGTGAATATCATACAGAACGCGGCAGGCGGCACACTTACCGCCCTTGTTATCGCAAATGTAAAACAACAAACATGAACACATATCTCCCCTGTTCTGAATGAGGTACTTTCAAACGATAATAAATCTCGACCCATTCAGTTTATTAGCTGCAAATGCATTAAAGTCGAAACCAAAGACAAAAGAAGGAACTTTATGAACGACTTCTTGCTAGAATCCTTAGTGATAAGTTCTACGGAACACAAGATGAGATGCGGAATGCTTGTAAGAAGTTTTGTGAACGATCGAGACCTTTTAAGAGAATTAATACGGGAGTCTTATTCGAATTAATGAAAGCAAGAAGTGGAGGAAGTAACCAATAAATTAACGCGAGTGAATATGTAAGTGATGGATAACGTTCAGTGAATCGGCAGGAGGGACTCCTCCACTCTTCGCTATTTCGAGGTAACGAATGCAATGAATATACCTTGGGAACTGTTTCTGTACAAAACAATAAAAGTAATTTAATTAAAGAACAATACTTTACTTCTCCCAAGGCACATTTTCTGCGAGTGTGTCGGAATTATTGGACTTAAATAAGTCGTATTGAATAAATAAAAGGGCTCGAGAGCTCCGCAGGGAAAAAAATGTAGAAGTCGAGTAATTTACTGTGAATAATAAACGAAGAATTTCCCTAACTTAGCGGAAGTGGAGATGTCGAGTCGAGGGCCCCATTAGACTTATGGGAATATAAAATATATCAATTAAAGACTTTCGCTGCGGATAACGAAGTATAAGAGGTTCTGAATTGTACAATTGAGGAAAACGTGCGTACAAAATGCGTCAGTTAAGGAGGTGTACACGGCGTATATGCGCGACGTATGTGCTGTGTCAGTTGTGTTATGTAACATGTGAGAACGGGTGGAAACAAAAGCTTCCCGATATAGATCAAGTTTGTTTTCAAATCGCCAACGCAAAAGAAAGTCCGTTTCTCAGTGAAAGCGGACTGTAAATAAATCTTGTCTCGGGAAACAATGCATGCATTGTTCGCTGTAAATTGGTTCAAATAATTTACCTATAACACTGTTTGAACTTTGCCACGATGGAGATAAAACACATGGAATTACTTATTCTGTCTATTGCACTCCTATTGTAACAACTTTCCTAATAGTTCCTGGTAGGTGCAATTTGTATTTATCTTGTTATCTGTAGCCCTACAAAACCACTACAGCCAAGGTTAGACAAAACTCGAATTGAAGAATGCACAAAAGTGATGAATGTGGTTTTGTAATGCAGAAGTTATACGTACTCAGTACACACGTATATTTCGCAATCTATGTTTATACATACCTACTAACAATTGTACAAGGTCGATGGCTATTGTAAAAGGATTCACATTTGCAGTACAGTAACGACTGCACCACAATAATAGGAGTAGTGGAATGGCACAAAACGCATTGTGAACATATTGATTGAACAATGTGAGACTGCATGACCCAGATATAACGTAACAGCGACCCACTGTGCAGTGGTGTTAATGCTGTTAGACGGATGCAGGACGCCTAATGCTCTTGTATATAAACGCTAAACCCTGGCTCAACGATAAACTGGATTAAACAAAGCGTCGTACTATCATGCTAAGCACCTACATTATTACGATTTCAGTGAGACTTATGTTTACAAGATAATTTATTCCAAGTAATATTAGAAATTTGTAAGTTTGTTTGATACCTCTTTATACTTTACCTTCTTAACAAATATTCTAGAAATTGTGCATAGGTACATAGAGAGTTGGGAGTAGGGAAAATGACCTAAAATATCTTTTTTTTCAAAGTCGAGGCTGAAAATGTTGTTTATAATCTTTCAAAGCACTTTTAAAGTATAAGCTAGATGACATATAAATTTAATTACACAAAAAATCATAAAGGGTATAACACTATCTCACCGTAGGATAATTTGATTGTAGAATTTAGTGGCCGAACATGCACAAAGCTGGTAGCCAGCTGTAACAGTAAGTTCAGCTACCTTTATACAATTTTGCACGTAGGACACTTAACGCGGACAACGGTTGTCTTAACCACACTAACATTCGTTAATTAAGCGCAGAGCAATGACGTTGCCATGGTAACGACCGTTTTGGGTATGAACAAATGAAAAATAAATGGTAGGTACAAACAATAAACACAATGGTGTTTATTACATTCGCGTATAAACTAACAATAACGAAAGCGGGTGATTATCGTAAACGTTCTGTGTAGTTCGAGCATGTTTCGTTTTATATCCAAAACTCGTGGCCATCTAAAACCTGGACATAAACGATGCGCGTGTCCCGAAGCTTTACGATAATTTTATTGGCTATATAAAACATGTGTTAGTTAAATTAATGTGTTACGAAATATTGGGAGACAAACTGTCTCGATACGATATACGAGTGTAAAGAGATACATGAAATAATTTATGTATTCTGTGCTTTGTAGCATATTTATTAAGCTATAAGTTCGAGAAGAATAGTAACAAAAGACGTAACAAGTTAGACAAGTAAGTAAAAGTTTTATTATAAGTAACATAATTTTGAGAT
Source organism: Spodoptera frugiperda (assembly GCF_023101765.2). Lineage (NCBI taxonomy): Eukaryota > Metazoa > Arthropoda > Insecta > Lepidoptera > Noctuidae > Spodoptera > Spodoptera frugiperda. The sequence continues at coordinate 9,337,542 of NC_064212.1, forward strand.
GACGCTGCTGCTGTTTTGTGTGAATGATTAATGACCACGAGATAAAAACTAAATCTGAAATTCATACATATCGTACATACATACATATCGTCATGCCTTTAATCCCCGAAGGGGTAGGCCGAGGTGCACATTATGGCATGTAATGCCACTGTACATTGTACACCCACTTTTCACAATTTATGTTGTAAGTCCCATGTAATAGGTGGTGAGCCTATTGCCATATACCGGGCACATTTCCGGACTCCGTGCTACCACTGAGAAATTTTCGAAAATCCGATAAAAGCCCAGTAATACTTTGCCCGACCCGGGAATCGAACCCGAGAGCCCTTGTCCGGCAGTCGCACTTGCGACCACTCGACCAACGAGGCAGTCTAAATAACTATATGAACTAAAATATACCATCTCAAGTATATCATTATACTTATCACAAATAACAGAAGCGAAGAAGTAAAATATAAGTCTGTTCATAACGTCATCCTTTCACACCTCCTGAAAATTATACCCTGAAAATATAATAAAAGAGTAGAATTTTTCCACTGACCCCTGAAAATATGAGCACATATTTCAGTTACACGTTGTATAGAATAATCATTTAGAGAATTTACGTGACCCATATAAACTTAGAGAGACGTAACTGTTCATGAATTTGTTATTACGTATGAACATAACGTAGTAGGCATAATGTGTAGACACGTACACAGGAAAGTTGCGTGGATATACCTATGTATATAAAGTTAAAGAATATTTAGTTACCCTATATACCAGTGTCCTACTATGTGATATATAATTTCTGCTCATTTATGTATGACTTAAGACTATTGAAAAAAGAAGTTGAAGATAGTCTTAACACTTTTTTTCAAAGAGTTACCTACGTAGGTTCTCTATTCAAAATAAAATATTATTCTCAGAAACTTTAAATGAAATAAGAACACAGGCCAAGTCGTTGAATAATAACCTTTTTAATTTAGGTTTACTTTTAGGTTCAGAGGATTTAATTATAAAAGTTTCACTATAGATTTCAGTTTTATCTAAATGCTTTCATTTCTTAGCCTTCTCTTTAAATCAAAGCAACGTGGCATTATATGGTTTACCATTGTATATTAAACGATATAAAATTAAATTAAAAGAAGAAAAGTCGTTAGAATTTCATTACGTTTTACGATAATAATGTAGAATAAAATATTTTTTATTTACAAGTTTTCAGAGGGACTCAACTCTTTCATATCCGATGGCTGCAATAATTGAAATGAACGACGCAAAATAAACAAGTAAGACAAAAGAAATGTTGTCTCTATTGTTTACTCTAAAGTCCGCTTATCCTCGCAAGCGAGAAAATTACATTTTGGGAAATATTTTTTCCTTGTCTCACACTCATTGTTTAAACAATAAAGCGTAGCTAGTAGTCAAACATGGTCACCTAATTCTGTTTGTGCATAAAATGAAAAAACCTTTCTCATTCAGCGTCGCATCCGTGCCAGCGGGAGCGATGATATCAACATAAACAAACAAACTTAACTTTCGTATTCGAGCGTAAAAACTCGGCCAAAGGGTTCACTGACGTCTGACAGGCCCATATTGGGTGTACAGGAACAAATTAGCATTTCACAGACACGCTACAAAATGCCTTTCAGTCGACTTAATGAACGCGGAACATCGTCATTAAACGGCTCAGAGATGTAAACGCACCTTTAACGTGAACCTTCCTTAGCCTAAATTTAGCAATTAGGGGTGCAACTACACTCGCTACTTGTACACATATTGATTAAGCCGAGTACTGCAGAGTTTCAAGATTAAATGCAGTGCTTACTCGGTATATAAACTAAATTGAAGTGGATCTTCGCTGTTAATTTTGGTAATTCGCTTTAAGACTGATTTACTTTGAGGAAACCTAATTTATGTTTACAGAGGAGAGTACAATCAAATTAATCGGGAGGTCGATTTCCCGAGTAACGATATTTTTTTTATTTAAGTCGCGTGTACCATATTCATTCGGTAGTGCGGTTAAGTAGGTGTTGAACATATATAAACGCTTTATTGGGCACTAATTCTACAAACACATACACATAAAACGAGAAAATGGTTGGTAAGGCGAGTTTAGAACGTAATTTCATAGTTTAGCTTGGCATCAGTCAGACCGTTTGAATCGCTAACTCCCACTACATAAAAACTAATGACCCATTTAGCGTTAGTTTGAAGACTTTGTCTGGCGATTATAAACACAATATTATTATACTTTTTAGTAGATATTACGCATTTACTTTGAAATATGGTAGTGAAATTTCACAAACTTTCGTTAACATTTAGTAATTTTCTGATCACAGCAACCAGTATGGAAATAATTAATGTCATCTGTAATGGCTGAAATGACCACGAAATGTTACGAAGATAACCTTTATTAAAAGACAGAAACAAACCGTTTTTGTGAATAAAACGCGACGAGATAGCACTGTTGGTGGAATTATGGTAAAAGCAGGGAGCGCGCTGAGGGGATACCTGAGTGTCGACAGTCGACAGCTGAGGATTTGAGTAGACGTGTGAAATTCCGTAGCGGTATACTGTCGACCGAAAATACTGTAAATATTCTATCTCAATCCTGCGAATAATATTTGTTGAGACGAAAATAAATAAACAAACTTACGATGTTGTTCTTACCATAAAAATATTGAGTAGGTATCGGCGATCGCACTCCAGAATAGTTCATTGATATTTGTGTTACGACCATTAATTCAGAGCACGGAGACTACTAATTTGTAACCAAAATCAATTCAGCGTAAATTATAGTCGTTATAATATTTTACTAAGAATTTATCAGATGAACTAATAGAAGTAGATACTTATGTACATATAAATAAAGTTCTGTGATAAAGGGGGTGCTATCAAAATGTTCTGACTCTGCGCCAGGATTGGCTTCCGGCTGGCGGAGTGCCAACTTCCTACACCAAGTTACATGCCACGGGTCTTGGAACTAGTAAAAATTCCGCCTAATTTATGATGTCCTCGTGTCATTACATGATATTGACTATTGTCATGATAAGTAGAAGCCAGTCACTTCACTCACCACTCGATTTTACTTGAAATTAACTAACTTGTAAAGAGTTTCTTACTTGAAGCACGTTCAACCAAAATTTCAAATATCGTCACCACGCTCATTTTATTCCCGACTTTAGAACATTTACTGCGTAGCGAGTAGTTTTAGAAACTAGAGTACTGTTTCGAATAAATTAAAATTAGTACTTTCAAGGATTTGAAATTCTAAACTTTGACGTACTGGGAACTAGCTTTTATCGTAAGTGCCGGGGGCGAGAGCGAGGGTTGGTAAGGGGATGGCAGAAATATACATTGATATTTGCAGGGTCCTTTAGGGGTTGTCGCGATCGCGGCTCGAGTCACTCGGGGCTTCGAGCCTCCTCGAAGCCACCACTGAGAGGCAGATTGTAATCCTGCTTTGTCAGTCAACCGCGGAGACAGGAAGTGGTCGAGTACTGTTCACGGTAATGCGGGCCGGGAGTCCAAAGTGACGACCGTGTATTGATTTGTCTATTAGCTAAATGTTGAAAGAGTAGGCTCTTCCAATTTTAATCAGCCTGTTACTTGCATATTTTCGTCGACTGAATATACAATACCAATTGATTTATTAATATCTAAATGTAGGGGCTGTCAATATGACATGTTATCCGGCTTCGGCTACCTGTCTGCTATGTATTGTATCATACCTAAATAAAAAAGGAGCTACTCCACAACATCGCAATTTGAATGAAAAATATTCTAATACAAATTCGGAATAACATAAATCATCCAAAGTTTTGAACAACGGTTGTAGACCTACATATTTACAGAGGCGAATTGATAAAATATAAATAACGTTCAAATATAGCATCGGCCCAGTAGCTGAATATTTTTATATTAAAGTATACCTTTATCTATAGACAACTACATAGGAACAAAGTATACACTGTTTAAAGACTTAATATTTGTTTTAAGCGAAAAGTTTGCTCTCGACGACTACTTAGAATAGCAATGAGCCGAACGGACGTGTCAGTTTTTATTTGACTCCGCACTAATGGAGCAAAGTGACATGCTGAACCAACCAGTTACACTAATCCGCTAACAAAGTAATATAGATGGAAAATATATGTTTCGTGACATTTAATGAAAGTAGCCGACGGAATGAGTTAATGTGGCGCCATTCGGATTTATTGTGCACACGAAAATCGACTGTTTTATTCTATACAGAACGTCCAACACATTAAATTAGTTAATGGTGTGGCGTAAACATAATTATTCCAACCACGAGTCGTCAAACATGGAGTTGTGTCAATTAAGTAATCATAGGTAACATTATTACTATTAGGTACCATTTCACTACCACATAATGCGTGTAAATATGCATTTACATCACAAATCGTAGAGTAATGTTTCACAATTGAAATGAACAGTTTTATTCAATATCTAAATAGGTATAATAAGTACGCACCAATAATGTTTTACTTGCTCTTTCACTTTTAGAAAGTTAAACGAATGATTCGCATTATTTTCCATAAATCGTCACTTATTTACAGTATGAATACAAGCTTATTCATCTTGTCATAAAATTGATTTTACAAAAACAACCATAAATTACATGTGTCCAATATATTGAAACAGATTTGCATATTATTAACTATATTTGCGAGTAGTTTGACGTGTCACTGACCGTTTTATTGCTCTAGTTTTCTGCGTTTGAAGAACAATGAAAGTGGTAACATTAGCTTTTAGTGAAGGTTATGAAGTTAATGTTTTCAGGCATCCCTTAAGGTTTTAGTGAATGTATTGTACGCTCTATTTGCTTTAGAAGTTATCTTTTCATGAAACGTAACAATTTTTGGGAAAATGAAGTACCCACTTACGGGAATAGATTTTACAGCTTTGCGTAGTCATAAAGGAAATCCTGAATTGGTATGCGATAATCTGTGTGCATGTGAAGTGACGTCACGATATACAGGACGCAGCTGTCGCGGCCATGCAGCCCTAGCCTGGGAAAGCGACGCCCTCGTGCGCTCTCACTGCCGCCATGACGCGCTGTCGCGTCCGCGTCGCCCTGCGCCCGCCACCGCTCGCCGCGACATTGAACCGTTCAACGTCAATTATTATGAACTTGACTCACTTTTATTTTCACTCAGATATCACAATCACAACAAAAGCGTGCGATAAAAGTGAGAACTTAATTGTTGTTATTGTCATACATTTGGTTTTTTTTTTTTTTTTTTTTTTTTAATATGTTTATTTACTTTTGTTCTCCACGGACTCTTGGTCCGTGCCCTTGTCATACAATTTGTTTTTCTTTTTACAATAAATCTTATCAATATGGTATCTACCTTACACACTACAATTAACCACAACTATTAAATTTTAACTACAAAAATACTTACGATTAACATATTTGTTTTCTTTTTTTAATCAACTAAATTAAATTTACCGGCGGCTCTGCCAAGTCAGTCCACCAGCACGCTGGGAGAGCCGACCTGCCCCAGCAGAAGGCACTCGTTCACGAGTATGACGTGTGTGTCAGCAATTGGTCCGGTCAACCATTTTGTTGGGAACGGAACAACCCAACACACAGCGCCACCGACTGTAGGACATTTATGTGAGCGTGACGCCTCAACCCCTGTCGGGTGGGCTGACTTCAACAGAGCTTACAGAAGTCAAAGAGTTACCAATTATATAATTATATTCTTTTTTACGTTTTCCGCATACACATTACCTCCCGCTATATAAATTTTTATTTTAGTCCGAGGAACATTTCTCGCCCAAAAGCGCCCCCACAACTGCCGCGTCTCTGTGTTTGATGGCCATTTTCAGGTTGTAGTCCATAATCCCATGGTCGCTCTCTTCAGCAGCCCTTCTGATCAATTTACTTATCGCGTCATCACAGTTGTCCGTGTAGTAGATGCAACTATGTGTGTGACGCGAAATTGCAACTACTGCATGTGGTACGCTATCATGAATTTTTTGCCTCTTTGTTGCTGTGTTCACAACTACCACCTTCGCGGACGAAAGTCCCTGAGCCTCGTGTATAGTGAGGATGCGTGATCCCTCGCCCGACCCGTATCCCTGGTTCTTAAGGGATTCCTTTTCTGCCTGGGTGTGTACCAGGTATAAGGTGTCGGGGAGTGATTTTGGGATCATCGCTCCCGAGAATCTTTTTGTCTCGAGGGATCTCACGCCCGACCTGGACGAGTATATGCCACTGTAAACTGTGTTGAGAGCATAGGCCACGTCCATCGGATTCCTGTGGGTACACAGCAACTCCTGACTTATGGGTGTAATATGTGTAGGGCGGGCGTAGTGGAGAGGGAAGAGGTTGTCACGATCAATGAACGGGAGCTGATTTATGTCACCAATTAGCAGGACCTCCTTGGCTAAAGTTATTCGGGCGGCCATCACCACGGCTCCAAAGTGGTTCATAAGAGCCTCGTCTACCATTAGTCGAGTGCAGCTCTCTCGCCCCTTCAAGCCGTTTACTAAGATGGACGCCATTGTTCGAACCCTAGATTTGACTAGTAGTCCCCCAAATCGACAAGATAGTTTGCCTCTGAGGTCATTTGCTGCTTCAGTTGTTGTGGTGACAATAAAATCTTTGTCCGCATCAAATTGATCCACTATCCAAGTCGTTTTACCGCATCCAGGGACCCCGTTCGTCCAGTGAAACCTCGGAGTGCACCAGTTCTCAAAGGTTATGCCGTCCGGTCCGGATTCCGATATGGATTTTACCATTTCTAATATCCCATCGTCTAGCATAATCCTGGTACACTTTGCAACCACCACTAGGGAATCGTTGGGGGGAGTTTTAAACTTCACTACTCCGCATCGATTTGATTCCTTCTCGTCCAGCGACACAAATCCTGCAGTGGCGTTGTAAGCTGCCATACTACGACTTATAGAGGTTCCTCTCAGCACTCTCGATGTATTATTGTCGTATATGACTGCTTCTGCTGCTTCGAGTCTATCGTCCAGTATCAGCTCGTTACCCTGCAGATAGGTCTGCAGAATGGCTTCGCAATTCCGCAAGTTAACCTGCTTAGTTGCTTCTATTACTGCGACAAACTCGAGAAAAGCGTTTATGAGATGGTCTCTGGGAGTGGTGGCTTGTCGAAGCTTCGGTGGACAAACGTGGCCCATAGCTGCTCTTGTTGGGGATGACCTAGAATGAGCAGACTGTATCTGAGTGGGACAGCTCTCCGATCTTTGAGTGGACTTGGATGCATTTTTCCTGAAAGGTGACGCAATGAGTCCGGTTACTGAGCATATGGCTGTTGTTATTGCCCACATTCTACCTCGGGACGCTAGTTTTTTATTTTCCCTTTCGGTGGCCCGCTGTTGTTGTTGCAGAGCGCTCTGTTGCAAATATTGTTGCTGTAAACGCTCTGAGCCGCTTGGAGAATCCACCCTTGGCTGGCGCTGAACTGACCTCTTGAGGAAGCTCAAATCTTCCCCCCTGTCCTCGTACACGATGACCTCATGATGTTCCGAGGCCCTAATGCAGCCCATAAGGTCTGCCGTTTTCCCTTTCTCATAAGCCACCACTGCAGCGTCTACGCTAATTATTCTGGAATGTATGCCTTCTACGTCTCCCCACTCACCCACGCCTGACAGCACCTCACATGCTTGTGCAAAACCAGTTATAGAGTCGACGCTGGAAAACATTGCGATTGTTTTATTGCGTGTTCGCAACAATCGACAGCTTCGACCCAACAGTTTCATGTCTGGTAGTGCATCATAGACTTTGCGTCGCATGCTTGTTCTGGATGTGCTGCCATTGATCAGGGAGGCTAGGCCCGGTGAAATAGTGAGCCATTTGTTGTTCCTTTTTTCGCAGAAGGCTATCCCTAGTCTTTCGCTGCTGGTGTTCATGAATAGGGCTACCCCTCGCAACCGTATTCCTTTGGTGCCGCGTTCTCCATGTAGGAGTATTTGCCTCTCATTGATTATGAGCGGCTCATTAGTACGAGGAGTCTCGGGTACTGCCGTGGCAGTTGTTGGTTGATTCTCCAAGGTGGCTATTTGGTGTCTATTATTTAATGTGCTGTTTCTTTCAGCCGCCCTGCTAAAGATAGTGTCTATGTAGCTCAGGAAGTGCGGTCTTTTGACTTTATCAGCTAGAATGGCACTCAGATTGGAGGTATCCAGATTTGTATCTATTTGAGCCTCTAAGCTGGATCTGGCGGCCAGAAAACGGGGACAGTCGAGAATAATGTGCCATACTGACTCACTGATGGTTAAGTCGCATTCGCAACCTGCATTTTCTTTTAATTTGAATCGATGCAGGTACTCAGCGATCCCTCCATGTCCAGTCAACGCTTGTACTTGGGCAGGTGTTAACTTTGTCGATCTCACTAAACGATATGCCTCATTGACATCCGGGAGAAACGTCTTAGTGACCTGCCCAGTAGTGGAGGTGGTATACCTGTCCTGCCACTTTCGGATGGTTTCGTCTCTGATTTTCTTTTTGACGTAGGACATGGGTACCATACAGTAGTCTGCCGTGGTGTTACTTTTCTTTTTGGCAGCAATTTTAGCTAATTCGTCTGCCCTCTCATTCCCGGCCGTTCCAACATGGGCCCTCAGCCAGTAGAACCGGATTTCTCTTCCCTGTTCCTCCACGGTCTCCACACACTGCTTTATTTCTTTGGCCAAACGATGGGTAACTTTGGGGTTCTTCAAGATGTCGAGTGATGACCTAGAGTCACTCATGATGTTTACTCTAGTTGCCCTGCTGTCAAGAACCATTTTGGCAGCTCTGTTCAAAGCGTATAGTTCAGATTGGAAAACCGTGCAGGAAGGGTCCAGACTAAAAGTGGAGAACACTGACTCACGACCCTCCTCCCACCAAGTCAAGGCAGAACCGACGCCTCCCTCAATTCTGCTTCCATCTGTGTATATCTGAGGGCCGGTAATTCCTTGGACGAGAGGAGTTCCAGAGTCATCGCTCTCCAGAAGCTCATAGTTGATAGATATTAATTTTGAGGGATGTGGTTGATCTAGGTAGTTAACCTGTCTTTCGAGCTCCTTTTGAGGTGGTAAATAGTCTTGAGATAATCCTCTTTTAGTTAGATACAAACTGGCACACTCCTGGACTCTCAAGTCGAGTGGGAGAGTACCCGACAAGACTGTTGCTGATGTGAGCGACACTGTACGATACGCTCTGCAGATTTTTTGTGCAAATCCCCTTTGAAGAGCATTTAACTGTTTTTTAATCAACTGTAGCTCCGTCACTGGGGCCCACACGTTTGCGGCGTAAAGTACAATGGGCTCAATGACCGCTACGTAGATTGTTCTCGTTATCTCGCCATTTAGACCCCATGTCACTTTTGCTGCGCGTGCCAGTTGTTTGTAAATATCCGCAGCTTTTTTACACGTTGCGGATATGTGTGACCTGAAGGTGAGTTTTTTGTCTATGGTGAGGCCCAAGAGCTTTACCTCATCTACGAGGTTTATTCTGGTGCCTGTCATGAACAGTTTTGGGGGCTCAAAAACAAGCCTTTTTGTCAGCAGCATAGCGTTGGTTTTGCTTGCCCCGAACCTAAGCTTGTTGCTGACCCCCCATGCTGCAACTATTTCCAAGGCACCATTTACCGATTCCTCCAGTGCGCTCACCCTATGGTTCGAGAATAAGAGAACGACGTCGTCCGCAAATGCCTGGCAATAAACTCCTTCACCTGTTAGTCTGTGTAGCAACGAATCGAGGATAAGGTTCCAAAAAGTGGGTCCACCTACGGACCCTTGAACACAGCCCTTATTTGTCCCCTTTTCGCTGCTGGCTCCGGCGAAGTTGACTTTGACTCTCCGTTCGCTGAGGTAGGAGTTTATCATGGCATAGAGGTTTTTCGGACACTTCCTGGCTATTAGTTGATGTTTCAGGGCCGGCCACCAGGCGTTGTCAAAGGCGCCCTCTATGTCTAGTGACACCAGAACGACTATCTTTTTTTCATCCATCTCTGTTTTTATGCGGTTGACCAGATCATACAGTGCGTCTTCCGTTCCGCGTTGAGGCAGAAATCCATACTGGTTTTTGTGAAGAGTTGGAAGGATGTGCCATTGGACTCTGCCTATCATCAGTTTCTCAACTATTTTTCCAAACACAGACAGAAGTCCAATTGGTCTGTAGGACTTAGGATTAGTGTAATCATCTTTGCCTGGTTTTCGGAGAACTATAACATGCGCAGATTTCCATTGCTTTGGAAAGTATGCCCGCTCTAAGCATGAGTTCGCTATGGCAAGAAACACCTCCCGTCGACAATAAATAGCTTCTGCGCAGATATCAGCTGTCAGACCGTCGGCGCCGGGGGCTTTTTTAGGATTGATCTCATTGAGAATCAAATCCAGTTCTGCCTGTGTAAAGTGAGGGTCGCTTTCCGACAGCTCCTCCATCTCACCTAGACATCTTCCATCCGTTAGTGCACGAAGGTCAGCATGACCGGGATCATCCGTGGTGGTAGTGTCATCAGGGTAAAAAGTTTTAGCCAACAATTCCGCTGACTTGTCCGGGTTCAGTGTTTGACCCTCAGAATTTCTAAGCAGGGTGTTTTCTCTACATTTTGTTGTTTTCCTGATGACCCTGTATATCCCGTCCCACATGCTTTCCCTTTTTTGAGTCGAGCAGAACTCCTTCCAACTCTTCGTTTGTTCTTCATCGGCTTTTGACGTGTATGTTTCTTTTGCTCGCAAGTATTCCTCAATGACGAACTGTTTGCGAGAGGGAGCTGCGTTCCTTATCCTCCTTTTTCTTCGAAGCACGTCAGTTTTGAGATCCTCTAAAGAGCTCGTCCACCACGGGGGTTTTGATTTCCCTTTCCTCGGCTTATTTTTGGGTAGGGTGGCATCGCATACCTCCGTGATAGCATTTATGTAGGTCGTAATCATGGTTTCCAGCTCTTCAGATGACTGAACACTCATGATACTTTCTGGAGTTATTTGTTTCTTCTCTAGAGAATCTCGCAGGTGTGATCTAAATTTTGTCCAGTTTGCGTTTTTGGTGTTGTAGACTCTTGTTGTTATGGGCTTTGGGGGTTCCAGTGCGTTTTCCAGCTGCAAGTCAAACGTTATGGCATTGTGGTCAGAGGTTGTAAGGCCTCTATCTACCATCCAGTTTTGAACTTTTGCTAGCAAAGATGTACTGCAGGCTGTAACGTCCACTATGCTTGTGAAAAGTCGGTCCCCTCTGAGTGCTTCGAAAGTTGGTGTGTCCCCTGTGTTGAGAATGTGGAGGTCCATTTCGTTTAGGAACGAATTATAATCTGCTCCCCTCTGGTTCTCCGAGGCGCTGCCCCACCACGGGCTCCAGGCGTTCACGTCTCCAGCTACGATGATATTTTTTGTGGTCAGTTTAGGTATGGACTCCTTTAAGCGGATTAAATTGAGTTGTATGTCTTGGTCCCCCTCAAGGTAAACCGATATCACTCCAAGCCGCAGGCTACCTGAGACCAACAGTATTGCTACTTCAGTTTCTGTTACCAGCTGAGGATCATGTATAGTCCTCAACTGGTCTGAGAAGACGATTACGGCCGCTTTTACTGGCTTTTGTCGATTTATAGTACACTGAATTATTCTTGTGCCAGGGTATTCTTGCATTTCACCAGTGTTCCCTACGTAAGGTTCCTGAACCAGTGCTACAGATATACTTTTTTCTCCGCAACTTGTAGCAATTCTATGGTGGCCAGCCTGGAGCGATGTAGGTTTGCTTGGATGATACGCATTCTACCGTTGTTCACCTTTGAGGGGGTTGCGTCCTGATTCGTCTGGTCAACTTTAGCAGTATGATATGCGGGAGCGTGCTATAGCATCCCATTTTTGACGTTCTCGACAGACTTCGCTGAAGGCATTATGCGTTGTCTCCGGCCCAACTCCCTGCGCCCTCAAGCAATTCCTGCACGTCGGCGGTTTGTTCGAAAGCCTATTTGGGCATTTCTCCCAAGTATGTGGGTCTCCGCAGTGGCTACAGAGATGTTCTTTAGCCTGGCAAACGGCTTTTGTGTGACCGTATTCTAGGCATTTGTTGCATTGGACCAGTGGGGATTGGTCGAACACTGGTCTCCTCTGCAATCCGACATAAATTTTACCGGCCTCCAGGAATCGCTTGTGAGTACCCGGTGACAATTCCAATACGGGGTGACACTCATGTGGGTTTCGTGCCTTTTTTCTGTACTTCACCCTTATGATGTTGTCTTGCATACTGACGTCACCCAGAAGATGTTTGTTTTGGGCAAGTATGAGTTCTACTAGCTCTGCGTCAGTATGGTAGGACAGCACATCCGCTATTCTGAGCAGTGGGTTACTTGCTTTGGCAACTTCCACTTTGAGGTCGTCCTTTTTTTGAACCTGGCTTTGGACCAACTTCATGTCCTCTTTGGTGCTACAGCTGATGACTATCTTTTGGTTCTTAGCCTTTCTTACCTTTTCCACTTTTGCTCCGGTTTTTTTACAGTCCAAAGCAACCCTTATCTTTTCAATTACATTGTCCCCTGTGTTTTTGGGGTCGGTTGAACTGATTATAAGGGTGTGGTTTGGTCTGTGGACAGGTGGTTTGGATGCCACCTGCGCATACGTAGGTTGACGGATTTGTTTGACAATGTCTGCCAATGCCATTTCCGTACATACGCTGTGTGCAGGTGGGGGAGGCGTTCGCTCTTTGAGCTGCCTCATTGTCCGCAGTTCTGACGATACTGCATCCAGGCGCTCGGTGATAGGCTGAAGATTTTGTTCTAATTGAGGAGCTTGTGCCGGTAGTATGGAGGCATCCTTGATGTGATCCGCTATGATGTTCATAGTTTTTTTAAGTTCGACTATGTCCTCCTCAATTTTTTGCTGGCTTTGGTTTGTTATTTCTGCTGGAACATTTTGCTCACGAGAACCTAACTTATCATTAATCTCTTGGCTTACTATCTGGAGGGTGGTGGTATTTTCTATGGCCTTGTGTTGCCATCTGCGCAGTTCGTCTAGTTGCTGTGACAATGTTTGTACTGTCGTAAGCAACTTAGCCTGTTTTTCTTCAAGAGATTTGAGGTCTGATTGAGATTTCTGTGGCGATTTGTGACTTAGGTTTAGTTTCGTCACCGTTGCATTAATCTCTTTTGTTGTTCTTTCGATGTCTTCTATCCTCTTGTACGGTTCCATTGTCTCATAGCCCAGCCAAGCACGGATAGCCTTTATTTCTTTGAGGCTCACTGTTAAATCGTTTCGGGCCAATGCTATTTCTGAGGTCAGTTCTTTTGTTACCTCAGCAATTTTTTTGTTGTGGGCCCTCTCGATTACAATAATTTCCCGTGCATGACGAGACCTTTCTTTCTCCAGGTTTAGCATATGTCGTGACCTGGAATCTGAAAGAGCGAGACAAGTTTCGTAAAGGGACTGAAGACACTCTATTGCCGTTAGTTTAAATTCTCGCTTCATGTTCCCGGCAGATTCCAGCGCTGTTTTGCCCCGCTGCAGCTGTTCGTTGGCATATTTGTTAGCCAGGTCCATGGTAATGCCCGAGCGTTGTCTGTCTGTGGTTAGCATGCTCTTTCTTCCTTGCAAGTCTGACGCATCCTGAGATCCGATTTCCCAGGCTTCGTCGTCTGAAAGGATGTCTGCCTGTTCCCAGATTTCTACTTTTTTTATTGCTTCTGCAGCTTGGCTGGAAGGTGAGCGAGTCGTAGATCCGTCGTTCATGGATGACGTCCCTGCCATGGCCATCAAATGGTTTGGCGTACGCGTCAGTGACGCACACCCGGACCGCGGAATGCTCGTCACTGTTTTTTTTACAGGAGATGGTGATGTGATTGTGATGGCGGCTGAGCGTTTACCGCGTGTGCTGCTAGTGGTAGACATTTTTAGTATTTGTTTAAAATATAAAAAAGAGGGGGAAATGTGTATGCAGTCCAGTATAACAGAATATTTACTTTGTTACAATGTTGTTTGTTAGTATTTTATAGATTTATGTTAGTTTATTTTCTAGGGATTATTGTTAGTATTGTTAATCTATGAAGTATGTTACTACTCTCCGACTGGTCCGCTGATGTCCTGCAGTGGTCGGGGTGTGGTGATGTAGCGCGCACGGCCCGACGTGTGTAGAACCACTGGTGTGATTGGTTCTGATGTTCCGTTCGTTGAGTGTGAAGTCCGCTCCTCCTCGCACGGGGCCAAACAGATGTTGCCTTTCCCAATTGTTGACGACCAGTTTTTACGGTCTATGTCAATGGGTCGGATATTTAGCCCTTAGCACCGCAGTTCTTGTGTGCAATGGAATTTGTTGTGTCAGCAGTTTTACAGTAGTCAATTGTTATCGCCTTTGATTAATATGTTGATACATACGAACGTGCTGACGGCGCGTGCCTGAATGAAGGTCACGTTCGTGCGTTTGATGATGCGGCGATTTGTAATAATTGTTGATATTATTACCGAAACATATGGTATTTGTTTTGATGTTTGTTTAGGGACAGAGAGTCTCTTTGCCCTTAGTAGTGCCTGCAGGTTGTGATGCGGCTATACCAATGTTCAGTTTCGCCGGAACGTACATTACAACGTACATACACGCCGGATCATACATTTGGTTTAAGTTTACTTTCACGGTCGGCACGAAGCGACAGTTCCTTTTATTTACAAACAGCCAAAGACTTGCACTAAACCAGTTAGCAGGAAATTAGATTACGTAAAGCGGTTTTCTAAAAGAGTCCCACTAGTCCTGAGACGTAGTAGTTTGCATGATATGTCAGAATATCTGTGTAATAGTATAATATCGTGGGCCGTTGTTGTGTACGGTGAGTTAATGATGTAGCCGTATGTTCGCCGGAGGTACTAATAATATCTCATTTGTTTTCATCCGCTTAGACTATGCCGAGCCGTGGCCAACAGAACCAGTGGCGCGTCCATGTAAACGAGTTGCATGGATCCTACGTACGGTAAATAATATTTTCCGAAAAACAGGATTGTAAAGAGGTTTGTTACGAGGTTATTTTCAGTTCCTTATTTAATCCCTCCATGGACAATACTGTCAGCTGATTCTGAAAGTAAGACTAAATGTTAATGGGAACTAACTCCTTTAGTGGGAAGAAACCTCAGTTAGAATATTGTGTTTTTTTTTAATATTAATACTTGTCCACCGAAATCATAGAAAACATTTAAAATAGTATTTACATTATTTAATTGGTTTACGTAAGTCAATAAACGTTTTCGACTCAAATCTTTTAGAGATGTCGTAATAAAAACAATTTTAGTAATTTGCCAATTAAAGTAATAGCAAATTGTCATAGATTTTGTTGAAAAGTGGCTATAACCTTATATAATACAAATCGTTCGATAATGTCCGGTGAAGTTTTTATAAAGTAAGCTAGCCATAGTTTAGTGTATAAATAAGAATATCTTCATTCATTCTATTCACCCTGAATATAAGTTCACAACAACATCATCGCAAAGGTACTAAGCGATTTATAAGTGTAAATACACTATTACTAATGGTACATATTTATTGCTGTAAACAGATGCCAAGATTCCCAGCGGAGTTTGTGGCATTTTCAGGCTGCATATTATATGATTCGCACTAATGCTGCGTCTGCATGTGTGTTCGTTACAATGCCCTGGGGGGTTTGAACTTGGGTTACTTCAGCCGTCTAACTGCCATACACTGTCACATTTACAAATACACCCGAGGAACTTGCAGTCAATGGCATTGTCTGACGGTAAACTGTCTGGATTATTGAGATCTAATTTGACTACTAACAACGTGCTTTTACCAAGTAATTACATGTCCAAAAATACGACGTCTAAAGCAGTTCTTCTCATGGAACTGGCTAACTGACCATTTTGTTGGCCGATTGATCGTAAGCGCTGTGAGGTCGAAGTGAACTAATAATAAACACGATAATTGGTAAAAAGTGGGTGTCACTAAAGTATTTAAAGTAATAGAAAAATCCCTATGTACCTCACTTTGCGTTATGGTAACAAATCCTTATTAGAAGCATATTTCTTGACATGTACCTATATTGCATTTTGTTTCCAAGCGATAAATTTTTGTGAATATTGAAAAGTAGTTGTAAACAATTCCATCAATGTAGGTGGCACCAGTGAGCAATGTGGGGAGGGGGCAGATATTGCGACAAATTGTAAAGACCGAAAGATTTATAATGTTTGTCGTATTATTCCTGTTTATTGCATGTTTTTCCAACGAGTTTCAAACTTATTCTTCTGTTCACGAGGTAAACAGATCATGGACTGTATAGCTATACCTAGAAATATTATCTCTACTTTTAATATTACTTTGAAAAACCTTATTCAAAAATACAATTACAATTCTCTCGTACTGCAAACTCTGTACAAAAAGAAATCATTGATGAAACTAATAACTAAACCCGAGATATCGATTACAAAAAGTGCAGAACGACAGCTCAGGCGTCCGAGACATACGAGAATATCCGCGGCTGTACATGTCCTGGATTTCACTAAGCCACTGTGAGCCGCTTTACGGCCAACAAGAAGCTTGTGGATTTCAATTCTCTTTGTCAAGTGGACTGAGACGTCGGGAATGCGTTTAGACACAAGAGTGCTTACGGCGGCCGATATCTTCAACTACGCTCAAGTCAGCGTACAGACTAAAGTTTGCGACAACTTTTGCCGGTTACACATAGTATTTGCTCTTTATTTACTAATGCAGCTACAGAGCACCGATTGAATATGAAGAGTCACTCCGCATTAAGAGAAACTAAGTGAAAGCGTGTTATTGCTAGAAATCGTCGAAACATGATACCTAGTTAAAAATAGATTTTTGTACGCGATGTTTCAGTTTCTCGTTGCAGCGAGATAATTGCTGATGTTGCAGCATCGTAACAGATTTGTAGCCGTGTGTGTAGCAAGCAGTCTGTTCCTGGTGTAACTGCAGCGACGCACTCCACCCGCAGTCGGCGAAGGCGTGTGTAATGGTTCATTGTTTTTGCCGTAAGTGGCCTGAGATTACACAAATTGATGCTTGTGTGTTTGAAGTGAAAGGAAGTGTTCTGTTCTAGATAATGGGCTCGCTTGTTTTGTTTTTAACAATGAATCGTTTTCTGATAGCTGCCTTCTGGTCTCATATTGTTCTCCATATCGACCTTGTGCGGTTACGATGCAAATATTTTGAACTGATGCTTGACCAGAAACGTAAATATTGCAACAGTTAATAATTACAAATGTACACAATGCAATACATGTAATACGAGTAAAATGTAAGGCCACGTGATGTGACGGTAATTCCACCGAGAGGTTCTAATGAATTCACTTAACACCAGTCAAATTATAAGTTATTATGTTTACGATTACTTCACCGGTGGTTCGTCACCACATGAATTAATTACTGTCACGGTCTGCGATTACACCGGTCGCTATTTTTAGAAACACATTTTTGTATTCGCAATGCAAACGTGAAGAATCCTTGTGGAATAGGTATTACACGCGTCATCTGTGATGTGCAACCAATCGTATTCCCGCTGATAGGATGTCAATCTACTTTACTGGAGAGGTACGCTCGGGAGTGCGCGACAGCCTACCGCTAGCGTGGTGGCCGCATCTATCGGAAATCACACCTTAGTCGCATTACCATGTGCACTCTTAGATCGGATTTGTCGGCGGATCAGTCGGGAGCGCCGAGCGCGGCTAGCATTCGGTTGCTCGTAGAGTGGTTGTAAAACGAGTCTAGCGCTTTTGTCGCGTCTAGACGGCGCGCGGCGGCGGGTCTCTATCGGCTGCCGTAAAATTATGTGACGTGGGCGGGCAACGTACCGTCCTAGGATATCCGGCTCAATTCGATCTTTATTCGGTTATTTCATTTATCACAGACCTTTCCAACTTTACGACAGTTCGACAAGGCTTAAGTAACTGTACACAAAACTTTAGCTTTTATCCATTTTGTGTTGAATCGATGTTTGTTGTTGATGCTATATCTGACTGAATAGTTTCACTTACTGCTCAAATACAATTTATATTTCAGAATTGAAATGTTACGACATTTATAAAAAGATTTGAAAGCAATGAATATCCATTTCAACGAATCTTAAAATATCATACTATGATATGAAATAAGTCTCGTAAAAGTAGTTTCTCTTAGCTTTACAGCGGAGTTGATAGATTTTTTATTGAATGCTCGTAACTTCTAACAAAAACGGTTGCGGTTTTTGTAGGAAAATAAAATTATTGACGAGATAGAATAAACCAATTTTATGTCATTTTACCGATTTTTATATTAGATCTAGATGAAATCGTGATTCACACACCCCGGCTTGTGAGGTCGAGTACACACTGCACTGAATGGGCCGCTGTGCGCTGCGGCTCACCGGCCCACAGAGCACCCCTGCTGATCAGCCGCACACTACAATTTCCTCGCGCCACCTGACAATCTGAATAGACCGTAACACCGCCAATTACGTGGAAATCTTTCCCATGAGCACGGCGACCTGCGGCTATTTACGTATATTTTCTAGTTTCTGCGAAAAAGGCTTCTTAGACAATTTTAAATCATATTTCGCAGGAAGGAATGAAGGCGAAGTAGCATGTTAAGGGGTCAATGTACGCATCTCTACGAATATTTTGGAGCGAGTGGTAAATTTTTTGTTACCCACTTTTCTCCCCTGTTCAGGAAAAACATTTCATTTTCACTGCTTACCCACCCCATAAAGTCATACCCCGTGTGCCATAAGTGTACCTTTTTGTTTATACCTAGTTACGCAGGTACGTAACTGCAGAGGCATGTATAATATAATGCAGTATTTTCTGGTACTGATTATATCTTATTGCATCACATAAGCATCGTGAAAAGGATTGTTCCACAATAGGTCGTGCGAGATAACCTCTACTTAACTATAAGTTAACTGGAGTAAATGCAACCACGAGCAACAAAGAAATCTAGATCAAATGGACAATGCGTTGTTTACGAAACTCGTTAGTAATTTGAGGTGTTAGCAACTTTTCCCTGTGGTGAGAGTCGTGCTAAGTGGCGAAACTGCAGGCTTCACAATGGAACAAACGTTTGCCACTGGAACATGGGGCGGCCGCTGCGCGAGCGCATATCTGTCGCGGGTCATCGCGCCGCAACCTTTCACTAACGCCTGCAGAGCGGCCGGCGCGACCTGACAGCTCGCACGAACGATATCTCAAGCTGTTCAATCAGATCTTCTCACGAACCAATACGTGATCGGAACCAAATTTCTATTTCGAAATTGAATATTTTTTGTAATGACATCTCACTTTTCTTAACAAATATAAAACATCGTGACATAAATAAGATAATCTGCAACAACATTATGGAAATTATTCGCTTTAAATAGGATCAACAAAAACAAAAGGCTTCTCAGTTACACGGCGCTTCTGTCGCTTTATTATTGTACGAAGTAAATGTCAGACTCCGCGGCGACAACGCGACGGGGAAGATAGTGATATCATTGTACTAAAATTGTATAAATTATATTAAACAGAATAGAATTAGCCTTGTTATTATAAAAACCCAGAACGTTTTGTGTTCTATGGATATAGGTACCTACGAGTAGATGTACCGCAACAATGGCGTTCACGCTTGATCTAAAATTAAGTTGCAGGCACGTGATATGCGGAAGGAAAATATTGATCCATTCGTGTCTGATGTGGAACTAAGCTGAGAACAGGTGACTAGTATCTTCATGTAGATTATTTTATTAACAAACATTTGATACTTAAGAAATCTAATCAGAATTACAACTTTTAATTATCCATGTCTATTAAGAATATTATGTAGGTAACTATTAAATTTCATACAATTAGAAAATTTTTAGGAGCAGCAATGATTTAAGGGATGGTCCCATACAGCAAAACAAACAATCGTTGGGTATACTTTCAATCACAAGCTAAAAGTTTTATTCACATAACTCGTGGCATACGTATTCATTATCTAGTTGTCACGCATACGATCACAGTGCAAATTATTACGCGTTGTTACCGTGCCCGCGAGGTTGGTTGGCGGGTGGGCGCCTTTATTACTGTGAGTTTGTGATGACGTAGCGACACATCGTACACACTGTTACATGACGCAATAACCGATCTGACACCTGGTTATTAAAGTGGAAACGCACAGCGGTAAGGATTTGTGACGACTCGAAAGTAATATCGAGTAAGGAGTAAACATATCTATACTAATATTATAAAGAGGTAAAATTTGTAAGTTTGTATGTAGGTGGTAATCTCTGGAACTAATGATCCAATCCTAAATTTTTTTCACTGGTAGAAAGCTACATTATCCCTGAGTGCTATAGGCTATAAATTATTTTTATAACATGTATATTAACCGAGCAATCACAACTTTTGTCTAGCAAGTCGGACAGAAATAGCTCATAAAACAGAATAATATGCATGCGCTGCCTAAACAGTTTCTTAAAATTGTAAACAATGTATGGCAATCTGGTTTGTCTTAATGATTTCTACAAAAAAGTCCGCGACACCATATTTCTATCTTTTATACGTCTCAAGTGTTTAACGTTTTTTTTCGGATTACTTACTTTGGTTGATTATTTTGCTTAAATATTTAAATTAATTATTCATTATCAAAATAAATTATTTCAGTATCACAAGGATATCATATAGATAAGATTTGCCACAGTTTATAATATGTCAATAGGTCATATAGTTTCGGAGATAATGTACAATTATTAAAATGCAAAATGCCGCTAGCAGAATTAACACGCTTTGTGCGGACGTTTTATCTATTCACCCATAGATGGCGTTCTGCAAATACGTAATTTTTCTGAATCGCGGTGTTAAGATTTTCCACGGATTGATGACCCTCTCGAATTATTATGCCCAAGTTGTCGTTAGTTGGTGTTCAAATGTAATTGTCAGTCTGTTGTTGTTGTTTGTTGGTTTCGGTCGTTTCGTTTGGTTGTTCGTTGATTGGTTCTCTGAATTGTAAAAAAACGGAAACTCAATTACGTTTATTTCTGTGTACGTTTAGTATGTTCGTACTTCGAAATAATCGGTAAATATTGTAATTTCTTTACGATTGTTTAGTATAATTAAAGCGGTGGTCGAGTCGCTCTTTGTTCATATTTTTTTCAAGTCTGAAAAGGTAATCGCAACTGTCCCGGCAGACATCACAGACAAGAGCAGCTTGAGTACGCCGTACGGAAGAATCTGTCTCAGAAAATGAGCAGCGCCTCCCGAGAAATAGAGAACATATTTCGCAAGCACGCGTCAGAGAATCAAGCTCCGAGCGCTCAAAGCGGCTCGCTAGCCAAAATGTGAGAGCTTCGCGAGCCCGTGCTCAAGAAACTAGCGCTGAACGTGCGCAACGTCTCGCTGATTTAAGGCAGCATGTCTCTGAAACGAGGCTTAGGGAGACTAGCGCTCAGCGCTCGCAGTGTCTAGCAACAGAAAGACAGCGAGCAGCTACAGTCAGAGCACTAACAGCTACAATAGCGCCGAGTGTGATCTTATGTTAAAACAAGAAATTTTCCGCGGACGAAGTCGCGGGCAGAAGCTAGTACTTACTATAATGGTACCTAGTTGGATAATTTTAGTAGGACCACGAAAATCTAGAGGGAATTATGGATTAATCTTTTTAGTCAAAGGCCTAACGACGAGAAAATCTCTCATTTTCACGAATGTAATACCTATAACGCTTTATACCATAATGTTAAGTTGTATTTTTTATCTTTCATCAATAGGCCGAGCTGCAATATTTCAAAGACTCTAAAAAGATTACGTCTTGTCTCAACGTGTTTTAACGTGTATTTAATACATTTATGTCATTTTATTTTATTTCATTACCTAATGGTGTATTTTCCTTTACCTACAATTTTATTTTAAAATTGTTCCTCTTTTTTTTTCATGGTCGTGACACTCAAATTCTGCTACCACATTCGATTTCAGATAATTTATAACCTGACTATTAAAACTTACGTATATAAAAAAACGAATTAAATCTACCAGCTTTACTTCACCTATAAGTAAAAAAGATTTACGATTTACTTTTACGTCGCTATTCAAGCCAATGCTCGTAAAATCGTATACATTTCATGCTTACTGCAATTCTATCAAATGCAAATGGCAGAAGCCAATTAATTTTTCAAGCCACACTTTAATTATAAATAATTCAAACTGGAAGGTGCCATGTCGTGAAGCATAATGTTTCGGTATCATTATTTATTTTTGTTTCTTATTGGGTTTAATTTGGTAAGTATCTAATTAAAATATGTTAATGTCAACCCAAAAATCTTTATAGTTTCGACTTGTTGTAATAGATTTGTTAATCGGCATTATCAAATCAAAAATTGTAAGACTCCGAATACATTCAACTGATCAATTTTGCTGCACTGATGGATAAACTAGGCTCTTCAAATTCCGTTGCGAGAGACACTCGGGGCTTCAAGCTACGCTTCGGCCACCGCAAGTGAGGGTCTGCGGACGGCGAGCAAGAAGTCGTCGTCGCCCGCCAGACCCGGGCGTACGGCGTATGTTTAATATTTTTATGAGAGCGACATATTTATAATATTATGATTATGATTGGACCCTCTTTAATAAAAAAATTAAACAATTTAGAATACAGGGTGACTTTGAATTCGACGTATTCCTCTCGGGAGGTGATAATATAACTAATTTCCTACAAAATTAGCCCTGAGGTCCTTGGGCGGAAACTAGTTTCTGAAGATATTCAACATTTTTGGTTTTGGCCGAATTGATTACAAAAACATCAATAAATCAAAAAATCTGGTTGGATTTTAGTAGTTTTAGCAGTTGCTAATACATCAGTTATCATTTATAAATACTAATAATGGCACAAATATCATTCATAGCAAGTAATTTCCTATCAAATTTTGTTTTGTGTCACTAATGGTCGATAGAAAACTGATTTATTTAAAAAAAAATATTGACACTAAGCGTACAAACTATTAGAAAAACTTCCTTGGTTTAGTAGCTACCCAGAAACATAAAATTATTTACAACATCTAATAAATGAATTAATGATGATAAGTAGAGTGTAAAGAGAAAAGGGCAACAAAAACATATTTATTTGCAAAAAATTGTTCAAATAACCTTTACGACGAATACATGCCCGAACACGCTTCCTTATTCTATGACCTCTTGTGAATATGCGTCTAATTTCGTCATTATTTTCAAATATGTTTTGGAGAAGAATTTCGATACACGGCCTATTCCGTCTGTATAAACAAGGGACTTTATGTAAAAATCAACCGGCGTTAGGTTCTGGTCATTGTGCATGCCATGTAGTCATGTAGAGGGACCGCCCGAACCGAGACATCCTACCATTGCCGCACAGTAGATCGATAGTGCTCTGATCAAACTATCACAATATCCATTATTAACACCAAAAAAGTCAACGAAAATCTAAAAAAGCAAAACCAACAGGATACGGTTTTGATTCAAATGTTTGGATAGGTATCATTAATAATGACTTGATTGGGCTCTACTTTTTACCCAATAATTTAAATGGTGAGAATTAAGATTAATTTTTAAGGAATGAGCTAGGATCATTGTTTTAAATTTGAATTTAGAAACAAGATTATGAGTTTATTCGAACACGACGATTGTTTAGTGCACTATCGATCTACTGTGCGGCAATGGTAGGATGTCTCGGTTCCCAAGTGTTATATTGACAGGGCGGTCCCTCTACATGACTACATGGCATGCACAGTAATCAGAACCTAACGCCGGTTGATTTTTACATAAAGTCCCTTGTTTATACAGACGGAATAGGCCGTGTATCGAAATTCTTCTCCAAAACATATTTGAAAATAATGACGAAATTAGACGCATATTCAGTCCAAGAGTGACCGTCATAGAGATAAGGAAGCGTGTTCGGGCATGTATTCGTCGTAGGGAAGGTTACTTTGAACAATTTTTTGCAAATAAAGATGTTTTTGAAATTGCCCTTTTCTCTTTACACTCTACTTATCATCAATTAATTCATTTATTTTTGAGAATGTTGTAAATAATTTTATGTTTCTGGGTAGCTACTAAACCAAGGAAGTTTTTCTAATAGTTTGTACGCTTAGTGTCATATATTTTTTTAAATAAATCCAGTTTTCTATCGACCAAATTAGTGACACAAAACAAAATTTGATAGGAAATTACTTGCTATTTTAAAACGAATGATATTTGTGCCATTATTAGTATTTATAAATGATAACTGATGTATTAGCAACTGATTAAAACTAAAACTACTAAAATCCAACCAGTATTTTTTGATTTATTGATGTTTTTGTAATCAATTCGGGATTTTTTTACCAAAACCAAAAATGTTGAATATCTCAGAAACTAGCCACTTTCCGCCCAAGGACCTCAGGGCTAATTTTGTAAGAAATTAGTTGTATTATCACCTCCCGAGAGGAATACGTCGAATTACAAGTCACCCTGTATATATAAAACAAATATTTGTTTAGGTTTACGTAGACTCCAAGTCCAAGGGTAAGTACTGATGATAAGCGCTAAAAGCTATGAAGTTTAGTTTTTCTTTTTTATGTGAAATATCTTAATACTAGCAATTTAATTTGATATAGGGAATAAAAATGATGAAACTTTGGAAAACAAAAAACGTCTCAGTGGTGTTATGGTGGTATCTGATGTGGATGGACTTCAAAACGAATCGCTAGTTAAGAAACATTTGAATGGCCCCAAAGCCAAATCTCTGCCTAATGAAGAATTTACTTCTGTAGAAGAAAAGAGAGAAGATAGACAGGATGATACTCCTGGAGAAAAGGACAGTAAGGACAATACTTCAAAGGAAAGAGAGGACAATGAGGTCAATTCTTCTGGAGGAAAGGACAATGAGGTCAATTCTCCTGGAGGAAAGGACAATGAGGACAATTCTCCTGGAGGAAAGGACAATAAGGACAATTCTCCTGGAGGAAAGGACAACGAGGACAATTCTCCTGGAGGAAAGGACAATGAGGACAACACTCTCGACAAAAAAGACAGTAAGCATCGTCCAAACATATTAATTTTGATTTGTGGTCGAAATTAGTAACCACCATAATATACAATCTTAGACTGATCTAGCTAAGGCTTAATATTATGAAAAAAAAGTAGTACTTCATTATGTACAAATATCGATTTGAGATCGATTTTAGATTCAGGTCAGATATGTCTGTTAAAGAGGTTGGTGTGTATAAACTCTTTTAAATAAAAGTAAATACTACAAAGACATTTAAAAAATATAGATTATTTTCCAATCTTTTCATCGGAAGTGTTAAAATTAGTCATTAAAAATTACTTTAATTATATTGCAGATCTTATCAGGCCATTGAAGGAAGGTAAAGCATAAAAAGTTATACGTAATTGCATTTAGCCGTTATTAAAATTAAATTGTTAGGTTTAAAAATAACAATATTGTTGATGAGCAGGTGACTTCTTTACTGCAAAAGAATTGTTGCCGGTCACTGAAATGTTGCTGAGCAAAGGTTTGTACTTAACGTTACATTATTTCATTACGCAATAAATTGAATGCAATTTCAGAGTACTTAAACCAAACTCATACTAAGGGTACAGAATTTAATTAAATATTATTTCAGCTGTTTAATTTTGTTTTTCTTATATACTTATTATGTACAGTGTTACTGTGAGCTATTTATATGCTATAATAACTATTTATTTTCCAGTGGAAAATCCAGGAGGTAAGATTCGTTAGTATTTGAAATCGATAGAAAATATTTTAAGAGTGTATATTGTACAAAGTATACGTAGATATATTGTTGGAGGCTTCCGACATACTAATAATTTAATTTTTCATTATAAATAAAACAGTTATTTTATCTTACTTTAGAAGGTAATGGAATTGTAACTTCATCAAAATCTCCCGAAGAACTAGCGGAAAAGATCTTTGCAGGATTCTGTATGTATTTTTTTATTTATTTTCATAACATCCTTTAAACAACGTTGGTATTCCATTAAAATAAAACTTATTAACTTTTTGCAGTTCTAACAACGAAAATTATTACCATTTTGGTTGGTAAGATATAATTTTTTGGTTCCTGTAATCTTAATATTTTCTCTACGTATTTAGGATTAGATGCTATGAAGAATTCACAAAATTGAGGTCAGAGCCGCGGGTATCCATAGGATACAGTAAGTGGAAGACTGATACGAGCTGATTACCATCTGCTATCCAGAGACAAGGGTCACTATTCCTTGACTGCTCGACCAGTTACCCAGTGATTCACATACACGGATCGCTCTTGTCGAGAAAGTCAACATCTTGATGCGGCCATTGAGCTAACTGCTCGGACTAGTTAATAAGACCAATTTCAATGTTAATGAAAAGTTACGTGCAACGAAGAGCGTGGTTCAGGGGGTGGGGGCACGACACCTGTCGCTCAAACTGTATGTACGTACGTACGTAAGAGTCTGACACTCCCTCTTTCTCACCCAAAAAGGGAGAAGTCAAATAAGGCTTAAAAATCTTTGGAGGGTGAGAGTAGCCGCAATATTTAGCATGTGAATGATGTGTAAATAAAGTAGTCAACGTTTAATTATTTTTCATTTGCAGATGACGACATCAAAGGTTTAGATGCACTTCAAGCTCTAGCATTAGACAAAACAGGTAATGGTTTGTTATTAAACAGTTTTATTTAGCTAGACTCGTTTGTTTGGGTCAAACTTAGTTATCAACGTGAGATGATTAACAGAATTAAATTACCTACCTAACATTTCAGCTGTGCAAAATAGGAGGCGAGCAACTCCAGTATATACAAAAAAATATGGAGGTAATAACTGTTTTTTAATAGTACATATACAATGTGATAGGCGTGGGACTTCTAACCCGTTAAGGCTGAGTACTACATCTAATTTTATCGACAAAAAAAATAATATGGAGGGTTGAACCCCTAATTGAAAATATTGAAAAATAGTGATTTTTTCGGTAAAAATAATTCACAAATGATTTTTTTTCTCACCAAAACATTATCAAACATATGAAAAAAGTAATGAATTAGTTAGCCAAGGTTATTAGCTACCGTTAATTTTTTTTGTTTCTACGACGCATACAACCTATGATATTAAAAAAAGTAAAAAAAATATTAAAATAGCCATAACTTTTTGTGGGGAATGGTGGATTCGACCACTTCGACCCCCGACTTTTGTCGATTAAATTAGGTGTAGAACTCAGCCTTAACGGGTTAGAAGTCTCGCCCCTATCACATTGTATATACTGATCAAACGAGCCGACAATTATTTTATCGAAATAGATATCCTCAATTGTAAAATAACTTATTGAATGTAACTAATTTTAATAATTTAGTTGATTCTCCTTTAGGGAAAGGACGTAAATCTAAGAATAATAAAAAGAATAAACGCAACCGCGAATCAAATACAGGTAAGTAGCAAATCGATAAATTTATATACAATGGACATGTAACTGAATAATGGAATTGAACTTTTGAATGGGCCGGCTCGACCAGAGTGATACCACGGCCTCTCAAAAATCGACATGAAATAAGGCTTGAGTTGTGTTTCGTTGTGTGAGTGAATGGTGTTCCCAATCTCCAATCCCCTTAAATTCCTACCCCCAAAAGGCCGACAACGCCTCTGGTGTTACGGATGTGGATGGACGGCGGCGATTGCTTACTATCAGGTGATCCGTCTGCTCATATACCGGCTTGTAGCATAAAAGAAAATAACTGTGTTTGTTCATTAACTGTGTTTATTTATCTTTGTACAAATCCTAGTTGATTAGTTGCAGTATATCTATGAGTCGTTGACGGTATTCATTGTTATGTATGTAATAATTATTTACTAACTTGTTTTAACATTCCTTTTTTTAGATGGCTTATCAATTTTAGACGAAGAAGTTGAAAAACTCAGTAAGTAGGGTTAATTAAATAACTAAAAGTAATTAATAAAGGTTTACAAAAAATAAAGATATTTTTTTTCGTTTCCAGTTGAAAGCCGCATTCTAAAAAAGCATCCACACAATATGTGTAAGCGACCGTATTGAACATAGTCTTATTACATTTTCTATAATACTTACTTTATTATATACACATGTTTTATGTAATGTATTTTTGGTGCATCAACCTGGTGCCGAATATTTTTTTTTTCTTCCTTTCTTACATTACATCAAATTTCAGATGAAAAAGAACACATTGAAACTCAGAACGAGTATTTCACTAGAATTTTTATGTATCAGAATGGTGAGTTTTTAAATATTTGTTTAGAGTTTAATAACAATCAAGCTGGTATTATAACATAATTTATTTTGAATATCGAATTGTCTTTTTCAGCGCAATCGTCGAGTCCTCAGTCAGCGTCAGCGGTAATAATTATACGTAAACTGTATAAATGGAGTAATTTTTACTGTTATACTACTCACGCGGGTGTCGTAGAGCCGATTAATTTTATAACACTAATAACCTATCTCAATCTAAGGGAACCATTAATATTATTATCAATTACCACCAGAAATGTGTTATGCTACGGTGCTGTAGTTGCGCTTGGCTTCCACCAATCATATACACATAGTTAAACACTGGTGGAAACGAAGTCACCTAAGTTACCTATGTTTTTTATGGAAAGATGCGTGTTGTGGGTGTGTGCTATGGATGCGTGCTATGGATGTGTGTAATGGATGACTTCCCTACTATCGATACATACCATACTCGAGCTGCGCATCTTCCTCGCACAGCTACTTTGCGGCGGCGAATTTTCATTGGACGTTTTGCTCACATCACTACATAGCTTAGTATCGCCGGAACTGTACTTGTTTCATGGTTTTGGCACACTCTCTTAAGCAGACAAGGTTTGAAGTCCAGTCGTGGACTGTCACGGTGTGTTTAAGAAAGTGTATTAAGTAACTGCAAACTAGAAATCAATTATGTTACATAAATTAGAAAAGTTAGTTTTTCACGATACATAAATAATTGTTTATATGAAAACTAAAACACGTTTTCACACAATTCGTGATTCAACTATTGTATAAACTCAAGTTTTGTACACGCAACAGTTCTTAATTAATTATTAATTCTAATAAATCAACGTATCTAATCATTTTATGTAGAAGTACCTACGTGTGGTAACTGCAATATTCTCATGTTCGAAAATAATAATAAAATAGATCTCTCTGGATTCTGTTACATGTGTGTGTGTTATTTAATTTGTTCGTCCATACGATTGTTGTACTACTTAATAATTTGTCGTTATTTTTCAGAAAAGTAATCTTATTAAAAAGGCGCTGGATCTCCACTTACACTTTCACTTTTACTTAAACTTCTTCAACAAATTAATTAAAATAAGTACGTATTGTGTGCTTACAAGTCTATAATTTTACGTTCAAAGTAGTTTTTGTATTAATTTTAAAGTCCATCTATTGTTCCAAACTAATTTCAAAAAGCGTTTGCATGTCTATTGATGTTCGTCAATTCATGACGAATAATAGTTGAACAAGTTGTAATTATATAATGTAATTTAGTTTTTATGAGTTACAAATGACTTTTTTAATAAAACTGATATAAATTTTAGACTAACCTTGAGGATGATGACGAACAGTACCGTCGGAAAAATGTTGAGGTAACAACAATTTTCTTAAGTAATGAGTCTTATTTCTTTAATTTTAAGTAGGTAAGCGTATTAACATAACATGCTAGATTAATTCATTTTACTGTAAAAAATTTAGTTAAGAAAAAACTATTACTTTTTTAATTCGTATATCATGAACAATGATAGGAATAAGTAGTGCTTTATAGCCTAAATTTTTAAGAACAGAGAAATGAAACGGAGTACTATATTTTTACCCGGACAACATTTTGTCCTAAGTGTCCTTAGTATTAAGTGTAATTACATTAAAAAATTATCTTCTTTGTTTTTACTATTATAAGGTAGTATTAGAATACAATAGGATCTAACTGTCCGTTTAATAGTTTTGTTGTTATTTAGTTTGAAATAAAATACATACAATTAAATATGTCAATTGCGTTTCAGGCCAACAAAACGTCTACTATCAATAAAGAAGAAAATAAGAGTATTCTGAAAGCACCTGTCTCTGCTACTACCATAAAAATAAATACTGGCCCAAAATAAATTATTCTTCTATTTAACTTTGCATTATTTTGCACCTGTAATCTCATCGGGACCTTTATGACACATTTTAGATAAAGAAAAAGCCGTAACATCGAGTAGATGACATTATATAAAAGTTATTGTAATGCGTTGTAACAAAATATAATTCAAAACAAAGTTTCAACTACATACATAGGCCCAACAGATTCGAAAATAAATAGCTGTGACATGCGGACGGACAGACAGACATGACGAATCTATAAAGGGTTTAGTTTTTGCCATTTGGCTACGGAATCCTAAGAAGTACCTAATTATTCTTTTATGTCCATAGGTACAGTAAGATATAAATAAAATAGTCTAACCTTTCACTAAGCACCAATTTTACCAAGAAGGTCACGTTTAAAAATAAATAAATGTTGATATAGCGTGCACAAAACGTAATGAACTTTAGCTCTACTGTAGAAGACTTGTCAAAAGTACATTGAACCGTCGGGACCCTAGAGGAGCTGGGGAACAAGGAAAGTTTTAACGATTTCTGAAGATCATCAGAAAGGAAAAATAAAAAAATTGGTAAATAGAAACATTTCTCTTGATAAGATGTATTGTTTTATTCGTCGTACGATTACGTAACTAGTAAGGAGTAAGGTCAATAAAGTGAAGGCCACACGCGCGGGCGTCCACGCTCTCCACGACCTGTGTAGCATTTCCCTCAGAAGTCGGACAAGGCCGAGCTACAAGAGACGTTCCAGATGTCCCGGAAACCAATGACATCCCTCACAACTTCCGTTTACGCTGCTCAATACTGCACCTTTATATTCCTCTATAGAAGCTTGGCTTTAAACGCCATGAGGTCAGATGATCACAACCCATCATTAACCGACGTTAGTTTGACAACAAGTAATTAACTCTTATTATTTATTAATTAACTCATTAATTCCGGTGATATTTTGTAAAAACATTATTGAATTATTCATACAAAACTTTTGAAAGACTTTAAATTAGGTAAAATAAACTTATGATGGGACTAGGTAGCTTTGAATCACAAATGAATGAGCCTTGCCTAATACACATTCGCGTAGTAAATTAGGGAATACGTTTAATTTGCGTCCGATATACATATAACGAGTTTATTACAACAAATAAGAAAGCGATTGTAGGCTACTTTGAATTTCAAATAAATCTATATTTCATTACCTAATGATATATTTTCGTTTACCTACAGTTTTATGTTATGTTAAATTGTAATAGTAGTCTTATTTTTTTGATGGTCATGACACTGAAATTGACTCTTATATATAAAAACCGAATTAAATCTACCAGCTTTACTTCACCTATAAGTAAAAAAGTTATCCTAGATTTACGATTTACTTTTACGTCGCTATTCAAGCCAATGCTCGTAAAATCGTATACATTTCATGCTTACTGCAATTCTATCAAATGCAAATGGCAGAAGCCAATTAATTTTTCAAGCCACACTTTAATTATAAATAATTCAAACTGGAAGGTGCCATGTCGTGAAGCATAATGTTGCGGTATCATTATTTATTTTTGTTTCTTATTGGGTTTAATTTGGTAAGTAACTAATTAAAATATGTTAATGTCAACCCAAAAATCTTTATAGTTTTGACCTGTTGTAATAGATTTGTTAATCGGCATTATCAAATCAAAAATTGTAAGACTCCGAATACATTCAACAATTCATCAATTTTGCTGCACTGATGGGTAAACTAGGCTCTTCAAATTCCGTTGCGAGAGACACTCGGGGACACAGGGTCTGCGGACGGCGAGCAAGTCGTCGTCGCCCGACCAGACCCGGGCGTACGGCGTATGTTTAATATTTCTATGAGAGCGACATATTTATAATACTATGATTATGATTGGACCCTCTTTAATAAAAAAATTAAACAATATTAGATATATATACAAAACAAATATTTGTTTAGGTTTACGTAGACTCCAAGTCCAAGGGTAAGTACTAATGGTAAGTGCTAAAAGCTATGAAGTTTAGTTTTTTTTATGTGAAATATCTTAATACGAGCAATTTAATTTGATATAGGGAATAAAAATGATGAAACTTTGGAAAACAAAAAACGTCTCAGTGGTGTTATGGTGGTGTCTGATGTGGATGGACTTCAAAACGAATCGCTGGTTAAGAAACATTTGAATGGCCCCAAAGCCAAATCTCTGCCTAATGAAGAATTTACTTCTGTAGAAGAAAAGAGAGAAGATAGACAGGATGATACTCCTGGAGAAAAGGACAGTAAGGACAATACTTCTAAAGGAGAGGACAATGAGGTCAATTCTTCTGGAGGAAAGGATAATGAGGACAATTCTCCTGGAGGAAAGGACAATGAGGACAATTCTTCTGAAGGAAAGGACAATGGGGACAATTCTCCTGGAGGAAAGGACAATGAGGACAACACTATCGACAAAAAAGACAGTAAGGATCGCACAAACATATTAATTTTGATTTATGCTCGAAATTAGTAACCATCGTGATAGAAAATCTTAGATTAATCTAGGCTACAAATATCGATTTGAGATCGATTTTCGATTCAGGTCAGATATAAATTTGGCTGTTAGAGAGGTTGGTGTATATAAAATTCTTTAAATAAAGGTAAATACTACAAAGACATTTAAAAAATATACATTCTAATCCAATCTTTTCATCTGAAGTTTTAAAATTAGTCATTAAAAATAACTTTAATTATATTGCAGATCTTATCAGGCCATTGAAGGAAGGTAAAGCATAAAAAGTTATACCTAATTGCATTTAGCCGTTATTAAAATTAAATTATTAGGTTTAAAAATAACAATATTGTTGATGACCAGGTGACTTCTTTACTGCAAAAGAATTGTTGCCGGTCACTGAAATGTTGCTGAGCAAAGGTTTGTACGTAACGTTACGTTATTTCATCTATACATACTATACATATAATAAAATCGTAGAAAAGTGCTGTCTGTACATTGAAAATAAAAATAAAAAAAATAGCAGGGGTTATTGTTATGTCGATGTCGAACCCAAAAATGTAATTAACTTTTTTTTTGTCTGTTTGTCTGTTTGTCTGTGCGCGCTAATCTCAGAAACGGCTGATCCGAGTTGGATGCGGTTTTCACGAATATATTGTGGTATGCTTAAATTTACATTTAGTGTTTGTTTCATGTCAATCGGTTCATAAATAAAAAAGTTATGTCAAATTAAAGAATCACGTCGAACACTATTCTATGCTTATACCATTAATCTCCGCAACTATTTGACGGATTTGGTTGAAATTTGGTACAGATATAGTTTAGAACCTTAGAAAGGACATAGGATATAATAAAAAATAAATTTATTCCGGACATACAGCGCCATATATTGTTCAATTCCGTACTTATAGTACGGAATTGAACAATGTCGGGCTGTTCCTATACTCCGTAGATTGATGGCGTTGATCGCGCAATGGTGTCATTACAATTGTTCAGTTCATGTTATTGGTTTTAATTCATCGAAAAAAAGTAAATAAATAGTAAAAAGGTATGAAAAAAATAATATCAATATAATTAAACTTTTAGTACAAAGAAAATGCCCGAACGGAGTATAAATAAATAATCCAAGTTGTCTTTATCCTCGATAGATGGCGTTGGGATAGAAATAGATCGCGCTATGGTTTCGTTACATTCATTTGGTTGGGTATCGGCCGAGCGCTTCGGTACTATCGTAGAAAAAGTGTATTATCTGTCGTATAATTATTTGTCTGTAGTGGTCCTGCTGTTTCGTATTTTCTAAATTGGTTTCGTTGTATTTGTCAATTAATAAAATTATTTGTTGAATTTTGCTGGATTTCTGGTTAAACTATTTAACGTAGGTTTAGTTTGATATCGATTATTAGTAGTTACTGTAGTTAGTTTTTTTAATAAAATTGTAAGTCTAATTTATAAATTAATTAGATTAGATTTAAGTCGTTTCCTTTAAATTATTTAGTTTAAGCTTGGTTATTATAGCATAGAGGATAGGTTGTAATATAATTTCTTTTTTAATTGTTATAAATTCGTAATTCGTAGCTTTCTTTAGTTTTAAGTTAGTTTTCATCTTAAGTTCGGTAAGATTATAATATTTCTTTAGTTTAAGTCCGTTTTTAAACTATTTTTTCAATGCCCTAAGTGAGTATACATCTATTAAATTCAAACGCAGAGCTCATTATGTTGATTTTTGAAGAGTTCCCTGGAATATCTTCCACATCTCATTTTTGAAGAGATCCCGCGAGATCGGGAACTATGTGGTTAAAACCAAAAAATTGCCGGAAGTCACTATTCCACGCGAACGAAGTCGCGGGCAAAAGCTAGTACATATAATAAAATCGTAGAAAAGTGCTGTCTGTACATTGAAAATAAAAATAAAAAAAATAGCAGGGGTTATTGTTATGTCGATGTCGAACCCAAAAATGTAATTAACTTTTTTTTTGTCTGTTTGTCTGTTTGTCTGTTTGTCGGTTTGTCTGTTTGTCTGTTTGTCTGTTTGTCTGTTCGTCTGTGCGCGCTAATCTCAGAAACGGCTGATCCGAGTTGGATGCGGTTTTCACGAATATATTGTGGGATGCTTAAATTTACATTTAGTGTTGGTTTCATGTCAATCGGTTCATAAATAAAAAAGTTATGTCAAATTAAAGAATCACGTCGAACATTCTATGCTTATACCATTAATCTCCGCAACTATTTGACGGATTTGGTTGAAATTTGGTACAGATATAGTTTAGAACCTTAGAAAGGACATAGGATAGTTTTTATTTCAAAAATCAAAAAATAAAATCTATACTTATAATAAATCTATAAAGAGGTCAATTCTGTACATGAAATATATTTCCAAAATAACTATCGGCGGGTGATTAGTGGTCGATACTGACCACTAATCACTGAAATTTACAGATTTTTTTTTGTCTGTCTGTCTGTCTGTATGTTCTTTATAGAAATAAAAACCACTCGACAGATTTCAACTACGATCAATAGGAGCAGAGCAGTAAAGGAAAATGTTGGGAAAACAGGAGAACTTACTCCATTTTTCAAGCTTCCGTCGCATGTGCAACCTTAATGGTTAAAGCTACACAGAAATAATGTAAGACAGAAATGTTCTCCTTAAAATTGTTTAAAAAATATTCCTCGACAGCAAATGTCTATCTCTTAGGGTTGACTCACAATAACACGTATAACTCCCGATAGCTTAGCAGTTCAGAGCTTTCTGATTATATTTGTCTACTCTTACGTTTATAACACTCTCATTCATTCATTCATTCATTCATTCATATTATAATAAATCTGTAGAAGGGTCAATTCTGTTCATTGAAAATATAGAAAAAATAAATAGCAGGGGGTGTTACTGGATCGATACCAAGCCCAAATATGTGATTAATTTTTTTTTTGTCTGTCTGTCTATATATGTTCAGGCATCACGTGAAAACTAACGGTTCGATTTCGATGAAACTTGGTATAATTATATCTTATTATCCTGGGCATAAAATAGGTTACTATTTATCCTGGAAAAATCCGTAGAAAAAAAAGCTTTATTTTTCAGTTTTATTCTGATCAACAGCAATAGCTCAATATTATTAATTATTATGGGATCTCCTTAATTATTATGGGCCTCGCCGTATTTGGGTCCAATAGATATTTCTAAGATGTCATTGTCAGAGTTACTCAAAATGGAGAAATAAAACTTCCACGCGAAGACCGACATCTGCGCGGACGGAGTCGCGGGCGGAAGCTAGTTACGCAATAAATTGAATGCAATTTCAAATGTCTTATGGTCAAACGTAATACAATAGGGTAGATGACTAATTTTTATTTTAATGTCCGTCTTGTAGATTTTTTTAAAATACTAGACACGTATTTTTTATTTTCTTACGGAAATAAATACTTTCGAAGATATATCGATTTGAAATATCGCGTGACGTCACTTTAGAGTACGTTTTATACTCTATAGTCACGTAGTTAGCTCCCACTCCTAAACTTTAATTTGTTTTATCTAAGTATTGTTATCTTATATGACAAAATAAAAAAATACGTGTCTAATATTTTTTCATTACCTAACTGATGGACTAATTAGATTTTTAATTTTCATACCCCGTCATCATCCCTATTGTATAGATTTATGGAAATCAGAAGACTGAACAGTACTCTTACTACAGAGACATTTAGAGATTACTTAAATTATTCCTTAGTTAACGATTTTGTATTGAAAATGATTGCTAAGGAGTGGGTTAAGTAACCATTAAATATCCCTAAGTACGGCGGTTAGTATGAGTGTGATCACAGTTTGCCTTATGTTTAAATTAATCGAAACGAGAGAGCATTCGGCTCCGGATTGGTTTATTCGAGCCGGCCAAACAGAGTACGTAAACCAAACTCATATTAAGAGTACAGAATTTAATTAAATATTATTTCAGCTGTTTAATGTTGTTTTTCTTATATAATTTTTATGTACAGTGTTACTGTGAGCTATTTATATACTATAATAACTATTTATTTTCCAGTGGAAAATCCAGGAGGTAAGATTCGTTAGTATTTGAAATCGATCGAAAAAAAATATTTTAAGAGTGTATATTGTACAAAGTATATGTAGATATATAAGTGTGGAGGCTTCCGACATACTAATAATATTATTTTTCATTATAAATAAAACAGTTTTTTTATCTTACTTTAGAAGGTAATGGAATTGTAACTTCATCAAAATCTCCCGAAGAACTGGCGGATAAGATCTTTGCAGGATTCTGTATGTATTTTTTTATTTATTTTCCAAACGTCCTTTAAACAACGTAGGTATTCCATTAAAATAAAACTTATTAACTTTTTGCAGTTCTAACAACAAAAATTATTGCACTTTTGGATGGTAAGATATAATCTTTTGGTTCCTATAATCTTAATATTCTCTCTACGTATTTAGGATTAGATGCTATGAAGAATTCATAAAATTGAGGTCAGAGCCGCGGGTATCCATAGGATACAGTAAGTGGAAGACTGATACGAGCTGATTACCATCTGCTATCCAGAGACAAGGGTCACCATACACGGACTGCTCGAGCAGTTACCCAGTGATTCACATACACGGATCGCTCTTGTCGAGAAAGTCAACATCTTGATGCGGCCATTGAGCTAACTGCTCGGACTAGTTAATAAGACCAATTTCAATGTTAATGAAAAGTTACGTGCAACGAAGAGCGTGGTTCAGGGGGTGAGGGCACGATACCTGCCGCTCAAACTGTATGTACGTACGTACGTACGTAAGGGTCTGACACTCCCTCTTTCTCACCCAAAAAGGGAGAAGTCAAATAAGGCCTAAAAATCTTTGGAGGGTGAGAGTAGCCGCAATATTTAGCATGTGAATGATGTGTAAATAAAGTAGTCAACGTTTAATTATTTTTCATTTGCAGATGACGACATCAAAGGTTTAGATGCACTTCAAGCTCTAGCATTAGACAAAACAGGTAATGGTTTGTTATTAAACAGTTTTATTTAGCTAGACTCGTTTGTTTGGGTTAAATTTAGTTATCAATGTGAGATGATTAACAGAATTAAATTACCTACCTAACGTTTCAGCTGCGCAAAATAGGAGGCGAGCAAGTCCAGTATATACAATGAATTATGGAGGTAATAACTGTTTTTTTAATAGTATAATATATACTGGGTGACTGGTGAGATACCTTCAATATTTGAGGACGTGATAGTATGCGAACATATATTATGAAATAAAATAACATAAAAATGAAATATTAAATAACTTCTTAGTAAACTTCGTACACAGAACACCGAGAGTCCAGTATTTATTTATTTAACTGCGGAATACTTGGACACCGCTCGGACGCACGGGTCGCGCAGCGCGCTATCAACACAGAATACATAGGTACCTACACTGTACAGCTGTTGCCTAACTACATCGAGACCTATTCAAATTTCACTTATTTTTAGAGACATTTCGATAAAAAATTAAGTACCTATTTTTTTATACCAAGTTAACGAGAATCGAGTACCGAGTACTCTCCATAAGTATTGAAGGTATCTCACCAGTCACCCAGTATACTGATCAAACGAGCTGACTTAACACTTGTACTGCTGGCATTTTTGGGATGAGAGATTGAGGTATTGGAGATTTTAGGGTCAAGGTGATAGAAGGATCATCCGTAGCTACTATATATGTAGATAACATTTGTGTTTAATTGTTCTGTGAACCTGTAAATTAAACGTTTTTATTAATTTAATTTAATTATCTTAGGAACTTTGTTTGATATCGAAGAAACGCCCCGGTCAAGCCAGTTTACATGTAAGTAAAACTAGTTACAAAAGCATAAAGTAAACCTTATAATATGTAACTTCCAACATGTCGAAAAGAAAATTATTGTTATCCAATAAGCAGCAACAATCTTGATCTTCTCAACTTTACAACAATGTGGACAAGCCAACCACGATTGAAGCGTTCCTGGATAACATAACACGCGTTATTCGTGGCCGTAATCCTCGAAATATGATGCAAAATTGAACCTTCCGAATGGACCATTTTAACGGAGCCGTGGACAACATTTACATGAAGATCTTCAAAAAGTTAATGGCAAAGGCCAATTTATCGATTCCGTTGTTTTTTTTTTTAATATATGTATGATGCATATTTGAGTATTTGTTCGGTTAAAAGTTATTTTCGTTTTCAGTATTGTTTAAGGAAAATTCTCCACGAAGAACTCTTTCGAAACCTGGCCTAAGAAGTAGAAACAGAAGTATTGTATTTATTTATTATTTATTATTACATTAGGACGACTGCCTCGTTGGCCGAATGGTTGCTAGTTCGACTGCCGGGCAAGGGGTCTCGGGTTCGATTCCCGGGTCGGGCGTAGTATTACTGGGCTTTTTTCGGTTTTTCGAAAATTTCTCAGTGGTAGCACGGAGTCTGGAAATGTGCACGGTATATGGCAAAAGGCTCACCACCTATTACATGGGACTTACAACATAAATTGTGAAAAGTGGGTGTACACAGAGGCATTACATGCCATATTGTGCACCTCTGTGGTATTTAAATTCATTATAATGTTATATCATTTTAAGGTTTATTTTCATAGTTACTTATATCCATGTTAGTGTTGGTTACAGGTACACCATAGAAATGATCTTGTCAGTCAAAAAGAACTTAATGATCATATTTAATTAGTTGAAATTTTAAATCTCAATTTGAGCAGCAGAACAAATATAAAACATACAAAAACGATTTTCAAATATTTAATCACAATTTTATCGTTGGTGTCGTTAAGTCCAATATACAGTACCTACTAAAGTATTTTAAGGTAAATTCCAAATTTTTGATTCTTTCCTAAAATATATCATTCTAGAGCGTCCGATAACTCCGCCTCCTGGTACAATTTTGAAATTGGAAAAAAATATGCAACCGAATAGGCATTTGATACTTAACCATCGAAGTCGCAAGTCAAATAGAGGGAGAAAACATATACAAAGAGACATAGATCAAGACTATGACGACGAAGACAAAGAGTCTCAGCAAATTAAAGAGGGGGAAGAAGCAAAGAAGAAAGGTACGTATTGTTATTAACCGTAGGTCCATCTTTATATATATAATTCTTCTGTAAGTGTGTATGTCACTCAACTTCTCTTAAACGACTGGACCGATTTTGATGAAATTTTTTGTGTGTGTTCAAGGGGATCTGAGAATGGTTTAGATTCACAATTTTGTTCGCTGGACAATGTTTTTTTAATTAATTAGTAGTTGTTGATTTTGGAATGTTTTACATTGGATCCGACAAATTTTCAAATTAAAGACGTGTTGACAGGACAACGTCTGTCGGGTCCGCTAGTATTACTATATCTTTTATCGAAGTAGATATCCTCAATTGTAAAATAAGATATTGAATGTAACTTAAAAATCTTTCTAATTTTAATAATTTAGTTGATTCTTCTTTAGGGAAAGGACGTAAATCTAAGAATAATAAAAAAAATAAACGCAACCGCAAATCAAGTACAGGTAAGTAGCAAATCGTTAAATTTATATACAATGGACATGTAACTGAATAATGGAATTGAACTTAAGCACATTTTACACAGAAAATGCAACCAAAAAACAGAAAAAGAAGACAAAACGTAATAATAAGAAGAAGAAAAACATCCAGAGTCGTGAGTAGAATACCTTACTTTATGAGTTTGGTAGAGACATTGTAAACAAGACAGTCGAACCAAAAAGCCATTGGAAGATTTTTCCCCCATAAAAAAGGGTTTTAGGGTTAAAGGGAGTTTTGATTTTTGGACATGTAATCCGGCTTGCCCATATGCATCTATGATGCTTGTCCATATAATGCTTGCCCAAATTCATCTAGGTATAAGACTTGTCCACATTGAGTATCTACTCATAATAGTTCACAGCCTTTCATTTCGGAGTCTTGGGGAATAATAGAACTGATATATGAATTCACATTTTAGGAAACAGAGAGTAAAGTTCCCTAATGAAAAGGAGGATCCTCCGACCAGGCGAGGTGATCAGCCTGGCGGGCTTACTGCCCAACTGTTGTTCGTTGGGATTTTCTATCCGTCTTAATTCGCATGTAAACTTCATATGTGCGATGCAGGATATTTGTGACGTCATCCGTTGATTTGCTCGTCGATAGTCTATGTGCGACTTCTGTCATCTGTCACTTGTCAGAGTGTCGCCACATCACTCCCCCCCAAGACCGGAGGTCGATTCTGTTGAGACGGCTGTCGATGCTT
The DNA here is from genome assembly GCF_023101765.2 of Spodoptera frugiperda. Taxonomy (NCBI): domain Eukaryota; kingdom Metazoa; phylum Arthropoda; class Insecta; order Lepidoptera; family Noctuidae; genus Spodoptera; species Spodoptera frugiperda. The sequence goes on from NC_064212.1 coordinate 9,378,279, forward strand.
GAGATGAGCGGTGCCAGAGCCAGTGTAGAAATTCCCTAGTTCCAGTGAGTCGGAACTGTGCCGCTAAATGCCCAGTGAGACGGGTGAGCGGTGCAGGGTGATACTCCAGTGAGTCGGAGTAGTGAAGCTCGCAGTGTCCCACGGTGAGTCGGGGAATAGATGCTGCGAGGGTAGGTGCGTAGTGGCTGGCGTCTGCGTTGACGGGAGGAAGACGTCCTCAGACCGTGTGCAGAGTGCTGTGCCTAGACGCTGATGAGGCCGTAGGGAAGAACCAGGCTGCATATCTTCGATGTAGCGTGTGGTGGTCCCTGATGAGGCCGAGGATGCTGGTTGGCTGCGACTTGATTACCGCTCAGCGGAGAAGTGATGGGTGAGGGAGGTGGCGATAAGGATGACGGTGCTGATCTGCTCCGTGAAGGTTGCTTTCAATCACGTCGGGGGTCACCACTTTAGGGAACAGCGAGTAAAGTTCCCTAAGCAAAGGAGGATCCTCCGACCAGGCGAGGTGATCATGCCTGGCGGGCTTTCTGCCCAACTGTTGTTCGTTGGGATTTTCTATCCGTGTTAATTCGCATGCAAACTTCATATGTGCGATGCAGGATATTTGTGACGTCATCCATTGATTTGCTCGTCGATAGTCTATGTGCGACTTCTGTCATCTGTCAACTGTCACTTGTCAGTGTCGCCACATCACTCCCCCCCAAGACCGGAGGTCGATCCTGTTGAGACGGCTGTCGATGCTTGAGATGAGCGGTGCCAGAGCCAGTGTAGAATGTCCCTAGTTCCAGTGAGTCGGAACTGTGCCGCTGAATGCCCAGTGAGTCGGGTGAGCGGTGCAGGGCGATACTCCAGTGAGTCGGAGTAGTGAGGCTCGCAGTGTCCCACAGTGAGTCGGGGAATTGATGCTGCGAGGGTAGGTGCGTAGTGGCTGGCGTCTGCGTTGACGGGAGGAAGACGTCCTCAGACCGTGTGCAGAGAGTGCTGTGCCTAGACGCTGATGAGGCCGTAGGGAAGAACCAGGCTGCATATCTTCGATGTAGCGTGTGGTGGTCCCTGATGAGGCCGAGGATGCTGGTTGGCTGCGACTTGATTACCGCTCAGCGGAGAAGTGACGGGTGAGGGAGATGGCGATAAGGATGACGGTGCTGATCTGCTCCGTGAAGGTTGGTTTCAATCACGTCGGGGTCACCACTTTAGGGAACAGAGAGTAAAGTTCCCTAAGCAAAGGAGGATCCTCCGACCAGGCGAGGTGATCAGCCTGGCGGGCTTTCTGCCCAACTGTTGTTCGTTGGGATTTTCTATCCGTGTTAATTCGCATGTAAACTTCGTATGTGCGATGCAGGATATTTGTGACGTCATCCGTTGATTTGCTCGTCGATAGTCTATGTGCGACTTCTGTCATCTGTCACTTGTTACTTGTCAATGTGTCGCCACATCATTTCCCCCCAAGACCGGAGGTCGATCCTGTTGAGACGGCTGTCGATGCTTGAGATGAGCGGTGCCAGAGCCAGTGTAGAATGTCCCTAGTTCCAGTGAGTCGGAACTGTGCCGCTGAATGCCCAGTGAGTCGGGTGAGCGGTGCAGGGTGATACTCCAGTGAGTCGGAGTAGTGAAGCTCGCAGTGTCCCACGGTGAGTCGGGGAATAGATGCTGCGAGGGTAGGTGCGTAGTGGCTGGCGTCTGCGTTGACGGGAGGAAGGCGTCCTCAGACCGTGTGCAGAAAGTGCTGTGCCTAGACGCTGATGAGGCCGTAGGGAAGAACCAGGCTGCATATCTTCGATGTAGCGTGTGGTGGTCCCTGATGAGGCCGGGGATGCTGGTTGGCTGCGACTTGATTACCGCTCAGCGGAGAAGTGATGGGTGAGGGAGATGGCGATAAGGATGACGGTGCTGATCTGCTCCGTGAAGGTTGGTTTCAATCACGTCGGGGGTCACCACTTTAGGGAACAGAGAGTAAAGTTCCCTAAGAAAAGGAGGATCCTCCGACCAGGCGAGGTGATCATGCCTGGCGGGCTTTCTGCCCAACAGTTGTTCGTTGGGATTTTCTATCCGTGTTAATTCGCATGTAAACTTAATATGTGCGATGCAGGATACTTGTGACGTCATCCGTTGATTTGCTCGTCGATAGTCTATGTGCACTTGTCAATGTGTCGCCACCACATCATTGGTAGATAAGGTTATAAATAAAACTTGATGTATGTGGTGATACAGGTGTATTTAGGCTATGGCGAGCGCGTAACAGGCGGCCTGTAAACTTTATTGCTACTGATGGCTTAATATGATAACTAAATTACAAAAGTATTGCTGTTACAGATAAACTTGACGCCTCATTGTTGAGAACAGGTGACGTAGCGGCTAGCATCAGCAACAATAAAACCGACAAGAACGAGGGTGAGATACATTATACAAAATTAAATGAAAAAGAACACGAGTAAATAAGTATTTGCAATGTTCAGCATAGCGTACACTAGAGCACTTAAATCATTTCTTCAATTCCCTTGGTCGAGTAACCAAAATTAATAGCCGAAATGTATAACGCTAATTACTCTCATTATAAAATTGTTTTTATTCAGTGCTTATATTAAAGACTTTTCTGTGAATGGTGAAGAAATAAGATATAGGTACTAGAAACTCAGGTAACATGATTTGCTGGTATTATATAAAATCTACATGTGCAGGTATAGTTAGTGGTGTCACCACAACAATGAAACCAGTGTGCACTTGGCGATATGTCTGCGAAAATCATTTGATCTTAGACACGTGCAAGTTACACACGTCGTGCCTTGACGATGTCAACAATACGCCCAGACTGGACCGTGAGCTTTTTTTATTTATCATCTTAAATTCGATAATCATCATCTTATCCTGCTTCTGTATTTTCCCCCGCAGGACGTAGTAGACCCTCACTCAAAAATAACGCTCGAATTACAATTATACCTTAAAAAATATCTGCAACAGTATGGGAACAAACTGATGTAGCTTTTACTTATCTTATGACCACTACTTAAAACAAAAATATGACTATCAAATGTAAAATGTCTAACAAAATAACATCTGTACTTAAACTATTAATTAATTTGGAATTTATTAGATAGTTATATTTTATTGTAGTCTTTTCATCTTAGTCTAGTAATGAATGAATATTATACGTAATAAAAAATTCACAGGGGTATTCGTGGACCATGAAAAAGAGAAGGAAGAAAACAAGTTAAATGAAAAATTTCGGAAAGCGTGTAAGTTTGATTGATAAATAAACTGTTACAATCTCCAAGATAACGTCACCGTCACGTCTTTTATCCCCAAAGGGGTAGGTTGCACATTACGGCACGTAATGCCACTATACAATCTACACCCACTTTTCACCATTTGAGTTATAAGTCCCATGTAATAGAGGGTGAGGCTATTGCATACTGGGCACAATTTCAGCCTCCGTGCAACTACTGAGATATTTGCGAAAAGCCGAAAAAAGCTAAGTAATACTTTGCCCGATCCGGGAATCGAACGCGAAACCCCTTGCCCGGTAGTCTCAGCAGATTTCTCCAAAATAATTACAATGAATATTCAAATCTAACTTTTGCCATCGACTTTGCCAACATTACTAGAAAAAAATGTAAGACTTGTATGTTGTTCCAAAGTAATAAGTATTATAATCTATGCCAAATGAGGCTTGGAACAAACACATACTTATGTATTTAAGAGTGGGAGAGTGGGAGAGTCACGCTTCGGTACGAATGGGCCGGCTCGACCGGAGTGATACAACGGCCACACAAAATATCGACGTGAAACAAGGCTTGCATTATGTTTCGTTGTGTGAGAGATTTGTGTTCAAACAATCTTTAAATTCCTACGCCCAAAAGGCCGGCAACGCCTCTGGTGTTTTGGGTGTTGACGGACGGCGGTGATTGCTTATTATCAGGAGGTCTGCTCGCTGCTCGCTCACTGACTTACATTTATATATAGTAAGATATATTATCATTAACTGTGTTTATTTATCTTTGTACAAATCCTAGAAGATTAGTAGCAGTATACCTATGAGTGTTTGACGGTATTCATTGTTATGTAATAATTACTAAGTCATGTTTTAACATTGTAATAATTATTAACTCATGTTTTAACATTAATTTTTTTTAGTTGGCTTATCAATGTTGGACGAAGAAGTTGAAAAAATCAGTAAGTAGGGAAAATAAAAGAACTAAAAGTAATTAATAAAGTTTTACAATATGTAATTTAAAAAAAACTTTTTTTGGTTTCCAGTTGAAAGCCGCATTCTAAAAAAGCATCCACACAATATGTGTAAGCGACCGTATTGCACATAGTCTTATTACATTTTCTATAATACTTACTTATATACACTTGTTTTATGTAATTTATTTATGGTGCATCATCAAAAATAAAAAAAATTCGGCACCAGTGACGAATATTTTTTTTTCTTTCTTTCTTACATTACATCAAATTTCAGGGGACGATAAATCACATGAAAAATATGAAACTCTCAACGAGTATTTCGCTAAAGTTATTATGTATCAGAATGGTGAGTTTTTATATAATTGTACCTAAATTTATTTAATCTAGTTATATTGTAGTGGCTTGCGTATAATTTAATTAAAAAAATATCGATTTCGTGGACATGTCATGGTAAAAAGCCTTTGTAAGGCATAAGAATATTTCAGACAGTGTCAAATATATTTATAAATCAAATATATAATGAAATAATATTATAATCGAAATACTACAACTTTACATTTCCATGAACCCAATGCGTTATGCATTTCATATTTGATATGTGTATATTCGATACATATATATCAAACTCGTATTGTTCATGATAAATAAAAAAAACTATTCAGTTAAAAACATACTTTGTATATCGAATTGATATTTTCAGCACAATCCACCCCGAGACCTGATTCAGCGGAGGGTGCCGAGCATGATTATGATGAGGTAAATAGTTCAAACACATAATAATTTTACGTAAACTGCATAAATAGAGTAACTTTTACTGTTATACTACTCACGCGGGTGTCCTACGGCCAATTCCAATAACCTACCTATCGGTAGATGTGCCTACCAGAGGTAGAATTTTGACACATTTTGTATGGAGCTTATGTCAAAATACTACCTTTAGTAAGCAAATCTACCGATAGGTAGGTTATCGGAATTGGCCGGTAGAACCGATTAATTTTATAATACTAATAACCTATCTCAATCTAAGGGTGCTTTATCGCCAGAGATGCGTTATGCTACGTTGCGTCGGATGCGTTTGGCTTCCACCAATCATATTCCGGACTAGAATATTAAATAGTCCACATTTATCACAAAATTAACAATAATTTTTTTATAAAAATCGAACTTATGCTATAACGTCTTTCGTGGTACATGAACTTGTAACAAAATCAACACGAATCCTAAAAGTAATCATCAACAACCATATTTGGTTTGCCTATAAATCTTCTGTAGCACCTATAAATGCAACAAATTCAAAACTTTAAAAGTATTATTATAAAAGCCGATAAACGAGCAGACGGATCACCTGATGGGAAGCAATCGCCTCTTGAAACACCAACAGAGGCGTAACAAATACGTTGCCGGCCTTTTGGGGATTAGGAATTTAAGGATTGTTGGGGAATCAAGGATTGGGAATTAATTAGTTCTTAATTCTAATAAATCAACGTATCTAATCCTTTTATGTAGAAGTACCTACGTGTGGTAACTGCAATATTCTCATGTTCGAAAATAATAATAAAATAGATCTCTCTAGAGTCTGTTACATGTGTGTGTGTTGTTTAATTTGTTCGTCCATACGATTGTCAGTTTCAGAAAACTCCTCCTCTCTATAAAATGATTAAGATACATTCGGCAGAATATCAAGTACGTATTGTGTGCTTAAATGTCTATAACTTAAGGTTCAAAGTAGTTTTTGTATTAATTTATTATCTATCTATTGTTCCAAACCAATATTATTAAAAAGCGTTTGCATGTCTTTTTATATTCTTTAATTCATGACGAATAATAGTTGAACAAGTTGTAATTATATAATGTAATTTAGTTTTTATGAGTTACAAATGACTTTTTTAATAAAACTGATATAAATTTTAGACTAACCTTGAGGATGATGACGAACAGTACCGTCGGAAAAATGTTGAGGTAACAACAATTTTCTTAAGTAATGAGTCTTTTTCTTTAATTTTAAGTAGGTAAGCGTATTAACATAACATGCTAGATTAATTCTTTTTACTGTAAAAAATCTAGTTAAGAAAAAACTATTACTTTTTTAATTCGTATATCATGAACAGTGATAGGAATAAGTAGTGCTTATTAACCTAAATTTTGAAGAACAGAGAAAAGAAACGGAGACTTCCTCAGTACTATATTTTTAGTATTGTAATATAGTATTAAGTGATTTACATTAAAAAAATATATCTTCTTTGTTTTTACTATTATAAGGTAGTATTAGAATACAACAGGATCTAACTATCCGTTTAATAGTTTTGTTATTATTTAGTTTGAAATAAAATACATACAATTAAATATGTCAATTGCGTTTCAGACCAACAAAACGTCTACTATCAATAAAGAAGAAAATAAGAGTATTCTGAAAGCACCTGTCTCTGCTACTACCATAAAAATAAATACTGGCCCAAAATAAATTATTCTTCTATTTAAGTTTGCATTATTTTGCACCTGTAATCTCATCGGGACCTTTATGGCACATTTTAGATAAAGAAAAAGCCGCAACAGCGAGTAGATGACATTATATAAAAGTTATTGTAATGCGTTGTAACAAAATATAATTCAAAATTCGAATAACCGTTACAAAACTACACCAACCTACAAAGTTTCAACTACATACATAGGCCCAACAGATTCGAAAATAAATAGCTGTGACATGCGGACGGACAGACAGACATGACGAATCTATAAAGGGTTTAGTTTTTGCCATTTGGCTACGGAATCCTAAGAAGTACCTAATTATTCTTTTATGTCCATAGGTACAGTAAGATATAAATAAAATAGTCTAACCTTTCACTAAGCACCAATTTTACCAAGAAGGTCACGTTTAAAAATAAATAAATGTTGATATAGCGTGCACAAAACGTAATGAACTTTAGCTCTACTGTAGAAGACTTGTCAAAAGTACATTGAACCGTCGGGACCCTAGAGGAGCTGGGGAACAAGGAAAGTTTTAAAGATCATCAGAAAGGGAAAATAAAAAAATTGGTAAATAGAGACATTTCTCTTGATAAGATGTATTGTTTTATTCGTCGTACGATTACGTAACTAGTAAGGAGTAAGGTCAATAAAGTGAAGGCCACACGCGCGGGCGTCCACGCTCTCCACGACCTGTGTAGCATTTCCCTCAGAAGTCGGACAAGGCCGAGCTACAAGAGACGTTCCAGATGTCCCGGAAACCAATGACATCCCTCACAACTTCCGTTTACGCTGCTCAATACTGCACCTTTATATTCCTCTATAGAAGCTTGGCTTTAAACGCCATGATGTCAGTTGAACAGCTGATCACAACCCATCATTAACCGACGTTAGTTTGACAGCAAATAATTAACTCTTATTATTTATTAATTAACTCATTAATTCCGGTGATATTTTGTAATAACATTATTGAATTATTCATACAAAACTTTTGAAAGACTTTAAATTAGGTAAAATAAACTTATGATGGGACTAGGTAGCTTTGAATCACAAATGAATGAGCCTTGCCTAATACACATTCGTGTAGTAAATTAGGCAATACGTTTAATTTGCGGCCGATATACATAACGAGTTTATTACAACAAATAAGAAAGCGATTGTAGGCTGCTTTGAATTTCAAATGAATCCTTATTTCTTTTGAGAATTATGCTTGAAACTGAGTTATATGATCTATACGATCTATACTTACTCTCTGACGTAGTAGCTATTATATAGATATGTATTAAGTACTCTAATATCTTTAATATCTTGTGATTTCTATCAACGACTCATTGAAATATAATAATAGTGATGTTGGCATATTGCAATCAGTGAAAGTCCAGTGCCATAGGCGAGTGGTATTGTTATGTCGTGACCTTTAGACTGACAAGCTTTGTGTGGGTGTTGCACCTAGTGCACGACCGACCAACACTTTCAAATGTCGATTTAGTTTAGTCAGTATATTGCTCTAGAAATAAATACGGAGTTTGGTCATAAACTGTACAGGTACACAAGGATTTAAGTTAATCATTCCTTCTACAAATACATATTTCATGCAGTATTACAAACTTGACTTTTAAACGATACGTGTATAAGTGACGAAGATGCATTTAGAATTCAGATCACTGAAGACTTAGTCTGAAAGCATGCATATGTACTCGTATGCTCAGAGCAGCTCGCTTGCATGATATTATAACACTTCTAGATAACTGCACATCATGCATTTTAATCGCTAAACAAAACGAGAGTTTCTCTAAAGCTCGATTATGTAAATTATTATGTCTTGTCATTTGCAGTATGTTGAGTATATCTGAGAGAAATCTAAGAATATTCGCAAATAGAAACGTTCACATTTAAAGAGAACAATCAAAATAAAGCGAATTCTGTTCGATTTTATATGTGAGATCGTTTCGAGGAGATCTCGACAATATAACACTATATAACTATTAGATTAAAATAATCGTTCCAAATACAAAAAGCAATCAGTATATCATCAGTTAAGTTTGAAGTTCTCACTTCTCACGTTCTCAGTTCTAGAAGTTTGTACGTCTGTGAGAACAAAACACGTAGTAGGGCCCTAATAAGCTTACAAGTAACAGTCGGAGAGGTATGTAGCTACGTTGTGTGAATATTTGAAAGGCTGACATTTCAATTTGAGTTTGTTACGCTCCGTTACCACGGTTGGCGGAACAGTGAGCGAGTTTTGATCGGTCTGAGCTTGCAACTGACGGCCACACTGCACCTATGTCATCGCATACTAATGGCAATTTCTAGGTAAATGGAAATCCAATACTTTGACGTTGGACGCTTTTTGATTGAATTGTTGAGCGGTGCTGGTGTTAGGTTGACTGAAGCATCAGATATTAATAGTCCACAGTTACTATTTTGTCGAGAATAAGGTCAATTATAAAAGATCAATTAATACAAGATGTTCTTGTTAATTAATCGTTATCTATAGAAATCAATTGTTATGCCACCGATGCAGAACAAAATGCGTCTTATTTATATTCGTGTCATATTGTACAATATTGCATTTATTACACAGCATAATAGCCATAATTTTATGTTCGAGGAAACGGGAGCACGGGCTAATTTCGAAGGATTGCGTAACACGTACCTATACGGTGTATATTGTACCTGTATTAAAATATAATCCGAGGTAAACGTTCAGTCGTACACACAAATCGTCTGTCCATTGTAAAAGTAAACGAGCCACCCGTTTAATTACACCTTTTATTCGCTTTTATATTATTTTTGTTTACATCCCCCACAGTATCAGAACAACCATTTACATGCGGAATTAATACAATCTGATTTTCATAGGAACTTTTAATTATATCATTTCCATTTCATACTTATTTATCCCATGCACATACATAACTACGTTCGTTAAATGTGATCATTCTATAAAGGTATGACCTAATTAAGTTTTACATCAGAAACATATACCTACCTACCTACCTATTATAAGTTACACATATATCAATGATAAATGTAATAAATGAGAAGTGTGCTTGGAAATGAAAATGAAAATATTATATATTTTAAACAAAAGATTTTTTCGCAGTCACATATCGAAGCTCGGGGCGTATCTGTGAATTCCATTACATTCTTACTAAATATCAATAGACATACATTTTGTGTATTCAAATATGGAAATTAATTAACACCAATAACTTCGTTAAAATATAATAACGTTTGACATGTTCATAGATATTTTCACTTAAAACACACAACAGAATTGGCAGCAACAAGAAAACTTGTAAAACTCGGTTGACTTAAAATAATCGGAATTAATTTTAGAAATGATCTATTTTAATAGGTGTGCGGTGCGACAGGTGAGCACACCCAATTACATTTCGATCAGGACAGTGCCGGCGGCGCGTGCGGTCGCCGTAACCGGATTATTGGCCGGCGCGGCGGCAGCAGGGCTCGGCCTGCGCAGGCGGCCGGGGCCGACGACCTGCCACCACCTCCCATTATAATTCGATACAGATTCATCAACAACTTAACAACGTTTACCCAGGCTCACCTCACTTATATTACGTGGACACCTTTGACCGCATCTTTTCCAATTAACTACAGAATAAGGTCATCGTTATTGAAAATTGGACTTAAAAGTAACTATACGATTAAGGGCATAATTACGTGTATTGTTTTATACTGATCTACATATTTACTGTTGTATACCATCCACTCGAAAGGCTTACAAAGACATGTAAGGAAATTAAAAAGTAACCACATAACGTTTCAGATTGTTGTTCCAGACACAAAGACTACATTGTCGTGATAGGCAATATCAGCAATCACCAGTTCACCACACTATATGGGCCACAAAGAAAAGCACGTAGAAAAAGCTCGGTGCTGTGTCGCAGTTTACACAAACGCGAACAAAAAATATACCGCCGGTATGCAGCGAGCCAGAAACTGATACAACGTAGACAAACATTGAAATGTTATACTTCTACACTGTTCATATTGATGAAAAATAAACACGAATATTGTCCAAATGAACATCATTTTTTTTATTTTATTTTATTTTATTGGACTCCCAACAAAGAATACACTTACATGCTAAAATACAGTTTACAATAATTTACATGGTCTTGTGATCCTTCAATTACAGGGAATCACATCCTGCTAATTTAACTAGAGCTATTAAATAAAATTATAAAAATGTTTAAATCTAATCCAATGAGATCAAAAGAAAAATAAACCACTTATTAATTAATTAAAGTAAAGCAACAATAGTAATTCACTTAGATAAACTATATAAAGTAAAAAAAAATAAACAAGAAAAACTAAAATAAAGGCTAAAAGCATATAAAATAGTACAAATTTCCTTAACTCAGAATAAACTAAACAGGAAATTAAATTAAAATCAAAAACCAAAAGTAACAATTATAAAGTAATTAAATTGAATCAACACACATTGTCCTTAATTTGTAATAATATTAAAGATTTGAAGATTTCCATGTTAAAAATGCAATACAATTGAATTGTTTTTTTAATGTTTTTTTTTCATCGGTATTTGGCTATTACTTCTGTTTCTATTTATAGGGCTGCGTATTGATTCATAGTCAACAACTTCAAAGGATTCCAATGACCCAAATATGTCAGTATATTAAAAAGGTCGTAATCTGATTACATCGTTGATTCCCGGCCCGATTTCTTTCGTATTCACAAAACGTCTATTCAACTTTAATTCTTTTAGGGCTTCACCAACTTCATTATTTCGTAGGAAATTAATTTCATTTAAAAAGGTATTTCGAAAACATCCCTGACTTGTATTACTTGTTCAAAACATTACATATTGATAAATAGGAATATCTAATATAGTCAATCAGCAGTTTATTTATCAATGTTTTTTTCTTAAATACCAACAATCAATGTAGGTAATAACTGTTCGTTACACTGACAACTTTTTGTTCCACAGCCTACTGCATCGAACAAAAGTATCGAAACAAATCAAACAGCAGGAGTTTGCTCTACTAATAAAAAAGTTATACGACCTTAATTAAAAACTGAATCAGATAAAGCGCCCACTCTATTCAGCTGAACGTGGAAATTCCATTTGTCCATTATGAATAGCCATCTGACTATTTACTTAACCTGTTTCAGAGAGCGAGACAAAACCCACACTCATTCCACATTGATACTGCACCGACAGCGACGCGAGCACAAAGGAAATAAATGACTGTCACTATAGGAAATAGAATTGACCTATCACATTGCAAACGACTTTTTTATCTGCCGTTCTATATAACAGACGTTTTCTTTTTAAATTATTATTTGCACTTACTCTTAAGAGCGTGTTTCAATTACCTCCCTTGAAAGCATGCGAGGCAATCGCTTGGAAGTCGCATAAAGGGACACACCTTAGCGAAGTTACGCCACTTCTAAAATATTCAAATCTCGGGGGCGACTTTCCCCGCGCTCTAGTAAAATGCAAAACAAGAAAAGTTTCCCCCTAAATCAGCGGAGTCAGCAGAACGGCCCTCGTCTCGCGACAAACATACCCGGACTACAAACAAACTTTCATTTAGCTGCGGCGGTCGCGTTACTCAAATTTCTGCTAAAAGATGCTTTATTCTAGCGCAGGAATTTACCATTGTCGTCTCGTTAATTAGTGCGCCAAAACACTTTCTTGCCTTTTCAATTAATTTCTCTTGTCACTAAATAACCGACACGTCATGATGAGGCTGCCTTTATTGATATTAAAATGCAATTATGAATAATTCATTCAGCAAATGGCATATCCATCATCTACGTATACGTATGTATATGCAACCTATCAATGTACACTGTATATGTTTACATTTGAGGATAAAACAGTGTAGAGATTTCACTCCTGCTTTTCATTCACGCGCGTGTTCGTTGTTACGGAACGGATGTTTGTATTAGCTATCAATACCCGGATAGTTATCCATACCCGGATATTTTCATTGAATTTTTGTTTACGGACATACAGTGAAGTGCGGACACAGAGAGGCAATAACAAAACAGTGCTAGCGCTGCGCAACTCACAGCAAAAAGCCGAACATTGTTCACCTATTAACTTCGAGGAGTTTTTCAATAAAATATAGCCCGTAACGGGCATCGGGCGCGGTTGAGAATGCTAACAATGGAGCAAAACAAACGAGATGGCCAGCTATTATCTCACTATAACCTAGTTTTGCATGGTGAGCGGGAAAAGCGAAACGAGGCTAAATTGCCAGTGAGTTGTTTTATAAATGGTCCAAACTTGAGAAAAAACTATCAAAAGCGGCCGCTTTAGTTACTGTGTTGGGAGAGAGCGCTCTAGAGCCGTGCGAGCGATTCTGCAATCTATGTACGTACTGGCAGTATTGTTAACGTTCTTCATAAACAATTACGACGGTTGTTTACTTACCTTTAGTTCAATGTTTAGAGGTGGTTCGAAGTAAATCTGGAACAAAACAATAGATAAATTACATTTTGTGACTTGACTCTAAGTTTAAATTGGCGTAGAGAAGGTACAATGAAGAGTGACAGTACAGGATATTACATCGCCCTCCACCATTCTTCATAAATCATTTAAGTAAGGGTCTTATACCGATGTATTCAATCTTATATTTTACATATACATTGTATAGCTTCTCTTATTCTATTGTTATTGTCCAGAATTTGTATGTTTTGTAATTATTGTGTGCTTAAGTAAGGTAATGAATATGCTTTAAATAATTCATTTATAGAAACAATTGCGTTTCAAATGATACGTGACATATGTACATACAGGGTGACTTTGAATTCGACGTATTCCTCTCGGGAGGTGATAATATAACTAATTTCCTACAAAATTAGCCCTGAGGTCCTTGGGCGGAAAGTGGCTAGTTTCTGAGATATTCAACATTTTTGGTTTTGGTAAAAAAATCCCGAATTGATTACAAAAACATCAATAAATCAAAAAATACTGGTTGGATTTTAGTAGTTTTAGTTTTAATCAGTTGCTAATACATCAGTTATCATTTATAAATACTAATAATGGCACAAATATCATTCGTTTTAAAATAGCAAGTAATTTCCTATCAAATTTTGTTTTGTGTCACTAATTTGGTCGATAGAAAACTGGATTTATTTAAAAAAATATATGACACTAAGCGTACAAACTATTAGAAAAACTTCCTTGGTTTAGTAGCTACCCAGAAACATAAAATTATTTACAACATTCTCAAAAATAAATGAATTAATTGATGATAAGTAGAGTGTAAAGAGAAAAGGGCAATTTCAAAAACATCTTTATTTGCAAAAAATTGTTCAAAGTAACCTTCCCTACGACGAATACATGCCCGAACACGCTTCCTTATCTCTATGACGGTCACTCTTGGACTGAATATGCGTCTTATTTCGTCATTATCTTCAAATAGGTTTTGGGGAACAATTTCGATGCACGGCTAATTCCTTCTGCTTAAACAAGTGACTTCATGCAAAAATCAACCGGCGTTAAATTCTGGACACCGCGCTTGCCATGTAGTTGGACCCCCGTCAATATAACGTCTAGGAACTAAGGTATCCAACCATTAGACCACAGTAGTTCGATAGTGCGCTGGATAAACTATCACAATATCCATTATTAGCCCCAAAAAAGTCAACGAAATCCTAAAAAACCAAACCCATAGGATTCGCGCATAGGGTTTTAATTCAAATGTTTGATTGGACCCTAATTTTCATCCAACAATTTAAATGCTGATAACTATGAAGAATTTTTAAGGAATGAACTAGGGCCATTGTTTTAAATTTGAATTTAGAAACAAGATGCATTAACTTATTCTACTTATTGAATTAATTTATTAATTTGATTGACAAATTTATTCCACACGACGATTGTCAAGTGCATTATCGAACTACTGTGCGGCAATGGTCGGATACATTGATTCTCAGGCATTGGATTAGTAGAGCGGTCCAACTACATGGCATGCACAATGACTAGAACCTAACGCCGGTTGATTTTTACATGAAGTCCCTTGTTTATACAGACGGAATTGGCCGTGTATCGAAATTCTTCTCCAAAACATATTTGAAGATAATGACGAAATAAGACGCATATTCAGTCCAAGAGTGACCGTCATAGAGATAAGGAAGCGTGTTCGGGTATGTATTCGGCATAGGGGAGGTCATTTTGAACAAAATTTTGCAAATAAAGCTGTTGTTGAAATTGCCCTTTTCTCTTTACACTCTACTTATCATCAATTCATTCATTTGTTTTTGAGAATTTTGTAAATAATTTTTGTTTCTGGTTAGCTAATAAACCAAGGAAGTTTTTCTAATAGTTTGTACGCTTAGTGTCATATATTTTTTTTGAAATAAATCCAGTTTTCTATCGACCAAATTAGTGACACAAAACAAAATTTGATAAGAAATTACTTGCTATTTTAAAACAAATGATATTTCTGCCATTATTAGTATTTATAAATGATAACTGATGTATTGGCAACTGATTAAAACTAAAACTACTAAAATCCAACCAGTATTTTTTTATTTATTGATGGTTTTGTAATCAATTCGGGATCTGTTTACCAAAACCAAAAATGTTGAATATCTCAGAAACTAGCCACTTTCCGCCCAAGGACCTCAGGGCTAATTTTGTAGGAAATTAGTTGTATTATCACCTCCCGAGAGGAATACGTCGAATTCAAAGTCACCCTGTATATAATGTGATTTATAATATGTATGTAGTCTATTGTTGTGTATTGCGCAGTAGGAAATGGTAGTAGGTGGAAGTCCCAGAGGCGAGTAAAGCCACAACATCCGCCGAGGCCACGAGGTCGCCGAGGGATCACGGCACGCACTCTTCTAGCCCTCAATACTCTTTGCCGTCTTCACTTTCCACGTAGTGAAGTGTTCAGAATAATAAACTGTGTGCAATTCTTTAGCCTCTCGACAGTGTCGCGAGCAGATCCATTGTGCTACGTCACTTGCGTCCGTGTTCAAGAGCTTCGGGTAGCTTTAATTGTTCCATTATTACCCTTTCAACTTGTGCCCTTAATTTTGTGCTGTTACATTTTCGCTGACTTCAAAATGTCTTTCCATTTTTAATAACTTGATATAGTAACCGTAGCTGTAGCCATAGCCATAATATAATAACACAAACTTTTCGTTGCTTCATACAAAATTACTAGGGTTTCAATCATTAAATTAATTTAAAGGAATTCGAAAAAGTTCAGTTGATTGATTAAATAAACGAAAAGCTTGCTACGAATACGAACGCAGGGCGGAACAGGAAAACACGCAAGATTTATTTTGTTTGATTAACTTGACGGAAAAGTTAGTTGTCGAACACGCCCATTAATTTCAATCGTATTAGCGTGATCCTCTCTTTATGGAGCTGTCATATAAATAAAACTCCCAGCCCATTTGCTACTGCGGCTGCTGGCATACGGCCGTGCGATCACCGGACGGTATTACTAGGGAGCCTGCGTGTTACATCGGACCCCATCAATATCTGTCATCAGTCACCGAGTAGCCAAATAAAAATGTACGATCGACCTCCACCGATAGAGCATGACGCGCAGGATCCTGTTACGATCTCACATTACATGAGATGACCTAATTCGATGAAAATATTCCCCGAGCCGCAGAGGAGTGTGTGCTACCGTCCGATAATCAAATTACTCATGGTTATTTCTATTTTTGCATAATCCTTGTGCAGGTAGAAGATATAACGAAAACAAAATTAAAGATCGTACGTAGCTACGCGACGATGATAACTTGTCGAGTGATTTGAACGCGATATACATCTGGTAGTCTCGACAACCAAAACAAATCGGTGCATAAACAATTCTTCTTACCGAAGGAAACCAAGCAACCAACATAAATAAAAATATGTAGGTTTGTACCGTTTATTAAATAGAACTGTGTCAAGGATAAACGGAAAATGTTCCTGTAAAAACGCGGAACTGAAAAGCCAAGTTTTATTGTAGCGCTGCTCTTGTTAGTACAGAGCGATGCTGGTTACCTTTTAATTTACGTCGGCATTTCTTTGGAGATCGTTTTATGACCACCTTTCGTTGGTGCTGATAATTACTTATTGTTAAATACATCTTTTTGGTGACTTTTTATTGTAAACAATGTGACTTTATGAATAAAAGTATAGAAGTCAATATTTTAACTCGACTCGGCTATTCTAAACCACCATAAGGTAGTATGACACTCTTTTTACTTTCAAGATTATTTGATACAACGAGGTTTGAAAAATATTATCAGATTATAAAAAATAGGATCTCTTCAAGTGTTGCTCTCGAGATATAGACTGTCCTGTACCTACTACCATGATACAAATGATGTAAAATATGGCCTGTTGGCCCCAAAATAAACCATTAAAAGTATAAATCGGTAATTAGATGAACTGGCATGTAGCCAGCGATTATCGGACAGCTGCAATGATGCCGCAGGAGTAGTGCACATGGCCAGTACAATCTGTGTTGGTTCACTTTCATGTACCCTGCGCGGGCGCATGGTCTCATTATGAATACGTTTATGACTCAGAACAGGGCCGCTATCTTACAGCTGTACTTACGATGATACAACAATAATGGACAGACAGTAAAATTATTCATTGGAATGGAAAATACTTTAAGTTTACCGACTTACGTAGGTAGTGGTAGATTTTACCTTAATGTATTTAGCAACCCACAACTGGGTACCTTTAAAAACCTATGTTAACCTTTAGAAAATGATGTCAGCATAATTTCGAATAAAGCTTCTCCCACGCAAATGGGTAAAGTAAATCTTAGCAAATAAAGTGTGAATTATTCACTCACTAAATGGCTGGGAGCAATATAAGGGAGTTCCTGCGATGTGCGTTCCTTTTCAATAAGCAAATGAAGGATATAACATTTTTTCGTAGCGCATATGTTTAGTGGAAGGGTGGTTTTATGACGTTGATAACGTATGTTAACAAAAATTAAATGAACTGGCACGTGGCGAGGTAAGGGCCGGTCAATGACCTCACTTTGTAAGTAGGTATAGGTAGGTACCGTTAATTACTTTCGCAGGGAAGAATGTAGCACGCTATTATTCATTTAAGCATTATCGATCATTTTCTAAATGTGATTTTGTTTTAAATAGTTCGACAATGACTTGAAAAACCACTAATTGAATTTCTTTAATTTAATTGTATTTTGTTTTGGGTAAAACATTAACGAAATTGACGGTCCCTACAATTTATTTGTAAACGACGAACCAATTTTTCCTCTACAAATAACGAGGTAAAATGAATGCTTTCAAAGCGATGTAGTCTATCATTGGATTGTAAACAGAAGCCATGTATTCATCGAGGCTCTAACCAGCTCGTCACGTGGCGGGGACGTGGTATCTACAGGTCCTGATTGTCCTCATCATAAAAACTTGTCACGTCTGCCTCCCCGCCCCCCTCCCGCCCTCGGAGAAAGCCTCCCCGACAACAGCAACCTCGCCCCGGGGTGAGAAGCCCTCGTCTCGACCAATTTTCACCTAACCACAGGTACGTCTGGCAACTAACTGTATGTAATTACGAAATAAAACGTCTACCCAACAGTTAGAACACTTACAATGAGATTTGATTTATCCACTTACCATATTTTTATTTTCTCTCGCATATCCAAGTAGATAGCTCCAGTGAGGTGTATAATTTCTTGCAACGGATATTATCGGAATGTAGCAATAACTATTTTACTGCAGGAGCCGACGA
The DNA here is from genome assembly GCF_023101765.2 of Spodoptera frugiperda. Taxonomy (NCBI): domain Eukaryota; kingdom Metazoa; phylum Arthropoda; class Insecta; order Lepidoptera; family Noctuidae; genus Spodoptera; species Spodoptera frugiperda. The sequence goes on from NC_064212.1 coordinate 9,396,652, forward strand.
ATACAGAGAACTAATTGTAACCAACCGAGACGTAGAGAGACGCGAGCCGGTTGAGTTTATTTTTTTATGTGTAAAGCGAGCAACGCCGTGGGCTAAACTAGTACCATATTATTAAGAGTTCATACCTACTACGCTTTCCAACGTACGTAGCGAAGATATCTACTTGCTCGATAAAAAAACGTCTTCTTTGCGCTCGTCGAAGTCGTTGCTACGCCATTTGACAGTAGCTGTCAGGCGGCGTAGCAGCGTAGCGTAGCGTCTTGTAATAAAATGCAATTATTTGCGATACGTTGAATTGGACAATATTTACCGTCTCCAGACTGCTGTGTAATAATTTATTCCTCAATAGATTTCTTGTATTGCAAGCACGTTTCAATGATCCGGAAAAGTTAAACTGGTTTATTTTTTATTTCACGGTGTTCATCATATTAGTTTCGCTTTTTAACATGAATCACCTGTCAATGGCGCATGTTAGAGTACAAAGGCAGTTGATTAGTTACCACAATATATCATGTAAATTATTTGCAATCGTGTTATTGAACTGTAACTCTTGAATAAGAAAAACAAGGGCGGTAAGGACACTAATAAATAACGAGTTTGTTTGAGACATCGCATCGCTAACATCTCTTTTGTGTGGCTTTAGCATAATACAATGCGAGACGAGACGGCGAGCATTTTATGAAGGAACGGTAAGTAACGTGATGTTTTCGCACCTTCCTCGGCTTAAGCGGTATAACGCGGTTGACAAGCGTAGTAAATATGAGAGAGAAGGTCGCTCTTGAACAGATGAAGTAATATGAGACAATTTTAAGCATATTTGCCACATCACTTTTAAGTAGCTATTTCATAAATAAAAGAAACTGATATTAGAACATTACCGTTCATAACAAGATATTATTCGGCCTAAAACATTTTATTTAAGAGCCTATTCTTCGACGTGTCTCTTCAGATGTTAAAAATACAATAGTTTCTATAATTGTGACTTCTTTGCAGAACCCATTTCAAAGATATTACTGACTAACATTATAATTAAACAAGTGACATTACCATAACTCAGTCGACAATAAAGTTATGAATGAGCTAAACATTATGAATAAAGCAAAAGTTAAATAGAACGTGGAAATAAGTTACATGAAGAGAATTGTAGGTACACTTACGTAGATAAAATGGGACGCTACCGGGACCCGTGGATGCGACATTGTTGCCGCAGTCCCGACCTCCAACCCTAAATGTATGACGCCCAAAGAGCCAGCCATATTATATGGCCGGCAACTTTGCGAAACAGCCGGGACAAATCGTGCCCAATTTATTGTTTTGATTTTCTCCGAAAAGACTTTGAAGATGTATTACGTACCTTTTTATTTCATATAAATCTTAAGGTATGTAATAAAGCTTTTTCTTTTTGAGGCGTCTAATCAAGTCTTAATGTCGTAATTGTATCAACAATGTGTGATATTTGGATCAATGATAATATAATTATTTTTACTGTCGTACACAGTTATGTAATTGATACTTAACCCAATCCTTAGCGATTGTTTTCGGAACAAAATCCTCACTAATAAGGAATAATCAAATGTCTCTGAGTACGGTGGTTAGTTGCTACCACGTAAGGCCATTCGCCAAACTTAATGACAATAAACCGTTTACCTACTACGCAAACCCAATTTAGCAATGTCCACTCAAGAACAAAAATACTACAGACATTTCAATGCTTAAGTAATTGCAACCGAATCGAATCGTTTAACTATACTTATTACTTTTTGAATACGATATAAAAGAATCTATTGTCAAAGGACAATGACCGCTCGAAATAGCACGTATGTTACATTAGGCATCGTTTTTGCATACAACGAATGAACGATGTATTTATTTTAATAAAAAAAGTAACGCTAGACAATCTAGACGTGTAACACATGTGAGCAGTGTGTGGTACATACTAAGTTGTACTACGTATGGAAATATGTACAAAAATCTTGCAAATGCATTACAGAAGTTTGATATTGCAAATAAATAATTTACAAGCTGTTTAGATAATTTCCATCACATTTAGTTTTATTACAAACAATACTTAGAAAGAACTTTTCAAATAAACAGAAATCGCAGCTACATTTACACTGAGATTATATTGTGCGGACATTGTATACCTCTGTATCCTTAACCAATGGGCGTTTTTGTTAAACTTAAAGTGGAGACAAGATCGCCGTTTTTATCACTTTGAAGAAAAAATGTCAGAACCCGCGCTTTTATCTTGTAGTCACTCACATAGCTGTAATAACTAAGTTTGAAGTGGACTTTTAAAATTTGGCCTCCTGAGCCGAACATTAATGACCTGCGCCGCCATTTTGAAGGGCTGTTTTAAGGAAAACCCCCGCTCACGGCTTGCCCTCACAGGGGAAGTAATGCATTTTCCTTTATCACAGTGCGGACAGTTTGCGCACTTGTCGAGAAGGGGACCAGCTTTTACGATTATTGTGCTCACATCGTTACAGCATGAGATCTGCAATAAAAAAACACTGGATTCGATCTCACACACCGTAAAAGGCAGCACTGTCGCCGAAACGTTCCTCTCAAATACTATTACGGAGCAAGTTCGATTTTAGGAAAGCAATTTACTGCTAACTTATGAGACGACAAGGTAAATTTCAAGGTAAACTCCCAACAAAGTTATAAATAAATATCGATTTAGATAATAGTGTTACGTTATAAAATCCGATTTAGTAATTAAACTTTTTGCTTTGAAGTGGTGGAACGAACTATATTTCACCACGTTTTAAGAAAACAGTTTTTGTAAAAGGGTTAGCTGAAGTTACAGTGTAAACAGAGTTACGACACGCGTCACAAGCGCGGCATTTCAAAGCGGTGTGTTGCAAGCATCAGGCGAGATCTAAAAATGTCAAATTCGTGTGGATATTTCGCCTTGGGAAGTGAAGTGAGGGCTGGCTGGCTGGCTCCTACAGAACATGACGGCGGCGCTGCACCGCGCACCGGAACACTGCCGGCCATGCGGAGCGTGAAATAATGCACCACATGTTGAATAACATCGTTAATTAATAGCATCGGGCGAAAGCGCAAGTGTTCACATGCGAGCACGGCGTAAAACTTGACTTATTAGAACATTAATTACGAATAAGGATAATGTAATGCAGCAGAACAAAATTATGGTTGTTATGTTGCAAGGGGAAGTAAGCACTTCCCAGGTAAGTACTTGCCAAGTTTCATGAGAGCTTGTAAAGTTTCAATCGTTAGGATTATACTTGATGGCCTTTCTGAAAGCACTTTTATAACAGCTAATAAAATTTCATAAAATATGATCTTCCAACCCATATCGATAACAATGACTTCACACACTAGATAAAATTCATATCTTTTTAATTCACACCTGGGTTCATTGACCTTTCCGAATTTATCTTTAAAGTTATAACTGTCGCTGTGTCAACCGCGCCGGAGTCGGACAACAAACATGGAGTTATGTTATTATAGTTTACACTTGTCCATGTTTAGAATCGACGGACGGAAGATAAAACAACTCGACTTTCTCTGGGAATATTTTGGAAGTTGAATTTATTTTTGTCGCCTTATTTGGAACTGCCGTAAATGTACGGTTTAAAGTGACGGGAAATAAAACATGAAGGAAATGATATTGACAGTAATTAATTTATGTATTGTGTGAGTATTTTTTGAAGTTGCAGTGAACCTGATATAGGGCATTCGTGCGGGAGAAAGTGCGCTAGTTGCGCGAGCGCAGCCCGACGGCGTCGTGAGAGCCGGGACGTGCTAACATTGCAAGTCGGCCACTCACCTACAGCTTGGCTCACTTGTGCATCCAAGGTTTAGACTCAATGTGTCTATCAATCACACATCAAGCGTGACGGGAGTAATAACTTGGTACAAGTGTGCAACACACGTCTGTTTGCCGATGTACGGGTCACTTTTGCTTTCTTTGTTTAGTGGTGTAGATACAAAATATCTACATAATATACAATTGTTCCACAATGAGGATATTATAGTAACGTACTACGCGAGTAACCATAAACTATGCAGATAAAAGAACTCAGGAATATTTATTGGTTCGATCGTGCTTAAACAGATCCTACATTGGCAGTAAAACGTAGAACTGGAATTTAAGTAACATTAAGAGTACCGTAGGATCGAGGGTCCTTTGCAAATATTAAATCCGAGGACATAATTCGTGGTGTCGCATTACATCGCGAGTTCGGCAGATATGAATGCGAGGTCACGAGTGGCCGCCGACGCTCTGCTCCGTGAGGGTTTCACTAGAAAGCCTTCGATGACACCAGACACCGCGCCGGCTCAACTTGAGGCTGTAAATCTCGACGAAGTGGAAAGTAAACGCTTTCCAACATGCACTACTTCAGTAAATAGATGTCATCGTGCTCTCTGAACGCGGACAAAAGCGCTCGGATTAAGAAAATTCACATAAAATTTTGGAATTACAAGTAGATTCCTCGATTCCGGTTCGCTCGCTTACTTATCATAATAACCGTTCATTCTTCGGCATGTTTGACAAGTCGAATCATAAAAGAAACATGGAATATAAATAGAATAGTAGAAACATCCGGCGGAGGAGGCAATAAACAATCGAAGACCCTTCCTTGCAACGGTATAATTACTCGAGTGATTTTTTTCTCTTTGTGTCTCGAAGCTCCTCTCAGCCAGGAATGAAGTACCGACTTGTAGATTAATAAAAAGTTTCAAGGAAGAGTTGCAGTCCTAGCGTTGGTCTCACAGTTTCTTTACGAGGAAACATTTTGTGTTGAAGTAAGATTACTAATACACAATTTTAAGTGTACTTAACACACTTAAAAACGCTTAAATAGCTTCTGAAAATTATATCCTGCGTAGTTAAGTAACATTAAAGCGGCCTAATGTGATCGTCATCAGTATTCCGAGAGTGGAACAGGGATCATGAAGATAATTATCCCTAAGGATCTCCATTCCTATCTATGGACAGACAATGGGGGAGCTCTGCTCTTCAGCTGTGAACATTTACGGACAACTTTTTAAATCCCACTCGGCGTTCCGGGCTCCTATTTATTTTATACCGTCATTTACTACATTCGTTAATTCATTATTCATTAATTACCCAGAAACGTTTTCATTTGATTGAAGATTAACCTGACGATAACGGTCGCATTGACTTTCATATCAATATTCATGACATGACATGTTGCACGCGTAATTAATCATTTAATTGCTATCTATACTTTACGTAACTTTCATTTTAGATCTTATTTCTTTTTACAAGAAACTGTATATTATAAAATTTACATAATATATGGTCGTAGTGTGTAGTTATAGCCGTGTGCCAATTACGCGGGCCGGGCATCGAACTGCTGCGCAAGCGGCGGTGCGGACGTGACCTCCGCTCGATATGCACAACGGGACCCTTTATTATTCAGCCCGTGAACCCTTGCCCTTATGTGTAAGATATGCAATTTTATTCTAATCAAAATAAGACAGCTAGTTGAGACTTATTTACATGGTACAACCGAAGTAACGCATACAGAATATCACCTTTTGTTAGTTAAAATTTAAATATTGTTGTTACTTAAAATGTAAACTTATATATCTATGTACTGCGTACTTACTTAATACAACACTAAAGAGGTGTTATTCTACCAAATATAAATCTTCTTCTGATTTCCATTAAGTGAAATTACTTTACAACGTAAATAAACATCAATTAAGTACATCCTGCGATCATGCTTAACTCGAATAAATGTTACTTGGCACAAGTTAAGTATACGTACTCTTAGTTCGTACTATTAGCCGGTTAACGTATCCTAGTTAACTAGCACATACCTCAACATGGCTATCAACTATCAATCCGTCGTCACGATACTGTCACGGTTTAGAAATCGCAAGATTTAATACATATTAAGCCTTATATACTTAAGGACTAGGTTCATAATAAGATAATAGCGTACACTACTCGCCGATAAATATTGCACATCGAATTTTGGATAGAGACAATTTTGTGTGGTATTACGATGAACTATGATTTTTACTCACTTTTTCTTTTTTTAATCTTTTTATGATTCGAGGAGAGTGTTCGACTAGTTTTATGCTTTAGTAGTAAAAATGAGCAGTATAATACGCGGTGGTTTGAGTTATTTATTGTCTCTTTTCAAACGTCGATGTGCAATGTTTATCATCGGGTATTGTAGGTACTGCACACATTGTATAGAACTGTTCAAGGGTGGACGGTGTGTTCTTTTTTATTCATATTTTTCGCTTGATATTCATTACGGGGCTTACGACAGTATTACAGTGTTGACAGCCACTGTCAACGGTTAATGGGTGTTGTGCTTTTTTTAATACCCCTCACTGTAACGTTTTTATGATTGTGTGTGTGACTGTTGAAAGGTTTTAATTCTCAATTAATGTCATTGCATTGTTCAAATTAATGTTTTTGTTCCATTACATTGAATGAATACATAACTCTACAAACTTTAAAGGAAAATAGCGTGATACTATGTTGCAGTGCATTATCGAATACGTAATAAACCGCATCAGCCAATAACAATAACAATGAAATAATGAATGATTACCGATTATATCGGACTATGGGAAACTTTTCAATCAGTTTTGATGACTAGATTGTTGCACGAGATAGTGATGATTACACACACCAATCTCGAACGTCAGGTCATGACAGGTTTGTACACAGTCAATTGTAAAATGTAGCGGATTTGTGACGGTAGGATTATCTCAGCTATAAACTGAACAGGCTTGAAAGCGAGTGTCGCCTTGAGATCACATTTGTTAAGGTGAACGGTACAACCTGGGAACGTGATGTTTACGACTGTAATAACAACTGATTTCTGTTTCTTTCGCGCAACGAATACGATTTTATTATAAAAATACTGATTTTCTTTAACTGCTGTATTCAGAATCATGATGGTTACTTAACACAGTCCTTAGCAATTGTGTTTGGAACAAAATCAATACTAAAGAATAGTTTAAGTAACTATTAAATATCTCTGAGTGTGGCAGTAAGACTTCGTTGTTTTTTGTATCTGAATATCCTAATAGCTAAAAGTAGGTATATATTACTACACCCACTTCACGATAATTATCTAGTCCCTTGTAATAAAAGGCAAGCTTATTAGGTACCTATAGGTAAACAGGTCTCTAATTCAGACATTAAGTTACAAAAGATATTTTTACAAAAAAAAAAAAAAAAACATTTTGCCTGACTCACAAACTCACAAAGCTCATCTGAGATTTCGTGGCCAACAATAGCAGCCGCGGCGACCAAGGTCTAGACAAAGTAAAACAGTCAGTATTTACCAGTATTCCTTACCAAAAGCTAATCCAAAGTTTTTCTCGAATAAACAACAAAAATAAAGGAATCCTGAGAAACTTTGTGTTCTGGACTCAGTTGGTGGCACGTCTTGTAGCTTCCTGGCTTAAGCTATCTGGGTAGTTGACTGGAAGCGAAGATGAACTTCCCAAGTACCTATTGAAACCATTTTACAATAGGTTAAACCCATTAGTAATTCGGATCACAGCTTAATTCCAATGCGCATAATAAAGACAATATCTTTCATCATAAATTAATATTTCGATATAATCGCAGTCAAAATATGGCCATATCCCGATGGGCCCGAGTATTGGGAACTACCCTATTATCCATAGCAAGTATGTAAATGAGCACCCTTGAACAGCTACCGATTCCCAAACAAATTGGCTTTTAAAGCTGCTGAGATATTCGAAAAGGGATTATCCCTTAAGTGTGCACTTAAATGTGATCCTTTAACATTACCGCCGTCCATATAGTCTAAAAACGTCCTCAAGATAAGTATAAATTGATGTAATAAAGCAAATATACTTAATACCTATGTGTAAATTAGCCATACCTAATTATATATGCCGTAGTCTAACTTCTTGCTTAGCTAGTGTGTAAAAACTCAATACGATGAGATCACGGCAGCTTGAGGTAGGTACCTACTCGTGTTAGTGTTTGGAGAACACAGAAGCAGCTCACACTGACATTAAAATTATTATTTACACAAAAAACATTTACTTATCACATTCGCGCAACTTTTAATGCAGCGCATGACATCAGTTTCATATGTTGTTGTTATAAAAACGCAGGAAATTCATGAATTATTTCACCGAAGCAGTTAAATAAGGTATTTGGTGTATTTTACGTCACATCGAATTAAACAGGCGATGACAACATAATGCGTCTGGCGTCCTACAAGTATTAATGAACGTTTTTTGAGGTTCGTTAAAATATTCTGGCCTGTTAGTTATACGGCACGGATTTTACATTAGGCTCTTGAATGGGTAAAAAACCAAATACGGGTGTTTTTTATTTCCCACGCCCGGTTTAGGTATTCGCTTAACGGTTTGTGTGTATTATGTATTCTATTTTGCGAGTAGGTGGCAATCTAAGGTCTTCAACTATTACCTTACGTATAAACTTCAATCGCCATGACCGTACCTGACCTGATCAAATATCAAAGTTGAATAACTACAACAGTTATGGAGAGCAAAAATGTGTGGAATATTTTCCTACATATCCATATACCGAGGTATGACTAGTTTCCAGTCGATTTAGTTACGATAAGACTTAAGTAAGTGCCACAAGATATTGAAAAATATAAATACAATCTCGTAGCAATTTTCACTTAGAGGCTGTCTCATCAATATGTATCTGCTACAAAATGCCTATTTTGCTGTCGGTTCAGCTACCTAAGTACGTATTTTGAAAAATCGGTAATAGGAAATGAGGCTCGCGGGTCGGGTCCGGGTTAATCATTGTTGGCAGCGTGACGTGCTCCATCACCCCGGGATCAGGGGCAATTTGTCAATCACCACGTGAATGCCCCTCACTAAAGCTTTCAATAAGCGATCCCAATCCCGGTCTAGCTGACGATGCTATTATCAATATTCAATAAAATGTCAGACCGCCATTTTATTAGTCACTTCCAGCAGATTGGTACGTACGGCGTACCTATATACCTTACAATTTTACGAAAGAAAATCTGCTGAACATAGGAAAGCAATACCCACGTTATATGCAGTTGTCCCAGAATCCCTATCCACAAATGTTTTTAGCACAAAAGTTGTTAGCACAATAAATTAAACGGTACAACTAATTGTTAGTGGAAAAACTTAGTCATCTCCTTAAATTGTGGCTATTTATTTTCTTAGCCAAAACATTTTGCACCATAATATTCATAATAGCGGCTTCCTAGATTATTATGCTTATGAAACCGCAAAAACTAAACTAATGTTCATTCGACACGACACTCGCGGGTGAAGTGAAGATTATTTAATAATTTCGAAACAAATGGCGTATATTAATTCCGAAGAAACTATAAAATTGCGAAATCGTTGAAGAATAAATAAATATTTGAGTAACACTTCGTCATAAAGAATGTCACGCCTGATCGTGTAACATAGTCGGTGTTGATAGCATGATATCGTTGACCACTTTAAGACCTTGTCACGCCATATAAAAACAGTTTACAAATCTAAGAATGTATTTACAATTCCGATGTAATCGAATGTATTGACTCTCAATATATGTCGGTGCAGGTTAGTACTTACAGCACACAACAAAACTTCTGCTTGCGTACGGTACCTACTTATTTGTGGTATTGGTAAATTAAATTTAATCGATGTTACATCACTGGCTATACAGCCGCCAGTAATCGAGAACTATGAACATAATCACTTAATCTTAGTATTCACTACAATTCCTTCAATTCCAATTTGCTCGATGAAGATATCGCATGTCGCCAAATCGATATTAATTAAAAGCGTTCAAACAATGCTGTCATTATTCGCTTCGGCAAAGCCGTCACGGCGACCAATTGTCTCCACAGTCCTCGCGCCACCTTTACTATAGAGGCGTATATCTTATTTCCTCGTGGTTTCCATTCATTAATTATTTCTTTGATAGTTCCCTTTCCCCAAAGGGCATTCAAAATCGATATTTGTACGGTTAAAATGTAGCTCTTTCTCAGGTACATTATGTCATCACAACTCATCACGCTCATCAGTCACCGTATAATTATTGTATAAAAATAGATATGTAATAATGATAAGTCACGATAATCTACTGCACGACAAGTCTAGAATGCATGCGTTCACTCGCGGTCCCGTTAGTTCAAAGACCCAAATAACAATCATCATTGCAGAGGCACGTGAAACTTTTTAATTTAATCGATTACACAGACCCGATCGTTATGTGCAACACGTAACACATGCAAGAAAAACCTAATGTGTGCAGTTCGTTGGTTATTCTTTCTCGCGTGACAGTAATGGCGGAAAGTTAATTTACTTGAAATGTTTCTCACGGTGTGCACAACCGAGTCCAGACATTACTGTGATAGACTTAATCGCAGGCCCATGAGCAACTTGTATGAAATGCTACGCTGAGATTAAATGCTTTATTACCACACCTGTGATTACGGTAAATACCAGTAACCGCACAAACGGGAAACAGCTGATGAGGACAATGATAAGGTAATTCATTTTGTTTTAGGAAATTGTGTCATGGGGATATTGCTAATGGTGTACTTAAAGTCAGTTCAGGCAGAATTATTTGGTGAAAACTGGGTACAGTGTTACCTAGGTTGAGGCCGAGTGTATGCTAGGTAGACAAAGTACTTAATTGAATCACGGTAGAGTCTGTGACACCTACTCGCAGTGGGGGAGTGAGTCACGAACATCTGGTGTTATGCAAGACTCGATAACAGCACGAGACAAGCAGGCTAACGATAGTTTAATCTTTGTAAACAGTGCCTAACTTACACAACCTGATGTACGTACTCAGATTGTGAAAAAAGTATATATCTACCTATTCACTATGCTGCATCTCCTTGAGCATTGAAAATTGCTGAAACTGTCCTAACAACTGCAGCTGTAAGAAGCAGTAACTGTACCTATTTCATTCTAATGGTATTTTTAAAAACGGCAAGCAAGAAAAATATGTCCATTTTGATCAACAAACTTTTTGCTTAAATCTAAACAAATACAGCAATACCAAAACTGCATTGAAATAAATAGACGAACATGAAAAAGCCAAGCCCTTAATGGAATACAAATAGCTGCACCGTGATCTATTTGTGACCATTGTTTTGATCCATAAATACAGCAGTCGGAACCGCGATGGCGCGGCCAGAGCAAAGCGAGTAACCAAAGCGAGCGTGTTCGTCGCGATTGGCAACGAGCGTGAAATGTGGGGCGACGCAGCTGAGCCGCTCACCAGATCGATACTTGATACGCACCGCGCTCTGAATGCCGTCGTGACCGGATTCGATGATTTATCCATGAGAAGCCAATTTTCTAAAAATAAAGGAAACCAAAACGAGCACTCGAGAGCACCAGAACAACCGGTACCCACATTACAGTATGGAGCTCCTATAAAAGGTGATGATCGAGTACGCCAACAAACATCCACTTGAATCATTTCATAAGTGCTTCTTTGATGACTCACGCAGTGACCAAACACTTGTTCTATTTCGTTATCAGTTTGATTTGTAACTATCGGTTACTAGGTTTTACGACATTAAATGCAAACTAGCTGGATGTGGCAATTGGTATAAATTTTACACTAATCGGAAAAAGATTGCTACAGAACCGAAAAGTAGAAAAACAACACGATCTTCTGCCAAACACAGTAGGAATGCGTATCGATAGAATAAACAAACAGGTAGAGCATTTAAAGTAATTCCAAGTTCGAGGTCAGCTACTCTATCATTGTTAGCTAGGCGGCTGGCTCTGACGTGATCTGGATTCCCCTGCGATTTTTACGTCGCCGCCCGGCGAGCGTCGGGCGCCGCAACACGTACACAATGTAGAATCACACAATGTCCTCAGCTGCACTTTCACTTGTTTATGTTCAACCGTACCTATGCTTGTGTATTCAATCATTCACTAACAAGTCGTAATGACGATTTTGTCCAATGGTACAATTGAGGAAGTCGGAAACTATGTTTAAATCGCATGTCTAACTAGCATTTTCTCTAAAAACATAACCAACATCTAACAAAAAAGAAAGAATATTTTCAACGTTCATCGCGTAATACCCGTGATTTGAAACTATCTTATTTTTTGCAGACAATTTCGCTACAATCATCACCAGTCACGCGAGTCGCGAGTAGGTACACACAAACATTCTAACTTTGGTTAATCCAAATATTTCTTCTAATGACTTTGTTAATGTGGGATATAAAAAATGTGGTGTGGGGTTCGTAAACCGCTGTGATTCAATTAGAAGCGGTCATAAAGTAGCATTTGATGACGGAACAGAGCGGTCACTTAGTGAGATTTGTCTGATGAGCCGTGACAGGCTGCGACCATTATCCATAATAAATAGTTGCAGTGAGGAGCCGACTAGCCGACTAGCGACTCCACTCCGTTATCCGTCACGCTTCGAGCTGCGAGCCGAACGGCAATAAATCAGTTTCGGTTTTTACTACACGAGAACATAATATCTGACTCTCATGTTACAAATATCTTCACATTGTACGTGTCATCTCAACTAGTTTATTATCATCGCTCATATCCTCCTTATTGAGAGAATTGTGTACCTAATTTATTGCATTTATTGATTTTTGTGTGGTTGGCTGATATCATTTCTGCTCACAATATGAATCACAAAATACACGTATTAACATTAAATGTATGACGAAATGATTTAACAGTGATAAGAGAGACCATTACAATAATTCACTAATGGTTAACGATATGCTGAAAAATGTATAAGTAAAGTAACTTTGAAAGCTAAGTTTGTGGGCACATAAAGTTTCATAATATTAGCTCATCTCATACGGAGCTGAGTGGTGAATATTTAATCGCCCACAGCATCGTGGTAAGTTGATATAAATTATGAGTTATGATGCATGCGCTTTGTGGTTAATTTAGTTGAATTATGAAGGCGTGTGCTCGACCTTGAGCGGGACTCGCTTCGCTGCACCCGCCAGTTCCGGTCTCTCTGTCTCGGTCTAAATACACCACCACATGTGTAAGTCAACATCAATTACACAATATTAAGATATTCATGTCCATAATAATTGCAAACTTTCCACTTTATTGATCATAATTAGACATTACATTCCGGTTACGGAAGCGCAGACATGAGCATCACACAGTGATGTCACTTTATGTTTTCCACTCAATTATAATGTGGCGCGACACAAAATATAATTATGTTCAGCCAACATTATGTTGTTCCCGAAATATAATCCGGCATAGATTAAACCATCAATGGGTTTAAACATGAAGAGTGATATTGAATTGTTGATGCAAGATAAGCCTTTTCTATTGAGATCGTGATGAGTAACTTTTTATCCAAAAAAAGCTTTGTAACTCTCCGTTATTTGTTAGTTCTTTATTAAATACAAAGCCACTTTCTTTTGTATAATGCATAGCTTTAAATAAGGGGTTTCATCATTTTTGTACGGATAGCAGGATAAAGTTATTGTGGTTCAGTTCATCCCATTATGCATAAAGAAACGGCACAAACATTTTTGTTTCGAGACAGCGGCACATTTCGGCAGCATCCTTTTAGTAATGTTATTTTCATGAGAAACCTTTTTTATGAAAATATTTTGTGTGGTAATGCGAAATATCAGATGTGCCGCAGTCATGCATTAATGAGACTAACCAGTCCGACCTCGACCCGCCACCGACCGGCCGCTGCCGCTGTCAAACCTGCGCTTACAAAATGAAGTCGCGTGAAAACTAATTAAACTTTGACCTCCTCACTTTAGTGTTATCTCGTACCGCCACCTTGGTATCGAACAAACAAGAAACTATTAATAACTCATCGTATTATTAGCCTTTTAAGTACAGACAATATAAAAGTTGCCAAGGTGACGGAAAAATTGTCTTCCAAAAGGGAGACTGTGAACCATAAATAATGAGATGTAAGCGACGGAGGGTCATCT